>NC_092510.1:89444839-89776982 GCF_047511675.1 Marmota flaviventris
TTTGGGCATGGGGACCAGCCATCTGGCAGTCATTGGGGTTCCACTGCAGCTTGATCAGTGATGATGCTCATGTCAACACAGGGGAGGAACACTGAACCCCTTATATTCAGGGGGAAAAGTCCACCAATTCTCTAGTTCATCTTTCAAATGGCTTCCAGAGAATGCTTAGGAAACCAAAACATCCCTTCTATTTCTCCTTTCCAATGGCTTCCTTTCATCTAGATGATATGATTAAGTCATCTAGATGCTCAATCCCTCTGTAAGGGATAACATTAAGATTAAGACATCCAGGTATTAAATCTCTCTGTAATTTCATCCCAACATCCCCAGTCTGGATTTACTCATAATAGTAAGAACAAATGACATAAAGCACTAATGTTTATTAACCATTTAATAAACATTGCTGGGGTACATCAGATATATATCTTGGGAAATCTTCACCAGGACTGTGTGGAGAAGATACTGTCATTATTCTCATTTTAAGGTCATTATCCTCATTTTAGAGATGATGACACTAATCACACTACTCATCAGGATCTAACACCATACTGGTTCCAGAGCCCATGCACTTAATTAATCGTGATGCAGATAGTCTCCCTGACTTCTAGTTTCCCATTTCTGAATGAATTAATCCCATGTTCAATTCTTCATAAGTATATATTGTTTTCTTAAATAGAAAACCATCCTCTTCCCTGCAAGGTCAAAGCATCACCATTGCTCAACGCCCATCTCAAATGCTCCCCCACTTCAGTTCAGCACACGCTGCATCCTTATGTGCCAGATCTGTTGCCTGTCACCAGGATGCACTCACTGGTCAGCTCAAAACAAATACCAGAGTCTCCACCCTTATAGAATTTGTGGCTAAGTAAAAGAAGTCTGGGATGGAACATATCATTGCAAATTTGGCAAAGTGTTAGGGTGAAAAAAATGACATGCAAGATACAGTAAACACACACAGTAGGGCATTAGCATCTGCTTCATGATATCAGCCCAAGCATTCCTCAGATACCAGGGGATAATCTGAAATTCAAAGGATGAATAAATTGTGTAATCCTGGCAAAGAGGGAGCAGATTCTCCAATCTCCATAACTAGAATGTGTTTCCTTCTCTTGTAGGATTTATCTTTATTGTTACTCAAACCCTATAATATGGGAAGCATAATAGTACCTATTTTATAGGATTATTGTAGGGATTAAATGAGTTAATTCATGTAAGGCATTTAACACTGTATCTGGTGCATAATAAATGGTCAATATGTGTCCACAATTTTTATCTTTTTTCTTGCTGCATGACCTGGAACAATTTGCTTCACTCACAGGGGCAGGTTACCAAAAATAAGAGCTTCAGTCTTCAGCAGGACAAGCCCTTATAACTGACCTTTATGTGAGTGATTGCCAGGAAACTGACAATCCCCCTTCCATCAGATAAATATGACATCAATGCCCATGACACACTGTGTGCTCTTGGCTGGTGTGCTCTTTAGATCCCACACATTTCCGTTCCCACCAATTACAGACAAACTTACTAAATTTTTCTTTGTTCCTGAACCTGTTTATGCCAGTTGTATTGGAACAGAGTCCCTTTAAAATTTATATTTTAAAACTATCTGAGAACTATTTTTTGGTGTCTAGAGTTTCCTCTTATGAGAATGGAGGGTAGGGCTGCCCCCTGCCTCAGGAAGACCCCAGAGAAACAGAGGCCTTGATATGTTTCTGAGGAGCTCAGTCCAGCTGAATCTGTGTATATATATATTTCCTGTCTTTTGTCCCACTATACCCTGTCTCCTCTTATAAAGGACATTCATGCTCCTGAGTCCCCTGCAGATGAAGAGGTGAGACAGAAGAGGTCTCCTCTGTCTTCCTCAAGGCTGGTTTTCAATAACCTATTTTCTTTACCAAGCTCTGTCTGGTGATTTTAGTGGAAGTGATAAGTGGAACTTCATTTCCCGGTAACAGTATCTGCTATAAGTATATCATGAAATTAAGAGTAGAATAAATCAGTGATGTGTGAGCTGCTCTTCTAGGTGAAAACTTATTTGAATTCTGTTGGAAAATTCTATAAAGATCAGTTACTAACAAAAATGGTCATCAATTTAAATAAAAGAGAAGTAACTGAGAAAGATGGGGAGAGATTATAAAAATCTAGAAATATTGAAATTGTTTCTAAAGAGTCTAAACTGTTGTTTTGCTTTGTATAAGCTAAAGTGGGAAATATTATATGACTATGAGTGTAAGTTTATACAAGAAAGTCGGTAGAATGCAATCACAATACACCAACACTTCAAAAAGAGTTTTTAGTTCTACTTTTAAAATATCGCTAAGGAATTCACACTTACACAATGTAAGTTAAAACAAAATGGTTTATTTATGTGTAGCACGTATGGCTGATATATATATATATATATATATATATATATATATATCCCTCCTTCAATTTAATTTTTTCTATTCACTGACAAACTTTGGGTCTCCAAATTTGTCTGAGAAGAAGACTTGTTCTTTGAATTTTGACTATGTGCTAAAGGCAGCATATGTGGAGGCATATGTGATATAAGTACTATTACTGACTCTCCTAGGTTAGGTACTCCCATCAACTCCGTCATACCAACCAGGAAACTGAAGTTTGGATATCTTCATACTGGGCCTCGTTGACATGGACATGGAATTGGTAGTCACACACCTGCCCTGTCAGACTTAAGAGTTGTAAGAATCAAAGTTCTACTGAAGTTCTACTATATGGTTTAATTTTGGTAAGATTGTGCATTGTCTCATACAACAAAAACATCTATTTTTTTTTTGAAGCAGAAACAGTATCATCATCAAATCCCCAGAGCCTACTTCTGTGCTGGATTATGACCACCAACTCCATAGGGTCGCTGTTCTTATCCTGCCCATGAAGATGAGGAAACAGAGTGCTCTGGTAGGTTTAAAGGCTTGTGGAAGTTACACACCTAATAAGTGGCAAGGCCAGAACAGTCAGTCTGATAAGTCGAAACTGACTTGGGTGCAGTAAAGTGTAAGAAGCCACATCATTTTGTCCCGCTACAAGAAAATATGAAGATTCAATCCGGAGGCAACCTGTATACAGTTCAGAAAGAAGAATGGAAACCACTGTGGAGATTGAGGGTCATCTGATTAGTGATAATGATTATCCTGGTAGCCAGAATCTTTGTATAGAAACCAATTAAACACTGGATGGTTGGGGGAATATGTTAACAGCTGACATGGGTTCAGAAGTTATGGCCCCAAGATTGGAGCCTGAAGTTGATGCCTCCAAGAAATTTCCATCCTGACAATACATAATTACATTGTGCTTGGCTGCAGCCTGGACCACCAGGTCAAGGCCGTGTGAATTTGAGAAGTAAAAATAAACCAAAGACCAAGAGTCATTGGAAAAGGCAAATAATTATACTGACTGCCATTGAGTTAATCTTCCATGAATCTGCTTTGCCTCGCCATACTATAATCTCTTAAAAAATCAGTAGAATTCAAGAAAGAAGCTTCAAATCACATCGACATTAAACAAACCTAGTATGAATTTTGCTTCAATTTACTGAAATGAATGAGCTCTAAGAAGTGTTTGTTTTGATCCTGTTTTAAAATTTTCTTTTCCCCAATGAGGAACATTTCCCAACATAATAGGATTCATAAGAGATACTAGTGGGATTTGGACCTGGATCAGCTGAAATCTCCATTTATGGTTTCCATTTTACCAAGTGCCTGAACTGTTAGTCTGATGCCCTGAATTTCAGTCATAGTCTCCTCAAAAATTCCCCAGTGAACTTGGACAAGTCATTTCACTCCCTTGTTCTTAGTTTTTTCCACTGGTGAATGAAGAAGACAATTTAAACATATTCAACATATGTAAAAAAAAATCCCCAGATTATTTATATGCTTATTATTTATATGTTTATTATTTATATGCTTATTATTTATATGCTTATAGACTCAATTTTCAACATGACTTGGGGAACACAATCTCAGTACAAAATAATCTATTTCTCTATCCCTTACACAAAGTTTTCTGAATACCCTACTGTGTGCTGGGTACCGCGCTGGGAAGTTATGAGGTATGTCTAATGGGAGAGACAGACACTGATAAACAAAGGTATAATGGTAAACTGAGATTTGCAAAGCAGCTGGGAAGTTGGAATGCCAAGAAAGCATATGAACGAGTCCTGAGAAAGCCCTTCAATGGAGTGAAACTGTTACTGAGAAAGGAACATTGGTGGTGAGATCTAAAGGAAGGGTAGAAGCTACTACTTCAAGGGAAAGAGAAAGTAATGGAAGGAGGAAGACATATACCAGTAAAAGGAACAGCCTGCATAGTGGCCTTGGGGTGGGTGCGGGCAGCATACATTTGGTGAAGAGAAAGCCCAGTGTGGGTCTCTAGCTGACCAGACAAGAAACAGGTGTGAAACATGATGTAAGAGGTGCAGGTAGGCAGGTAATGGCAGATCTGTAGGTCACCTTAAAATTCTGCATTTTTCTACTAAAAGCAAATGAGCAGTCACCAAAAAGTTTAAAGCAAGGACGGGACAAGATTGAATTTGCTTGTTAAGTAATAATTCTGAGACCCTCTTGGAACATAAATTGGGAAGTGATCAGAGTAGATTCTGGGAGACTTACTTAAGAGGCTGTTGTAATTTCAGGCAAAAGAAGATCTTAGTTTGAACTCTAACCAACTCATTAAAATTGACTAATTAGCATCTTCTGAAAGCAACGCTGCTCAAAGTTTCAATTACTGACCTTCTCCCAATATTTCTCAATTGAACTATTATTCTCTCCTTCTCTGTGAGTGTTATTTCTCCTAGCGTTGGAAAGGACCTCTGAGATAATTAAGCTCCATTGTCTTCAAATTGTTTTAGGAAAAAAAAAATCACTTTATTTTCCCAAATGAGTTTTAATTCAGAATTCCCATAGAGAAAACAGCTGAAGAGCTGTTCTATTTAAAAGAGAGCAACAATGGTTCACCATCAACTATACGCCACCCTTGCAGGGGTGACTTGAATTCAGGTCCCTTGCTTCCCAAACAATGTCCTTTTCAACACATCCAGAGGCTAGACAATGATGTTCTGAGGACAAAATCACTGTTGGCTTGTATCTTTAAATGCCTTTGAGCAACTGGCTCAGGGCTGGGAGACCAGGTGGTCAGTAGACATTCGTGGTATTGCACCAAAGCCAGTGGAATTCAGCATTTCCCAACATTATTTTGTGCCTCTTTTCTTTCTCCCTTTGTACCTTCTTTCTTTTCTACTTTTTCTCCCTCCCTCTTTTCTTCTTCCCCTCTTCACTCCATCTTTCCATCCTTCCTCCTTCCCTTCCTCTCCCTTTTGTAATAAGAGGTGATTTCTAAGATTAGTTTGCAATTTTCAGTCTTGGTACTTGACACCTGAACACCTTGGATCATCAAACCCCAGGACAGGTAGAATAGGGTAGAAGGAACAGGAACTCATCCTTCCTAAGTTTGACTCCTACCTCCTGCCTGATGCATAATCTTTAGCAAGTCATTTAAATCTCTGTGCTTTAATTTCCTCATTCATAAAGTGGGATGAATCAGTGCTACCTCACAGAATTGTTCCAATGGTTAGATGAAGTGAAACTCAGGATAGTGCCTGGTGCACGGTGAATGCTTTGGAAATGTTAATTATTAAATGTTCTCTTGGACCTGAATTTATCCTCATTCTTCTCCCTATGGGTGTGGTTTCAAGTTCATCTTGCTTGCATAGTCTTCTCTACAGCACTTAGACTTCACAAGGCTACTCACATCTATGATTAGCCCAAAAGTGGCCCTCTGAGGCAGTAGGCAGAAATGACTATGTCTATTATACAACTGAGAAAAACAAGGTTTACAAAGTCTCAATGTCCAGTAATGACAGTTAGAAAACCCAAAGTCTATCTCTTCTCTTTCTCTCTTTTTAACTCTGCACAACTCAAGGATTTCCTGGTGGTGAGACAATACACAGAAATTTCCTTGTGAGTCCTCATCTTCCCTTGACATGTCCAACAACAGTAGTATGCCCTGACATGAGGGCCACCTCCCCTGTAAGATAACAGAAGTCCATCATAGTGTCTCCAGAGCCTCAAGTGAAATCTCACACAAGATGGGAACCTCATAAAAATTTGGTTGAGTGTTTAATCCCCCATCAGCGGGTTAGTCTGGAATTAGTTTTATTACTTTCATCTCAGCAAACACTGGGCCTTGTGGTGGGAGAGGTCTCACTTATCAGAGTGCATCTAAAGCCTAGCCCATAGTAAATGCTCAGGAATTGTGTGTTCAGTTGGCCTGCAATGAGCCAGGCCTGTTCTTGTGGCCTCCAGGAAATGTGTCCACTTGGGAATCTGCTTGGATTGAACGTGATTCAAGGCTTCGCAATTGCAGGTGAGTCAGGCTCACCCCAGACCTGTTTCCTGAATCTCAGCACATCACCCTCCTTCAATCCTAGTCTACACCTGCCCAGCCTTGGTGAGCTCACCCTGCCTTTGGCCACACCAGAGGCCCCAATCACAGCACAGAACCTCTCTTTGCAGCTGCACACTGTTTAGAAAGCAGGAGCTCTTGCTTCTCTCCACAGGGATCTTGACAAGAAGCCCACCGGCAAAATCAGCAAGATCAGTCTGATCCTGTGTGACCCTGGGTAAGCTAATTACATCTCTGCCTATCAGTTCCTTCTTCTATAAAATGGGTCCAAGAGCATCTAGTTCATGGTGATAGTGTGAGGATCAGATGAAAAAAACATATATGCCATCATCCTTAACAGTCAGTCCCTGTGATCAGAAATTTATATGCAAATATCAGTGTGTGGATAAAAAACAGTGAGAAGTAGCTATCATGTACTGAGTGTTTCCACGTGCCAGCCACCATTGGGAGCACTTGATGTTGGTGTAGATATTTAATCCTCAATACAACCCTATGACATGGGCACTATTATCAGCCCCAATTTACAGATGAGGAAATGGGGACTCAAGGATGTTAGTGACTTCTCCCAGAATAACAATGTAAGGTGACAGAGCTGGGCTATGAAATCTGGCAGTCCAACTCCAAAATCTTTACACACAGCCAGCTCAATTACCTGTAAAAACAGTTGCTATTGGCATTGGTTTGTGATAGTATTATTTATCTTAGTTGCCCTCTATCTGGTATAGTCATCTCCATATCCAATGTACTCAGTTTCTCCTGTAGTATTTAATCTCAAAAAAGAAAAGAAAAAGGAAAAAAAAGAACTCCCCAGCCCCAGCCCCTGCATTGAATTACAGCTCCCAGAATTCAAATATTCCACCTGGGCTAGGCTTTTGGCCAACCATATATGGTGGAAAAATAGCAAAAGCACCTCATTAATAAGGCTATAGTCTACAGTAAGAGAAAGGACTTGTTTAATTCATGTAAAATGCTTGGCATTTAGAACATATATACTAAAATTCACCTTTCCCTCTTCCTTTCTCTCTTTCTTCTTCCCTTTTCACTGTGTCAGGTACTTTACTAGGATCTTTAATTTTTAAAATCTTAATCCTCATACTAAACCTGAAGGCAAGTCATTATCCGGTTTAGCAAATGAGGTACAGGCACTTACATAAAGCCCTATGGCTGGTAAGTGACAGGATGCAGGCAGGATTTCTACCCATCAATGTGCAGCTAATGCCCTCTACTCCTTCCTTCTCCCATCCTGCTGCAAATGCCACCTCTCTGTGAGACAAGTAAAAATCTCCTTGGCACCTGTTGCAGTAATGGCACCCGCTCAGAGCACTCTGTCTCCTACAGAGTTCAACAAGCAGACAAATTGGAGCTGAGCAATCAGTTCATTTGCAAATACAAACTCGCTCAGCTAGAGGTGGTCCAAGGTTCCCAGTGTTAGCACCTCTGTCTGACACTGCTCCATGGCAGACAGGTGCCCTGTCGTGTGAGAAATGCTCATTAGAGCCTCAGATTCAGATGTCAGGAAGCAGCCCACAGCCAGGCCAAGGAAGTTCAGCTGTCCTGGGAAGCCTTCAGAGCCCAGTTTCCGTGTGTCCCCACTCCCGTAGCAGCAACAGTCAATGCTCTTTAAATGAATATAATTGAGTGACTTTCCTGTGGTGGCATTCTAGGCCTGCTTTCCAGGTGAATGCAGGGAGGATGTGAAGACTGGGGCAAGCTTTCTCCTCTCAGGAGAATGAGGGCATCACTGAGAGTTCTTTCTTTAAAGTTCCCAGAGGTCACAGCACATTTCTTGCTATCCACACCTGACAACTTGCACAGGAGGAGCAGAGACTTATTCACAAAAGTGGGCACCTGAGCTCAGAAGAGTCAAGGGTCACACAGCTTACTAATGGTAGAGCATAATCTCAAAATAGGGCTCCATGACTCTGCCTGGGTGTTTTTCCTGGTACCCCATTCTGTCCCTTCTAATGCCTGTCCAGGTACTCTCCTTCAGGAGTCCTCCTGAGTCTTCTCCATAGCTGGCATGCTCAGTGATGCCAAGCTTTGGAGATTCTTCTTTTTTATTAACATAAGTGCCTGCTCAGTGCCTTTGGACTTAGACCTGCATTCCCTTCTCTGAGGGGACAATTAACAAAAGATAGATGCACCTGTTTGAAGCCTGTAATAGCTCAATGTGTCTCTCCTCTACAAGATTTGCATTCAGCATGATCAGTCCTTAGGATGCACAGTTTCTTGACCTAAGGATTCAACCCCAATCTACCCTTTAGGGTGTTATGGACTAAATTACCACCCCTCCCCAGTTCCAATGTTGAACTCCCGGTAATTCAAAACATGACCGCATTTGGAGACAGAGTTTTTAAAGTAGTAAATGAAGTAAAAGGGTTGAGTCCTAATCCAACATGACTAGTGTCCTTTTAGGGAGATTAGGACCCGGATGTACTCAGCGGGAAGACCATGACAACCCAGGAATAAGACTGACATCCTCAAGCCAAAGAGAAAGGCCTCAGAAGAAATCAACTTGCCGATACCTTACTCTCAGACTTCTGGCTGTCAAAATTGTGATAAGATAAACTTCTGCTCTTTAAGCCACCCAGTCTGTGCTGTATAGTTATGTCAGCTCTTATGGACTGAAACATAGAGAGGGACGTTCTCCTGATGACCAACAGAACCCTTCACACACCCCACTGTGTTCATTTCTGGGTCCCCACAGTGCCTCATGCTGGCCATGTGGCAGATGACTGATGGATCTAAGAGAAGACTGCTTCAGAAACATATTCATGATGGCAGTGGCGGCATCTACTGCATGTGACAAGGAAGCCATTTTGCAAGTGTTAGTCCCAGGTTCCAGGTCCAGCAACACTCTAACAAGTAAGAGACTGGCAGACAAAATCTACTTGATTCACAAAATAATTACTGCAAAGGAGGTACAAAGCCAATGGGCTCTGAGTTGGATGGATTGAAGAAATCAGAAATGAGTACATTCAAGGGCATAGAGAGTCCATTTCATAATGGAAAAAAAGAGAGGAAAATGCACCAAGAAAAGTGGTTTTACATAAATGGGAGCTTAGAAGAAGAAGCCTTCTGTATGGTCTGATGCAACTGTAAAAGATTTCATGGGGGATGAAAGAAACTAGGTGCACGGACAGGATGGTTAGGTTGGAGGGTCTACCTAAAAGAACCCAGAAGGGGTTAAATCCTGAGTGCCAGCAGAGCAGGTGTTGAGGGGATAAGATGTAGGTGGCATCCTGTCTCTTCCCTTCACATGAGGTTTACAAAACTCATCATCACTGTCCTTTGAAGCTAGCTACTTCTTTGTTTTGGAGAACTCCCTGTACAACTGCACCCACTCCCTGTTACAGAAATCAAGCATGTCTTCAGGCATGTCCAAAAGTCCCCAGGGGACAAAATCATTCTTATTTGAGAACCACCAATTTACACTGTAGCTTTGGAACGATTATTTGTTCTCTTCTAGTTTTGAACTTCAGTTTCCTGGACTGTACAAGAGGGCATCAAATTTATATAACACACACACACACACACACACAAACACACACACATACACACACACACACACTCACAGAGACAATTATGGCTGCCAGAGCCTGAAAAGTGAGTTTGACTTGGCTCATTTCTTTTAACCAGTGGATTTCTTTTTAAAATAAATTGAAAGCAAAACTCTCAGCTCTGAAATGAACAGAAGCAGAGCTGTTCCAGATGAATTAGGGTGGTAAACCACCAACCCTAACTACTTGCTGTCCTGCAATGTCCTCATAGAAACCCTGGAGTCACCACTACAAACAATTCCCAGCAGCAAGCCCAAAATTCCCTGGAAGAATGGTCTGAAGGACCCAGATTTTCATCCTGGTTCTTTTCCTGTTTGTGCCTGGGAGGACAGGAAGCCCTGACTCTGGGAAGGCATTCACCCTGTCCGTCTCTATTTCCCACCATCCATCAGAACAGCGGGTCCATTCAGGGCAGGCTGGGCCTCTGAGAGTCAAGTAGGGCAGTGAGACTCTTAAGGAGGCACATGCTGTCAGGTGAGGGCCCACTCAGGGACCTGGCCAGTGAGGGCCTTCTTAAATGATTGGCTATAAGTGCCCCATCTATCTCATTTCACTCCAGGCTCTGGTCAAAAGCCCTCAAAAGTTGAGTAGACTGACTCATCAGCTAACCCAATACATTTACCTTTAAGATGGGGATGTTAAAGTCTACTTTGCCAAGTAATTTTAAAGTTAAGTAGATACTACATTTTAAGCCACCAGAAGAAGGCCACATAGCTGTTAGGGCTAGTGTTACTTCTCTTCCTCAGACAGATCAGAAAGAAACCGAAGGCTGAAAGCTCATGGTGCAATTTCCTTTGGCAGCTCTGGGGGACTGATTCTAGGACTGCCATGGATAGCAAAATCTGTGGATGCTCAAATGCCCATATAAAAGGGAGTGATGTTTGCATATAACCTATGCATATCTTCCTGCATACTTTCAATCATCTCTGGATTACTTGTAATTCATAATACAATGTAAATGCTATGTAAATCACCATGGTACTGTATTGTTTAGGGACTAATGACAAGAGCAGAAGTCTTAACATGCTCAGTGGTACAGATGCAATTCCCCCCCCCCCCAAAAATATTTTCAATTCAGGTTTAGTAGAATTTGTGGATGCAGAACCTGTTGATATGGAGAGTCCACTGAATGTTCAGGAACCCAGGTGAAATCCAATGTGGCCAGAGCCAGTAGGTGAGAAGCCAGAGGCAGTCACAAGGCATTGCTGATCTGAACAGCACGGGGCCTTGCTTACCACCCCAGATGCACCATCTCCATTGCATTTCCTTCTGTAATAAGTGGATATGATCTAAGAAACACCAGGTGACCGACTGGTGCCTGCAGAGCCGAGGTGGTGGCAGCACATACCTCTCTCTAGGCAGCTGGTGGTTGGGGTTGTGGCGGCAGCGTACACTGAGACCGAAGAGCTTGCGGGCAGTGCGCTGGATCTTTTGCCTCTGAGCCTCCGTGGCACTCTGCAGGAGCTTGTAGCGGTTCTGCAGGTCCCAGTCGTTGCCCCAGTGCTGGTGGATACTACCGATGGTCAGGAAGTGGTTGCTGGGGAGACGCTTCATAAATGACTTAAATTCATCTAGCAGGAGACAAAGGTCAAGAGAGAAAGGCTAAGCATGACAGCACCCATCAGAAGCTCTCACACTTAGCCCTGCCTCTTAATGCAGAAGGCTTGCAAATAAAACCAACTTGTCCAAGGCCCATGGAGCATTGCACAACCCTGCTCTCCTGTGAGGCAGGCAAAAGCCGCTGTGCTTTTTTAATGACATGCATCCTCACACAGCATCCTTGTTTAAGACAGGGTTTCCCAGACTTCTGCATTGGAACGCCAACTTTAGGAAAATATTCACATCTCATTTGCACTTATATGCAGCCTTTTCTTTGAATCAAATCACCATAGTTAAAAATTTAAAAATTAAAATTTAACTTAAAAATTAAAAATTGAAGCAACACTTTCTTAATGCGATTCTACGTTGAAAATCACTATTGCATGCCTACAGCAGAATGGTAGCTATAAAAATAAATTTGAAGAAAACAGTATGAATAAACTCTAGTCAGACACTGTTGCCTGCTAAGTGATCAAACCCTCATGCCTTTTTTCACTTTGAAACATAGAAAATTAGCACGTGTTAGAAAGGTGTTAAAGGCATATTAGCACCAAACAGAAACTTTCTCTTTGATGTAATCTGAACGTTTGACAGAGATCTGAAATGGATGATCCTCCCCATTCAGGCACCCAAGTGTTACGTGCAGTTGTACTGATCATCTTTGGCTTTGGGAAACCCCAGTTTAAGAGATGGTGACAACTGGTGGTGGTGGCCCATGCCTGTAATCCTGGTGCTCCATAGACTGAGGCAGGAGGATTGCAAGTTCAAAACCAGCCTCAGCAACTTAACAAGACACTGACTCAAAATAAAAAATAAAACGGGATGGGGATATGGTTCAGTGGTTAAGCGCCCTGGGATTAAATCCTAGTTTCAATAACAACAAGAGAGAGAGAGAGAGAGAAAGAGAGAGAGAGAGAGAGAGAGGACATGGTGCCACACTCTTGAGTCTCCTTGGTGAAAGTTTCCATCTCAATTTGTGACGATGAGTTTCAAAAACATCATTATTGGCTACAGCTTGACATGGTATTAGAAATGATGCAGTTTGTTTTTCTTGCTCTCCATCTAGGATTGGGAAACTGAAGCTCATGGAGGGGAAATGCTTTTCTGAAGATAACCCAGCTGATTAGCTACAAGAGCCAGGTCCAAACCCCAAAATCTTGCTTTCCAGTCTAAAATTTCCTTGCTGCACCAGCCCCACCATACATCTTCAACTACTGGGAAAATTAAAGAATTGAAGGAGTGATCATTTTTCAGGAGAAAAGGACAATGTTTGGATTAAAAGCATATCTATCTACAATCTAAAACTTTTACTTCATATTTTAAAAACATACAAGAAAACTCCAGGCATCTTAGGCACTCATTTTATTTTTAAAAATGCTCGCATTGCTTTCAGTAAGCAACAGACACAATCCTGAGCACCTAACAGAACTGATTTTTATATCAGACCTTGAAGTAGGTAGTTTGGTGCCCCTATTTTGTAGGATTAGGGCACAATGAAGTTGGATAATTTGCTCAAGGACCAGTTGTGAATAGACTGTAGAATCCAAACCCTAGTGAGGCTCCAAATCATAGTTTTAGACTTTGTATATTACACTTACTCTCCACGCTCAAAGAGGGCAGTCCTGAGGCTCAGTATACTAAGAGAAAAAATTAATAATAAGTGCTGAAAACCAAAGTATATGATCCCCAGAAAACCTCTAACACCCTGTTACAGAGAGTTGATATGCACGAGTTCAAATCATGTTTTAACTATGAACAGTTATTCTCTCAAGCCCTGTTTCCCCATCTGTCAAATGGGTACAATGGTATCTAATTCAAATCTGATAGAGTGACATAGGATCATATCTGCCTAAATAATTACAGATATACCATAATACCTCAATAAAGGGCAGGATAAGATTGATGAGAGCCCGGTTTGTGTTAGAGGCTTGGTCCTCAGCTTGGTGTTATTGGGAGGTGTTGGAACCATAAGGAGGTGGGGCTTATTGGGAGGAAGTTAGGTGATTGGGGATCTTTCTTTATTTTTGCTTTCCACCACCATGAGATGAAGAGTCAACTCTTCTGCCACACATTCCCACCAGGATGTACTTGGTCTCAAACCAACAGGGTCAAGTAAAGATGGAAAGAAGCCTCTAAATTCGTGAGTCAAATATAAACCTTTTCTCCTTTAAGTTGATTATCTCAGGTATACTGTTACAATAATTGGAAAGCTGACTAACCTAACACGATAACTTAGAGCTCTGCACTGATTGATTTATTTAGTGAGCTGACTGAAGACAGGAGACTGCCCCTAATGACCTATGCTCTCTTGGCCAGCCTGACTCCTGTGAACGATATATAGCTCATCTTAGAGTTCTGTTAACGGGGTAACAGCCCTTTCAATGAACTCAAATTCAAATTTGATAAGAAAATAGAATTTAAAAGTTTTGTATTTAAAATTTCTTGACTAAAAGGAGACAAGACTCTCCAAAGGAAGGAAGTACAGACCTCACTTTATAGAAAATAGGTCTTGTTGACTACCCTCCAAGTTATTGGAGGCTGAGGCATTAGGGTAAAGGCTGAAAATGAGCAAAAGGAATACATCCCAGCACAAATCACAGACGCAAGTAAGAAGGGATGGATCTATCTTTATGGGCAAATCCATGTCCCATGGATAAAGGAGGGGGTATCTGGTGGGAATGTGTAACATGAATCATCTTCTTAGCCTGCAGCATCTCAACTCTGGTTCTAACCCACTCGAAGTGGTTTCTGTTCCTTGGGAATTAAAGTTTCCGACTGCTTTTTAGCAATCAGTAAAATTTCTTTGCAAAAGCATTTTATCAAATGCTTTTTTCATTTCAGTCCAAATAATCATCATAATACATTTTCATCATGAGCCTCTTTTATGGATTCCCCGGATTTTAAATAGACTAATGGGTGCAGGTTCATAGGCCTCCACAGCTCCTTTCGAGCTGCATGACCCTGTGAAAGCAGAATCCCTGGTGCCTCCTGTGCTCCCAGTGCTGGATGGGGGCTCGGGGTTCACAGAAACCAGTCATTTTCAAACTCTGCTCCGTAAAGCTCTGCTTTTTATCTGTGGTACACAGTGGCTCCAAGGTAAGATTTTGTTTGATCAAAGGGATTTTTTTTTTGGCTAAAGACTTACATAAATTCAAATATTAAAAATACAAACATGTCCTCTCATTTATCAGATGAGGGAACTAAGGCCTGGGGGGTAAAGCAGAATTAATAAGTTGCAAAAGCTGCTGTGAGCACTGGATTTGGAATCAGGGATTCCATTACCAAGGCTGTCAGTTACTAACTGTGTAACCTTGGGGAAGATTTGAGTCTTCATGTCCTCCCTGCTCTATAAGATGGAAATACCACTGCTGGCTTTAACACAGCTGTTTTTAACAGATTTAAAGTTTGTGATGTTAGAAGCATTAACACCCTATACACAGCCCATTCACTCACCAAATGTTTGAGCACTATTATGTGCTCACTACCTACTTGGCATATCTTCCTGGAAATGTCAAGGATTCTCAAGCTTATCGTGTCTAAAACTGATCTTGCTGTCTTCTTTCCAAACCTCCCAAGGTGTTCTAGCTCAGTGAGGGGTACCAACATCCATCAACTTAACTAACATGTGCATATTTAAACAACGCTCCTGAACATCATC
This sequence comes from Marmota flaviventris, assembly GCF_047511675.1. Classification (NCBI taxonomy): domain Eukaryota; kingdom Metazoa; phylum Chordata; class Mammalia; order Rodentia; family Sciuridae; genus Marmota; species Marmota flaviventris. The sequence goes on from NC_092510.1 coordinate 89,460,077, forward strand.
TCAGTACCTCTTCTCTTCAACTATAATATCCAATACAACATCAAACCCTGCTCATTGCCCCTTCTAACTATCTGAGAATCTCTGCACATTTCCTGTCTTATTTCTGGTACCATCTCCTCCTCCAAAGTATAGGTCACATCTTACATCCCCCTGATCTACCTGCACGCTCCCTCAGATCTCTGCACCACAGTCGGATACTTAGACTTCTGCTCTTCCTCAACATGGCCTTTCCTAACTTCATTGATCACATGAACTCCCCACTCAACATCATTTGCTCACAGCAGCTCCTCCTTCTTTAAGCATGGACACTTGAAATGTCACGACCATTTGTATGGTTGTGTCATTAACGCCTGACTTTCTCACAAAACTCAAAGCTCCACAAAGGCAGAGCCAGCTTTAGATTTTAACCCACTTTATGACCTTGGGTAACTGATGTTCCTCCACTGTGACTCATTTTTCTGAACCACGAAAATCAGGAAATAGCTAAATTACTGTAAAAGAGAAGTGATTGACAGTCTTGACAATTTGTGAGTGCTTTGAATATATATATATATATATATATACTCACACATATATATGCACATATCGATACACATGAATATACATATACTTACATACATATGTATGTGTGTTTATTTATACACACACACACACACACACACACACACACAGACTAAGAATCAATATGCCTTTGACTCTCCACTCTCTCGAGGTTTGATAAGTGCTCTTACTTTGTCTTCTGAGGACAACAGAGACCATATATCATGTGACCACAAACTGGATTATGCTATTCATTATTTCATCCAATGGAGATGTACTGAGTTCCCACTCCATGTCAGCTGCTATGCCTGGCTCTGGACCCTCTAAACTGACAGAGTCTGGGTCACTGAGTTTTCCCCTCACGGTAGACCTAATTGCAATTAGATGAGGCCCTCCTCTGGGCTTTGCAAAGGCCCCCTCGTACCGTAGACTATCTGAGGCTCTCTACCTGAATTCTCCAGGTCCTTGTATGCTTCAGCCCATGACTTGGCCATGTTGGCCAGCGTGTACTCCAGGATCTGGATGTCGGTGACGGGGCAGTTGCACTGCGGGAACTCCTCGGCACACTGGCATCGGCACTGGCTGCTCTGGCACACGTACTCGCCCTCGCCATTGCACATGATGTAGCTCAAGGCCGACTGGACAAACTTCTCTTGCAGATACTGAGGGAAGATTATCTGAAGACCTGTGTGAGAACAGCAAGAGGGGGAAACAGAAAGGTTAAAAAAAGGTGTTTCATTAACAGTTTCCAAAGGTGATACACAGGAATCCAAAGCCGCTAGATTTCTCCTTGTGTATTAAAACCAGACTATTTCTGGGCCTCTGTGGGTCCAGACAGGGCATAACCAGCCAGGCCTGCAGTTCCTTCACTTCTATTTGGACTTCTCAGGTCATGACCTTGGCCATCTCTGAAATGCACACTCCATTCCGTGATATTAGTACTGAGTCTAGGGCAGATCTGATATGTACCTTTTCCATTCGTGGAGAAAATCTTTATTGAAAGCAGAATACTATTGTTTATCTTTCTTTATTTCCTTCATTTATTTTCTGTCCCTTTCTTAAAATATTTATGAACCCTATTTATGAAAAACAAGTCCTGAGCTGGGCACCATCTACAGAGATTAAAAAAGAAAAAGAAAAAAAAAAAAAGAACACAATCTTTGCCCTAGAGGAGTTTCCAATATAATCAGCAGGATAGACAGTGGACACACATCATCCTAACAGCTTTGTAGGCACAGAGCGGAGATGGCCATGGGAGGCACTGGACAGCAGAAGACTGCAAATAACATGGCCTAGATAGCAAGGCAACCTGTACAGGGGACAGAACTGAAAATAAGGAAGAGATCATCACGTTATAAGAACAGGAAAGACATTGTAAAAAGTGGAAGAGAAAGAGCAAAACATTAACAAATGAGTCTGGGAGCTCTGGATAAACAAATGAGCTTGGATGGAAGGGGGTACAGTGCTGTAGGAAAACAGGTTGTAAAGAGGCTAGATTGCAAAGGGCTTTAGTATAGACCGAGGAATTTGGGGTTCATCTGGTGGGTCACGGGTATGTGCTGGTAGACTTCAAGAGAAAGAGGGATATAATTAGAACAATGAAATTTAATACCAATATGTATCATAAAATCTAAAATACCAGTTAGAAGGACATCAGGGATAACTAGTTGTCTCTTCTTTGCTCTAAAACTAAACATACTGAGGACCTTTATAGCTAGTCCATGGTTTTAGGATGAGTACTCTAAACCGCATGGCATGATCTTTTCGCTTTATTTGAATAATCAAAGTCTTACTCCTGAGAGCCAGTGATGGAGAAGGATTTATCTGGACAGGGGCAGAACTCTGGTACCTTGAAATGTCAGCACAGCGCATTGATTGCCTGTATAGCCCCAACAGAAGGACGCTGGAGCAGCTCAACTCATTAAGGCACTTTCAACCTGGGACGGCTCTCTCCAGCTCATTTGAAGCTGCTAACAGCTTTAGGCTCAGATACATTGGGGGTAACAGTTTCATTACCCAGCGTGTAGGAGAGAATTGTATTCTTATTTGGATTGCTCTTTATTATCATTCATGCTTCAGAGACACCCCCTAATCCTACTCATCAGGGACTTGCCGAATATACTTAACACACACTGTGGCTTGCTAATTCACAGTTGTGTTTCTAGAGTCTGTCTTTCCCTCTTGTTCCTTCAAATTGTGTGTATGTGTGTGTGTGTTTATATATGATGAAAATATATATAAATTATAAACCCCCATACTTGAGCCAGTCCTTGTATGGCAGGTAAAGTGACCATTTCAGAGGGACACCGTGGGAAAGAGCCTGCCTCGTGGTAAGAAGCCACAGTAGTAGGTAAGAGCTGGTCATCACACCTGTTGTGCCTCTCTAACTACATAAATCTTCTCAGACAAATTATTTGGCCTCTGAGGCCCCACAGATAAAGAACATTTTAATACCAACATCAGAGAACTGTTAGGAAGACTAAAAGAAAGATCCCTGCAAACTCTCTGGAACATTCCTGGGCACACAGCAAGCAAACAACTTATTATCTATTCCTACTGTTGATGTGATGAAGAAGAAGATGATGGTGATGATGATGTCACACCTATGATGAAATTTTTGAGGGTTCAACAGAACCGTTAGGATAAATGGAGGAACAACGGGTGCAGGTACTTAGTCAGAAGAGGAGCACTTTCAGGAATTTGTCTTTCGTTGTTGGGAGAACTCTCACAGGGAAGAGGGTTCAGAACTCTGTGCCTGTTGAACCAGAGGGCTGTTCAGGAAGGTCCATATTCCATCTACATGAAAGGTTTCTAACAGAACTAGGCAGCTGGACAATGGTCACCTGCAAAGCTGGGTAACCTCCATACCCATGAGGACGGGGTCCATATGAAACTGATTGCTTGGAAAACTACTGCACAGGGGTATGATACCCATGTCAGAAGGTCAGGCAAAACCAATCGAATTGTAAAGTCCCTTCTAAACCGAGTCTACACAATTCTTTCAGAGTATGCATTATTGAGTCATTTTATCTGTATCACCATTTTCTCTTCCAAAGCACAATTTATTTTTAGCTGATTCCAATCCCCCGTAGGCAACTGGGTCTATGGATTGGGGTTAAGTTTCTGTTGCTTAGAGGAACTCTACAGACTATATTCTCAGTGCCATTTTTCTAGCTTGCTCATCATTTTCTTTCTCCCTTTTGTAGGGGATAAAATATTCTATTCTTGGTCCCAGCCCAAAAGGAATTTGGGGAGAGCATTTTTAGAAAATTGCGTCAAATCATTTCTCCATTTGGCAAGGATACAAAAGGCAGTATTACCTACCCCGTTTAATGCAACTGAAAACAGATGAAGTTTGGGGTTGGGGGGTTTTCTGGGAGCAGCTGAAACACAAAACTGGCTGCTCTTTAAAAATGGAAACTCAGAACATGCCGAGCTGTCTCAGAGGCAGAATCTCCTGGGCAATTTCAAAAGAGAATAATGAAGACATAGCAATTAAAAAGCACTTTTCTGCAAAATGTCATTACTGTTTAAAGTTACATAACCATTTCTACGGCAGCGGAGGTTCACACAGCAGTCACAGCCAGAGTCGTCTCCCGATGACCTGTGTCCAACAAAGAGGCCCATTGCTGACCTCCTAGATTGGTGCCCGAATCCTGCCGGCTTCAATGGGAGTCATAAATAATTTGGAGGGGGATTTGGCCTGGGGAACCACTGTTTGAAAGATATACAGCTGCCGGCTGGGGTGGAATATTCTGTCCCCATGGTTCCCAAAGACACACACATACCCAGGGAAAGGAAAACTGAGAAAATCGGAGAGAAAAAGGCCGCCATTATTGCCTAGCATATAAATTGGCCTCACAAAACCCAGGAAAGCGATGGTTGAGAGTTGCATCTGAACACCGACGCACCCCCACAGAACATATGGGATATTCTCCCTCCAATCTTGTTAACTTTTTTAAAGATCTTGTGATAGTTTAAAGCTGAATGCATCACTATTCCACCTGAGCCATCTTCCCTCCTTTTCCTGACTCGCGCTGCATCCCCGTTGGTCCTTCTCCTTATCCCACCTTCAATACGTGCATCTCACAACATGCTTTGTGTTTTGTGTTTGGTAGGCAGTTCTCTCGTGCTTGGATCTTATTTCTCTCTCTCTATCTGTCACACGATGGGCCACTTCTCTGTCCTTGCCTGCCTCCTTTGTGTCTCCCAACAATGTCTTCTTGACTCACAACACACTAGGCACTCTGCCATTTTGGGGGTCCTTCCAATGGGTCTGAATTGTTCCTCTTACAGTTTTGCTCTTGCCCTTCCCAGTACCCAGAATATTCTTTCTCACACGTCTGCTTGTGCCCTTTTTCTAAAGCGCAGACTTTCCCAGAGTACTCAAGTTGAAATGTCTTTCTGTTTTCTTCAAAAGAATTAAATACGGGCTTATGCTAGGCTATAAGTTTGTTATTTTTTTTTTCCATATCTTCCATTAAAAAATGAGTTTGGGGAGGAAGGGAACTGTCTGTTCACTACAGATCCCAGACTCTAAAATGAGGCAAAGCTCCCATTAGATTTTGGGACTGGGAAAACTGAAATGTTAGGTGACCTATCCAAAACCCCGTAACTAAAGGAACAAAGGAAAACAGGATGAAGACTTGAATTCAGAAACTCAGACTAATTTTTTTTTTTTTTTATACTAGGGATTAAAGCCAGAGGTACTCAGCCTCTGGAATATACTCCCAGCCCTCTTTATTTTTTACTTGAGACAGAGTCTCACTAAGTTGCTGAGACTGGCTTTGAACTTGAGATCCTCCTGTTTCAGCCTCCTGAGTTCTGAAACAATCAAGGTCCTCCACCTCTCCGGGGGAGATAACAGGCTCTAAGATGAACTCCTGGCTCAATATCCCTAGATATCTCTAGCATAGAGCAACTGGCAATGTCTTAGGTCTCTGAAACTCAGAATTTCTTTACCTATAAATTGAAATACCAACCCCCTAACTTACTAATGAGGGGAAAAAAACGCAAAAACAACACTTAAACCACAATCTGCCTGCTATGGAGTGGAAGTCTGTGACCCCCAAACAATCCATATGTGGAAATCGAGACCTCCAACAAGGTGCGATTAGGAAGCAAGGCCTCTGAACGGCGATTAGGGGAAGATGAGATCACAAAGGAGGTGCCTTCCCCTAGGGGATTAGGTCTCTTACAAGAAAAGACTCTGGAGCTTATCCCTTGACTTTCAAGCAAAGGCCATGTGAGCCCACAGTGCCAAGGGCACTGCCTGTAAGCCACGAAGCTGAGCCTCACCAGTCACCATCTCTGCCGTCCCGGTGACATCCCACTCCCTGTCCCCCAGAACCGTGTCTTTTGTGTGAGCTGAAGTGTTTGTTATACCAGCCTAAGCATGCCAAGATGGAATTAAATGTGCAATGAATGTTATGTTTCTCCCTTTAACCCCACATCCGATCAGGATCCATTCCCAGAACCAGATTCATGCTTTTCCTGGGAAATCTTTCTTAATGGATAAATGGGTTTTAGGGGATAAATGATCCTCTGAAGAACAATCTAGAAAGTGCACAAAGCATGGTAAAGGTCTCAACAACAGAACTCCTTCCAGTTGAGAATCAATCTGGTTATCACCTTCTTTTCTGATTAAGATTCACCCCTGCCAGGCACAGTGGCGCACATCTGTAATCCCAGTGGCCCGGGAGGCTGAGGCAGGAGGATCGCAAGTCCCAAGCCAGCCTCAGCATCTTAGTGAGGCCTTAAGCAATATAGTAAGACCCTGTCTTGAAATTTAAAAATAAAAATAAATAAAAAGGGCTGCAGATGTGGCTCAGTGGTTAAGTGCCCCTATTTTTAATACCTAATAGCAAAGACAAACAAACAAAAAATTCAACCCCTTTTATGTGTTTATTTACTTCAAAGTTACCTAGAGAAAAAATGGTTCTTGATTCTTAAAGGACATGAAAACTCTGAAGGAAAAGAATGGCAGAGTAGAGATTGGGGAGCTCATTAGAATAAAAGCATTTCTTATCACATAAAAGGTTAAGGATCCTTGCCCATTACAGGTAGGGATTCTGACACTCAGGAAAAGAATTGGGGCTCACTGCATGTTGAGTCTCAACCACTGAAGGACATTCAAGGAGCAGAAGAACTTTCAGGGGGCTCATGCATTGGATCCTGGAGACCCTCCTGACACCACCCATATTGCTGTCTAAAGCAGGCAGCTGGATTGCTGACCATGCTGTGTGAGGTTGGGGGCCATCCAACATCTGCAAAGGAAGCCTTCATCAATGGCAGCTGCAGGTGCACCGCACACATAGGATCCCAGTCTGGTTGCCATCTTGGAGATGGATCCTCCTCTTGCTGATAGGATCTCTTAGCTGCCCCCTCCTTCCTTCAAAATAGTGCATTTGTGAATTGGAGGAGATGGAGAGGAGGTTTAATACATGTCACACATGCTTTTTCTCTTCTGATTGAACAGAAGGGTGATTTGAAGATTCAAGATCAAAGCACAAAGTTCAAAAACAAGAGAAAAAGGCCTTGACTGGTGATTAAAATATCAAGATAGCATTGTGCTGGGCACATAGTAGGTGTTTGATAAATATATTTCCTATATTGAGAAAGTCAGTGATTTATTATGAAGATGAAAGAAAATAAGCTTGAAGATAAACCACTATGGGAAACATCATGCTGGGATTTAGGTTGAGTTTTGAAACATGAGCACAATCCAAATAGATAAAGGGGGGCAGCCCTAGGTGCCACAGCAGAGGGCACACCTTGAACACACACAGGTCCGGGTGCGAACACTTTGGATTGATGGAGGTCCTATTCCAGCCAGAGATCATCATGGATGGCTTCTGACCAGCTTTGTTTTGTTTTATCCTAAATCCTAATCACCTGATCCAGTGGATTTTCTCTTTTGGGACCTATGTCATTAGATATTAAGTTCATGATCTCTTACGTTACCAAAAGGAAGAGGGAGAAAATACAGGTTCTCTTCTGGCTGAGTGTAAGCATTTCCCCCCCTGGTCTTGCCTCTGAACGTGGACCCCTGTAGATATTTCTGATCCCTCCAGGCATCCCAGCTGTTGTCGTGTACCTGCTAAGTTCTGCCTGTCAAATCCTGTCCATTTCTGAAAAGCACAAGGTGAGAGAACAACAAGGACTGCCCCTTTTGCAAAAGGTGGTCCTGATCCCCTTCCTTGTGAAAGCTCTGGGATTTCAGACTGGCAGCTAAAGGACTTTATGGCTCACACAGCCAAGCTGAATTCCAGTGTAATGAAGGCATGCAGGTCAATTACCCATCTGTTTGTGTTTCTATTGCTGTGAATTACAGTATCCATCGCTGACAGCTCATTGGAGTGGAATGAAAATAAGACAATAATTCACCCGGTGAAACTGTGCAGAAAGGGCGAAAAGGCTATGATCTCATTCAGAAGTTCAGCCCTGTCTCTGCGATGGGTCATTTACACTCTGGGAAATGAAGAAAGGCAGCTACCTGGGGGAGCCAAGGGTGAGTCCTGGCTCCCTCCATGTAGGATTAGGAAATGCCCCCTCCTGGGGAGGGTAATAGGTTGTATTTGCAACTATCATCATCTGTCCTGCAGGATCTTGAGAGTAGACTTGGAATCCTTAGGTGAAAAATATAGGTAGATAGAACTCAGGACAATAAGGCGAAAGCCTTTTCAGATAGCTAAAGTTCTGAAGAACAACATGGGCTGCGTTGGTAGGTGGGGAACTCCTTGCCATTGAAAATGGACAAGCAGAGTTTCAAAGATGACATGAAGGAAGGCTTTATCTAATGCCAAGATCAAATGGCATCGGTGGACTGGATTATCATTAATCCATGTTGAGTGACACCCCCCACACTCACACAAAGTGACACCTTTTTAAGATCATAACAACCTCTGAACTCAGACATATTATACAACACACTCCAGCCGAGGAACTGTAAGTGCATGTGATGCCTCACTTACAAAATGAAACTCAATGTACAACTTTTTCAGTTTCTCCTTTGCCTGAGACCACAATGCTCCAGGTAGAGACCACCGAGGAGCAGAATCATCACAGACCATGACCACCATGCAGCCTAAGCAAGAAAGAAGCATTTACCTTTGCACCCCAGAGGCTCAGGAATTGTCTATCAGCGGAATGTAATTGACCCTGTACTGACAGACACAGGAATTGGCAAACTGTGGCCAATAGGCCAAACTGATCTGCAGCCTATTTTTGTAAATAAAAAAAAGTCATGCACATGGAAAAGTTGAATAGTTGCAATAGAGACCATGTGGCCCACAAAGCCTAAAATAGTTACCATCTTGCTCTTTAAAGAAAAAGTTTGTCAACCTCTGTACTAGATGACCATTAAGATTTATTCCAACTTTTATTTTTCCATGATTTTACTCTGAGTGGTTGTTCCTTCTTTTATTAAGCAAAGATTGATTCGGCATGCGATATGTCCCAGGTACTGTTCTAGGCTCTGAAGAAAGGGCAAGATACTAGAAACACTGTCCTTGCTCTCATGGATCTTACCGTAAGAAAGAAAGACAGCAATTAATAAATAAAAACAGACAACGGTTGATATTAACAAAAGGGATTGGGAGCAGACCGACTTCTAAATGACAATTTTAACTCTAAAAAAGATAAGAGATAAGGAAGCCAACATCATTTTTATTCAATTTCATCATGAAGATACTCTTGAAACTTTAAGAAGAGCTTGATTCAATTTAAATATAAGCTGCTTCACCGTATTCATGATAAATACCAAACTTGATTCCTGTAAGAACGGGTGCTATCTGACTCCTAGCTGAACTGATGTCTCCAAATCCTACCCACCCAGGCCCCCCTCTTCTACCTCCTGCTGTGCCCCTGAACACACCAAGTTCTTCCCCATTCAGATTGTGCCTCCAGCTCTGACCAACAACTTGACCTTGGAGAAGCTCAGGGGCCTAACTTCTTTGTTCCTCAGTTTTTCTTTCACAGAAATTTATATAAAGATCCAACCCAAAAGAGTAATTTTGTCTACCTGTCAATTATGCATCAATGAACCTAAATATAAAAATCAAATCAATAACACACATGAAGTTGCAGGATACGTGTTAAACTGATGCCAATTCCTGTTCTTGCCTGACTTTCTACAGCTTCCTTTAAAAATGGGAGTTCATAACCCACTTGAATCAAAGTGTGAAATATGATATATCAAGAACTATGTAATGTTTTGAACAACCAACAATAAAAAAATTTAAAAAAAGAAAAAAAAAAAGAAGCCATGGGCAGCCTCAGGTAGCTCATCTGCTGGCAACAAAGACACCTTGAGCATATCTCAGATTCTCACAGAAACACGACTGCATCTGATTATGTGTGCTGATGCTCACATTCCCCCCATCTGACAGCTCCTTGAGTGCAGGAGGCTTTCCTCATCCATTTTCCTGTCATCTAGCATATTAGTAGGTGCCCAGCAATGTGTTGGAAGGAAGGTGAATTTAGAGGGAAGTGTTTCAGAGATGCCCCCTGTTCAGTCTAGGCTTAGATGCCCCGCCTATCTAGGCCTCTCTTCTTAAGCAGAACCTGGATCTTCATTCCCAATATCATAGCCTGAGACCTGAAGCTATTCTGACTTCATCTCAGAAGTCACAGACAAGTACTCAGAAAGATCTGAGTAAAAAATACACATTTCCTAAAAAAGTTTGAGAGATCAATGGTAGAAAAAGACTTGACCACTAATTTCAGCCCAGTTTTTTTTTTTTTGGATCGGTTATTATAAGATATGATTCTTGAAGATAACTGTAATATATGGCTTTCCAAAATACAAAGCACAACACTAGATCATTGTAGGTATGCAAAAATGAAAGTACTTTCTTCAGCATCTATTAATAACTCCTTCCATCCACTCTGGGTTTAGTTAAGTGTTACACTGGATGCTGAAATCATGGTGTCTGACCTCAAGAAGCTTGAGTTGTATGACATAAGAAGACTCATTAGTGTACAATGATAATAACATGTAAATATAATCCAGCACAAGTTCCAGTAGAACTGAAAAAAAAAGCCCCCATTTCTGTAAGAGAAGATATCAGAAAAGTTATTTTGGATGGGATTGAACCTGAGAGGTAATGTATAATACAGCATTTTCCAAGTTGTATGCCTTGGAATCAAAGATCTGCAAATATCCCCAGGCTCAAACACATTCGGAAAACTCTGGTCACTTAATTCCCCTCTTGAGACTCATAATACCCATTAGCACAGTGAAGGCACTGAGAAGTCCTGCAGTAAATAAATGTGGTTTATGTTATTTAATCTAGTGTTTCAATATTACGGAGCTTTCTCTAAATTAATCTGTGGTAATAAGTAACCTCAAAATCCCAGTGGCTTATGACCACAAAGGTTTATTTCTTGCTCATGTTTAATGTTGACTAGGCTCTGGCTCTGCTCCTGATGCATTTATTTATTTAGGATTTAGGCTGAAAGAGTAGACCAATCAGGAATATGCTGTTCTCATGGTACATGAAAGGGAGCAGAAGACAAGCTAGGCAATGTCTCCTGAAGTACCTGCTCCGAGGTGAAGTACCATGTCCTCTCCCATTACATTGGCTCAAGCAGATCACATGGCCACAACCAGTATTGACTGAATAGGCAGCACAATCCTCCCGCAGCACAGCACTGCCAATCACGTGGCAGCACACCAGAGCCCGTAGAATCTCTCAGAGGAGCCAGCAAATAATGCAATCATGAAATCTACTGCAAAATACAGCAAACGTTTTTCATAACTTAATTGCCAAATGATCCAGCAGTTTAACTCCTAGGAAGATATCCAAAAGAATTGTACATAGGTATTAAAACAAAAACGTGTACATGAGTGTTTGTATCAGCTCTAATCCTAAAAATTATAAGGTGGAGATAACCTCAATGTCATGAGCTGATGGTGGATAAATGAAATGTGGTGTATCTATACCAAAAAAATCATGTGCTACATAATTCTATATATTTAAAATATCCAGAATAAGAAAATTCACAGAGAACAAAGCCATGGCCAGAGGTTGGAGAGAGGGGGTGGTAAGGAAGAAAGGCTTAATGGCTACAGAATTTATGCTTGTATGATGAAAAGTTCCGGAAATAGTGATGATAGTTGCACAACTTCATGAACGTACTTAATGCCACCGAGCGTACATCTTAAAATGGTTAAAATGTTAAATTTTACATTGTATATATTTTAGCACCATAAAAATTTAAATTCGAAGCAAATTGACTGGACAGCTGAAACTAATTCAAATCAGCGAACATTTATTGAACATCTACTCTGAGCTAAACACTATACAAGAGAGAAGCGAACAATGAACACATTGTAAAGCATGTGGTTTCTACTCTCAGGGTTCTCAGTTACAATTTAGGTGCAGTTAAGTACACTTCTGCCCATGAGACCTGACGGAATTATTAGAATATAATATAAGGCACATCAAAAGTGCTGCATTTGCAGTGCAAAAGGAAAGTTAAATTCTAAGGAGAACTATGAGGGAAACAATAAGGACTGACTCAATCGTTTTTAAAAACAAACAGGTACCATATCTATAAGCAGTCAATAAACTCATTATCTTGGGTGACTTATTCAGGTTTTGGCTACCTGAAGCCTGATTTCTGCACAATCAATGCTATCGACAAGGAATCCAAAGGGACATGATTTTTAAGTAGAACAACGAATGACCACATCGATCATTAATCTGTCAGGATTTCCACCCTGCAAACTTGGCCTTGAGTTTATTAGTAAGGGACAGCCACACATAACCATGCCGATGTTAACTCCTGAGGAGTCTTGTCTCCACATCAGCTCACACCCAACTGTAATCCCTGGCTCTGAATTTCTACCTCCTTCCTGCTCAAGTCTGAGTGTGGAGCTTATTCTAGATCCCAGGTTTCTCCAGGTCAGAGGCAGCATTTTTAGAGTCTTCTCCTCATGAACTATTCTAAGGCTGAGTGATCATCTATTCTAGGGGTATTCAGACTTTTCTGGCTATGGGTCCTTTTAAGAAAATGAGAAATGGAAATCAGTCCCATCTACACATACACAATAGGCAAGTAGCTTAAAAAAAAAAGATTACAGACTCTCTACAGTAAATAGGGTTTACGGTGCTCTTACACAGAAAGAGATATAAAAAACACTTGCTCTAATAAAAACCACAGTTATTATCTGCATACCCCAGATTGAGAATCAGCATGAAAAAAATGTTTCAGGGGCACTGTGTTCAAATTCTTGCTCTGCCACCTTCAAGACAATTCTTTAACTTCTATAAGCCTCCATCTTAAAAATATGGAAAATTTGGCTGCGTTGAGGTTCACATGAGATGTCGATCTAAAGAAATGAGCCCTCCATCCCGTGCATGGTAATTACCTATGATAGCTATGATAATTACTATGTCAGTCCCCTTGGTCTTGAGATATATGTTTTCCAGTTAAATGCTGAACAAAACCCTGGGAGATGAAGGTGTTCTTCCCATTTTGCAGACTGAAACATCTAGGGAAGTTCAGAGATTTAATTAACTTGTCCAAAGATTTAGCACTGTCAACTCTTCTCTACTGGTCCTCTCCATTCGATTTTCTTTTTGATTGAGTCTTTGATTGACATCTTCAGTCCCCTTCTTGAACAACCCTTCTTCTCCTCAGACACAGCACAAAACAGGGTGCTTCTTGGCACATAAAAGAAAACCAACATTTGGATGGAGCCAGCTGGGTGGAAATAAGAGATCTCATTTGTCAATAAAGACATAGCTTTTTTATTGAGCAAGCTTCTTAGGGCCACAAGAAGGTAGACACACTGGATTCTTACCAGTGTCTCTTAGGTCACTGCTAATTAGACAAGCAGATCCTGACCAGGAGTCATTGCCTAACTCTGGCCTGGAAAGGGAGATTGGAATTCCATCGTCATGAAGGGTCTTAGATGCTAAGCTTCCTTATACAAAAAAAAAAAAAAAAAGCGACTCTTAAATATTTTAGGGACCTGGGGGAGCCATTGAAAGTTTTTGGGCAAGCGTCAATCCTAATTACTCATGCTTTAGAAAAATTAATCCAAAAGTGTGAACTAATGTACACTGAATATCAACCCATCAAGAAAACTTTTGATCACTTGCTTGAGCCATAAAGAGAATAATCAAACTCAGGTTTATCTTTTAAGGGGCCAAGTATGCAATCTATGAATATGTATTTGGTTTAATCTTCTGGTCTATGATTTTCCACTTTAACTAGTACAGTGATTGTTCTCAGCATTTGGTGCATCATAAATAATTGTAAGGTCTTGTGGAATGATTTATCAAGTTCCTACTTAGGTAAGGAACACTGCACTTGTTCATTTAGCAAATATTTAAAGAGCATTTGATACCAGCAAAGCACATAGGCCATGGAGGATGTAAAGATAAAGTAAATGTTTTGCAAATACCATGTTGATCAAGATGGTACAAAGGATGCCTAACATATTTTAATGCCTAATCTGAGCCAGGTATTGTTGCATATTGTTTTAAGCATCATACTCACAATAACCCTATGATGTAGGTTAGGAATACAGTCTCAAAAGCTGCATTGACTTGTCTGAGATCAATTAGTGTGCAAAGGTCAGATCTAGTACTTGGCTAGAAGTCTTTCTCAGTCCAAGGCTTTTTATTGAAACCACTCTTCTACATTGGAACTCTTTTATAATGAAGAAAATGATGAAGGTCATAATATAGAAGGCAAGAGAAGCCAAATGGCTTCTCTGAAGAAATGGCATTTGGAGGAATCAATTGCATGACCCTTGCCTGGATGATGTAGCATCCAGTGCAGCAGAAAAAGCACAGCCCTTTTAAGAATGTGATCCTCACAAGGAAGCACGGTGTTCAGCAAGACACAGATCCTCAGGAAATGGTCATCAGGTTGAACTGGATTCGGTGCAATGTGGATACGAAGTGGAAAAAGGTTAGAGAAAACAGAGCTCATTATGGACTCTGGTTTTCTCATTCATTCATTCATCCTTTCATTTCTTAATTCATTTAGCAAATATTTCTGAGTAGTGTCTGTAAACTAGGCTCTCTAAGTATTCTGCTAGAAAAAGAGATGGGGCTTACTCCCTAGCGATTTGTGCTCCAATGGGGAAGTCAGATTAGTAACAGGATGTGTATACTATTGTGTTAATCCTAGGGAAGAAGAAGGGCAGGGTGTCTAATAGCCTGGGGAGGGGAGATGAAGAAAACTTCCTGGGAGATGTGGGAAGTTAGGAATTGGAGAGAGAGCATGAAAAAGGTACAGAGTGACACAAAATTGAAAGTTCTAAACAATGTCTGTAAGAAATTCCATAGGCCTAGAGTGCAGATGTGGGCATCTGTTGGATAGCAGAGTAAGAAAACCCAAGAAGAGAGGGAAAAATTAGATGCTGAAGAGTCTGGTGCTAGTTTATGTCTAAATTATACAGCAAAAAGTCTCCACAGAGGCTGTGACATGTTATGGAGGGAAGTGACAGTATTTGATTTGGCTCTAAGAAGACTGTACTGGGTGCTGTGATGGTGTGGGTCAGCAGGAGTAGAGGAGAATCTAAGAGGCTCGTTTAGTAACCCATGCGATGGTCCAGGATGGGGACAAATGAGGACATGAAGGGCTGAACTAAGGCCAGATAAAGAAGGATGATTCCAATGAGGGGACATTTGTGTTGATCATTGAAAGATGCATCAAACTCGAAAGAAGAGAAGAGCAATGACGTTTAAGGCATGAAGAACATCTGGACGCATAAGCAGTCAGAGATGGAGCCAAGTCTGGAATAAACTTCCATTTCAAGAAGAGAAACAGGACTTTGAAAAGTGAGGGTCAAAGAGGAGAATTTGGAGGGAAGGGGTAAGAAAGAGGAGAAGGAGAGATGACTTGAGACCAAGACATAAAATGGACCATTTGAATGGGAAAATGAGAGAGAGGCTCTCAGAACACAGTAGTCTCAGATGACCTCATCTGGAGGTTTAGGCAAATGGGAAGTGTTGCCTCAAGTTAGCAATCCTTGATTCCTTCTCCTCTCACTGGCTTAGTCCCCCCATCTTCTAACAATCTCCACCCTCCTCCCATCCATCTTTCTCTTTCAGAAATAAAATGAGCTAACAACCTCATTCCTTCTACACTGAGAAAAAAAAAATAGCATATGCCGTGGAATCTAAGTTGCCATTCATGGTAAAGCATACCGTTGCTTTATATACACTAGGAAAATAACACCTTGCCAATTAAACTACGACACACCGTCGATTGTAAGAAGCATTCTAATTTCAGAGATATTAAATCTAAAGAATCATGCAACTTAAAACCGATGACAAGTAATCAAAAAGTTCAACAGAATGCCTCCATTTACCACGTCTGTGAGGTGCACCCACCCTGATGCCGTCTTTCCTCCACTCCTACTCTTCACAATGGCTGGGAGCTCCTACCTAAGATGAATGAATGTTTCACACAAGACCCTATTCACTCTGTGTGCTCGCCTTTGATGCTAAAATCAGCACCTCTTGCTCACAGCAACAATATTTTCCTCTCAACAAAATAATTCCCATAGTTACACAAAAGTTTTATTGTTTCTAGGTTTAAAAAGAAGGGGAAAAAATCACTTGACACCACATCACCTTGTGCTATTGTGCCATTAACTATAATACTCCTCTGTAGAATTTGCTCTTGAACTCACTCTACTTAGAATCTCACCCTTGTAATTGGACTGAAACACTTCTTGTGGAGGTCACCAATGACTTCCATGTTGCTCAATCCATTACTCCTTTCCCAGTACCCATCTTAATTATCCTATTAGTAACATTTGATATAGCTGACCACTATCTCTGTTTTTTCTTTCCTTTTTCTGCTTGCTTATATTTGTTCTGAAGTATTAGGGGTGAAACACGGGGCCTAGCTCATGCTAGACAAGTTCTCTGCCACAAAGCAACATCCTTAACTCACTATCTGTTTTGGAAAATATTCCTTAAATGATGTCCAGAACACCATACTCTCTTGGCACTCTACCCTCTCCCAGGCACTTCTGAACTTCTTGTTCTTCACTATACCATTGTCCCAACCTTGCTATATTTAATTCTTTGTGACTCCATAAATTTATTCTTTAATTCTTCTATCTACATCCTCCCCCAAGGTATTCTTGTCCAAGCACATATCATTAAGTGGTATTTCTATGCTAAAATTGATATTTCTAGACCTCTCCTCTGACTTTCCGAATTTTCCCACTCCACATCTACATTTTGGATATTTCACAGACTTCTCAACTTGAGGTTCTAACCCAATTTCTCAGAGGTCATCAAAAATGGCCATTCCCACAGTCTTGTCACATGAATGAGCGGCAATGTCATCAGTACCATTGCTTAGGCAGACCTCAAACTTGCCCTTGACTTCTCTCCTTCTCTTATAAGCATTTTCTGGTCCATTGGCAAATAATGTTAGCATGTCTTAAAAATATATCCATAAATTCCAGTACTTCACACCACCTTCATTTCCTCTTACCTTGATAAACACAATAGCTCCCTAACTGGGGTCCTCGTCATGTTTCTGTCCTTAATGGTCCTTTTTACTCAATAGCCATAGTGATCCACTTAAAATGTAAGTCAGGTCAAGTTACTCCTCTGCCCAAATTTTCAACGGCTTCTCATTTCATCTAGAGTAAAACCTAATCTAAATTTGTTTCCATGGTCTACAAATTTCTACATGATCTGCTCCCAAACTCTCTCTCTGACTGTAAAGAAAATATATTTCTTTGCTTACTTGTTTATTATCAGCTCCCCCCGATACCCACACTAAATATAAGCTCCAAAATGACTGAGTTAGCTTATTCTCTTCTGCTTCTCCTCTTCTTAAAGCCATATTTGATGTATAGTTGATGCCCATTAAAAGATTGTTAAATAAATGAGCAACCATATGAGAGAATAAATCTCTATACCATCCATAGATTTCAGCAAAATATTCTCTCTGCATCTCTTTTCACATCAATGAGCTACTGAGGCAGAGCTCTGTGTACTCCGCCAGATGGATACTAGATTAAATTACATGACAATGTCGGTAAAACACACAATGGGCTTCTTGGAGAGAGAAGTATAAAAATAAGAAGTTATCATTATGCCATTAGTGTTATTACTACTAGTTCGATTGTTGCTGCTATGACTACTAATAGCCTCTGCTCATTTCCATGGTCCTTTCTAATTTCTAGTCTTCTCCAGGACTCTTCTTTCTTTTTTTGCCATTTCACTCTACTGTTGCTCTATTTTAATGAACACTGTATGAAACACCACAAGCTGGAGGTCATTAGTGTGCCCTTCATATCCTCCTCAATCTCACATAACAAATCTTGGCAGAATCTCTCCTGCCAGTCTCATTCAAAGGAATGGGAAAGGAATAGAGAAATAGATGGCAACACCATTTCAAGAAGGAGGAGCTTTGAAGTCAGGATGGCTGAGTTAAAATTCCAGCTCAATCGCTCATTGAGTAGCCTCTCTGAGCCCCAGTTTACTCAACTGCAAAATAGGGATGTTATATACGATTTGCTCATAGGAATCATGTGATCACTAAAATTGTAATAGATTAGCCAGGTACAGTGGCACATGACTATCATCCCAGAGGCTCAGAAGGCTGAGGCAGGAGGATTGCAAGTTCAAAGCCAACTTCTGCAAAAGCAAGTTTCTAAGCAACTTAGTGAGACCCTGCCTCTAAATAAAATACTAAATAGGGATGGGGCTGTGGCTCAGGGATCAAGCGCACCTGAGTTCAATCCCAGGTATTCCCCTCCACCAAGAAATTGTAATAAATCAACAATCTAATAAAATAAATTTGCTAAAAAGGAATAAATTAAATAGGAATAGGAAAACATAAACCAAATAAAAATAAATTTCTGCAGTCACTGGTACATATTAAAGCACTGATTAAATAACTATTCATTGTTACTTCTGTCTTCCCTGCTCTCAGTCCATGTGGCCTGTCCACTCCTGAGCTAGACTACCTCTTCTTCTTTAATGCCTCTCTGTTGGATCCATGTTTTCTATTTGCAGAGGATGTCAAGATGGGACACATGATTCAATCCATGTTTAGATGCACACTGCATATACAGAAATGCAATGGTTATAACTAACTCATGCTCTCATAGGCAATGTGTGTATGTTCCCTCTGCTTCACGGCCCCTCTTTGATATTGTCAGTCGTTTTCATTTGCCACACTGATTACTGTGCTATGATTGATATTAGATTGTACTATTACTTTAGATTTTTTAGGTATTTTAATTTGTTATACATGATGGCAGAATGCAATTCATCTCATATTACACATAGAAAGCATAATTTTTCAAGTTACTGACTGTACACAAAGTATTTTCACACCAGTCGTGTCTTCTACATGTAGTTAAGGTAATGAGGTCTAACTCATTCAACCATCATTCCTTCCCGCCTCCCTTCCCCTCCCTCCCCTTTGCCCTATCTAAAGTCCCTCCATTCCTCCCATGCTCCCTTCCCCTCCCAATCACCATTATGAGTCAGCATCCACATATCAAAGAAAACATTCAGCCTTTTGTATTTTGGGGATTGGCTCCCTTCACTTAGCATTATATTCTCCAACTTCATCCATTTACCTGCAAATGCCATGATTTTGTTTTCTTCAATGTCACTTTAGATTTTTCTGGATACTAGGAAAGTTGAGTGCCTTTTCAAATATTTACTTGCCCATTTCATATTCTTCTTTGTGAAGTACCTGCTCATGTCTTTTGTCCATTTTCTTTTCTGATGGCTTTTTTTAATTGATTTTAGGGGTTCTTTGTATATTCTGCTGAAGTGTTCCTAGTCAGATATATGGATGATAAATATTTTGTTCTGTTGTATGAGTTGCATTTCCGTTCTATTGCATTCATTCTGTAAGTTTCATTCTATATTTTGATGACAAGCATTTTTCTTTTTAATATAGCCCAGCTTTTTTCATTTCCTTTATACTTAATTTTTTGGATCCTACTAAATAAATATCAGCGTACTCAAAAGCCATGAGATATTCTCCTGTCTTGTACTTAAGAAAAAGTTTCTTCATTTTACCTTCAACTAGGAGAGTATTATTCTTCCTTAGACATCTATTTTTCTATAACTCCTCCACCTAGACAGAGAGAATAAATTACTCCCTTTTCTCAATTCCCATAATTCTATGTATTACTTTCATTTTCCTATTATATTATGCATTACCTTGAATCATAGATATCTACCTGTCCACCTTCACTATCAGCATTAAATCCCATTCGCTCAATTATCTACATTTTTCATGATCTTTTTATTGAAACCTGATGTAATGACCTTAATATCTCTAGAACTGGTCTCTCTCTTTCTACCCCAACTGCTAACTTCATGGTGGAAACTTGTGTCATTGCATCTTGAGAACTCAGTAACCTCCTAGGCTGTCACTAATCTCTAACACCCCTCTCTAAATGATTGCCCACACAGAAGCAAGAGTAATCTTCCAAAATACTATTCTATTCATGCTACTTCCTCTTTCTTAATGTCCACAGATCCCAAATTAACATTCAGCTCATTAATGTGCTGCAGAGGCCTCCGTGAATTTAAAAGTTAACCTTGACTTTCTCACCACTGATTCCTTTGTTATAATCTCATAAGATCCTCAGTTTTCTCAAATGACCCTTGATAAATATGCTTCTATCTGCCTCTGTATCCATGCCCTAACCCCCATTCAACACTCAAATCTCATTCTATGTATTTTTACATAGGAAACTTTTTTGACTCCTTAATAATATCTATATCTATATCTATATATCCTCATAAAATTTGGTACCACCAATAACACTGATTTTCTTTTCTATTAAAATTCATTACATTTATCGATTGTTTGAAGTCTGTCTTTTCTGATACAGTTTATATTTCTTTGAGGCAGAAATAATGTCTATCTGGTTCACAACTATCATTTTGCCTACTTCATTAGCTAAGATGGATTCTTAAAAAAAAAAAAAATATATATATATATATATATATATATATATATATATATATATACACACACACACATATATATAATTATTTATAAATTTATAACATACAATTTATTTTATTTAGTTATATATGTATATATGTGTGTGTGTGTGTATATATATATATATATATATATATATATATATATATATAATTTGTTGAATTAAACTGATCTGTGACCATATGTCTAGGTTCTAGTATTGGATTTGGCCCATAGTCTCAGTAAAGATTTGATGAATCATCATTATCATAAAATCCTAGAATCTGCATTAATTCAACAACCCAAATTAAACATTGCCTAAATAAACTCTGTAAGATTCTCACCAAATATCAGCTACTTGTAACTCCCAGATAGGAGGGAGTCACTGTGTCACACAGCAGGTCATCTCAGGTTTTGGACATGAAACTGGATTAGATGGTCTATTTTAGTTATTTTAGGGCTAGGATGTAGCAATTACCCAGTCCTTACAAGCTTCTGGGTTCAATCTCCAGCATGAGAAAAAAAGAAGAAAGGTAGATCTATTTTATACTGAGTTGAAAGCTGGGATCCTTCTGGTTCCCTCACCAGGTTGTCTTGCACATTTTATTCATAATAATGAAGCCAACTGTCTTTTCTGCAAGACAAGTATCAGTAGACCAGTCCTTGTCATAAGATACCTCCTCCAGACACACTGCAGTTTCTCAACATCCCCCTTAAAGCTGGATGCTTGAACCCAGATCCAGTTCTCCAGGTTTGCTCTGACCAGTACAGAGTAGGAAAAGGCTGTCACCTTCTTTACAGTGGCTAGAATACTTGCAGTAATGAAACCAAGAGCAGATCCACATTTTGAAGGACAGACTCTTATACAATAGTTGCTTTTGGAAGAAAAAAAGTCAAGATTAAATACAAAACTCAATACAAACTTAGAATGAGAAATTGTGAGAACTCCCTGAACATTAAACTTCATTGCCATCAAGGTAGATCAGCCTTTTCTAACTGTCCCTAAGATGTCAGGAAGTTCCTTGGTAGTAACATCTTGCTAATTTCCTATTAACTTTATTCCAGTTGTAACTTTTAGATGTCTCCATTATTAATATGCTGGAAACACACATTGGAGTCCAAAAAAAAAAACCTGGAATCAAATCCTGGATCTCACTTCACAAAGTTGTTGTGGATATCATGCAAACCACCATGTTGAAAACCTGCCACATCCGGGGCAGATCTGTCTTTCTCATCCACTTTCTTAACAGGTATTGCAAACCATTCTCACCATGCTGTTTACTCTTTTCTTTATTAATGGGGTTAGGTTCCCCCAACTCCTATATGTTAAGTTCTACTGTGTTATGTTTTAACACTATACAGTTATCAATGGCTGAGTTTCCCTGAGAGGGTTTCACTGGGGGCTCCCAGGTGACACTCCCCAGCCCTCCCTGAAACTTTTTCCAGCCATCTTCTATAACAGGAGCATGAATCAAAGAGTTGCCAAGGAACCAGAATATAAAAGTCATATTAGGCTCTGCTTAGCACTACCTGTCAATCTCAACCCAGCTTCCTCCCACTGACATTCAGAATCACCTTTATCATATACCTTTATGGAAGGTCACATTTTTAGTCTGCTTCAAGTTAAAGCATGTCATTTTTTTTCTGACTATAAAGTTAATACATGGTCATTGTAGGAAAATTAGAAAAGAAACTAGAAGCCTAAAATAAATTGTCTATATCCTTACCAACCATCAGTAACCTCTTCTAACACTTTGGGATACTTTCTTACAGTATCAATTTTCTTTTTTTTTTTTTATACTGTTCAGATGATACCATACATTCAATCATAAATCTTCCATTTGTTAATTAATATCAAATCACTTTCACATATTCAGGAAAAGAAATCTTAATAAATAACATTTCAGTACCTGCCTAAAATTATGTTTATGGATGCAACACAATTTGTTTAGTCTTCTCATGTAGAAAATTGAGATGTATACATTGTTTCTTTTAAATATAATAAAATATGCTTCTTAAAACAGCACCATCTGTACTTTGATCCTACTCATTTTTATTCCCTTGCAATCATCTCTCCTCTTTAAAATGTGGATTAAAAAGTTAACTTACTATTGTAAAGGGTATATTTTCTTTAGATAATAAACACACATGGAGCATCTGACATGAGCCTGATATACAACACACAATTGAATAAGTACAAACATTTACAAACATCAACAAACCAATCCCTGCAATGTTTGCATTCTTTACTATCAAGTCTGGGAATATTTTTACTCTCTAAGCTGCTAAAAGTCTCTGTGTGTGTGTGTGTTTATTTAAGAATACAAATTATTAACAAATAAGGGGAATGAAAAATTATGGAGAATCAGAAATTCTATAAAATGTCTTATACGTCTTGAGATTCAAATAACACCTGCCAAAACACACTGAAAATCAAGAACAATAATGTAGGAAATTCAGATGATATGATATGCAATTTTAATATATATTAGATCTGGGGCATCTATAAATAATACTGTTTAGACATTTTCATCAAAATAACCAGATAAAGCTCATATCCCCATGTGTTCTATCTGAAAACTAATTAATATCCATAAATTTAAAGCCCTGTATATGTTAAAATTCTAAAAGATTGTATCATATCATAACCGATTTCCATATCTGTAGCTTCCATTGGTTTCCTGTTCCATTGGTTCTGTTCCTCTCTTCTTCATTCTCCCTTGGACTGGACTGGACTCTCTCCTCCCCTACAATACACCCCTGCTGTGTCCCCTCCCTGCCTCTGGCCCCACCTTCCCCATTAGCTTCCTACCTTGAAGGTGCAGTTTGCTCTCCGTGCTTTGCAGAAGGACGGAACTCACAGAGTCCAGATTGTCATAGCTGTTACAGCCCAGAGGCCCAGTGCGTGTCTCTGTGACCTAGAGTGGATGTCAAATAGACAAGTGTGAGACAGACGTCTTTCGCTAGGGCAGACCCAGAAGAGTCATTCCCCAGCGGAGCACAGCCTACAGATAGGTCTTGTGACCTCAGGTCACAGCTGTCTCCTCAACATCTCTCCTGTCAAAGAGCAGACAGGGTTGCAGGATGCTGAAGCACACAGCCTGGAGCCATAGGGCCTGGTTTCTATCCCTGGCCCTCACTCCCTAACTAAGGTCGCTGTGAGTATGCTGTAGTCTATCTAATAAGTTGAAGCATTATATATACATTACAGAATCACAGGCTTTGGAATCAGTAAAATCAGTGTTAAATCCCAGTTGGGTCATTTATTTGCTGTGTGACATAAGGAAGTCATTTAACTTCTCTAAGCTTCTGCAAACTCAAACTTAGCAAATGCTTTCTAGGGAAGCTGTAAGACAGACGTGATGAGTGGTAAGTGCCAGGAGTGTCAAATGCTCAAAATGAGCATTTAATTACAATATATCTCTATACGTTGTAAGGAATCTATAAAACATTATTACCAGGTAAGAACAATAAATTATCCATACTTTGCAAAACAAACTTGAGCAACGAACAATCAATGCCACTGCAAGAGAAAAGCATCCCGATCCTAAGGTTGTGCATCTCCAAGACACTGTCTTCAACGATGTGAGGTGATGGGCAACTGAAGAACAGTTATTCAAAAACTAACCTTAAAATAAGAACTGTTTAGTCTGAAAAGAGGCCTCTTCATCTCATTACTTTCCATTATATGTTTTGATGCACTCAACCATAAAGACAGCCTCCATTGTAGAGTGGCAACTTGGGGAACAGTCACAGGTACCTCCTTTGCCCTTTTCCAGTTGTGAAACATTGATCAGTAACTTTCCCCTTCTAAGCCTCATTCCCCTGCTATCAGATGTTACCCCTGCTTTTATCACCTAAACAGGTAATGAGATCATATTTTTGACATGTTTAGCATTTTAAGATGCAAAAAAATAAATGGAAGATAATCAGATTTTATTTTGTTTTACAAATGACTGATTCATTTTTGAACAGAATAATAACATGGTATTATCAAGTGATAGTTAAAACAACCAATTTTTTAATTAAAGATATCCATGGTGGGAAGGAAAAGAACTAGGCAAAACTCCCCTGACCTGGCTCAGGGGCTGGCCTTGAAGGAATCTGGTAATGAGACAATTCTAGTCCACTGGGTCTTAGGAGAGTAGCAAGAAATGGCTAGAAAAATCCAAGTCCAAATTGAGTGCGGAAGGCAGTGTTCGTGTCAGAATGGTTTCTTGAGAGAACTCTGTGCAATTTGTCTGAGAAATTCCTCCTAAGGAGGCAGACTGCACTTCCTGGATGCACAAAAGAGGATTATCTTCTGACAGAGCTTCAATATCTCAATTCCGCATCCCATCCAGGGGGCAGAGAACTATTTGGTGATAATGAAAACCAGGTCTTTGCAGCTCCCTGACTCTGATGGCTTCATAAAGATCCCTCTCTCAGTGCCGAGTTTCCTAACAACATAATCCCCCCAATATAAGTGATTCTCCTCAGATAAGCTAGCCCTTTGTTTGTGGATCTGATTTATTTCTCTCCTTACTACTTCCCTCCTCCATAACTCTCTCCCGCCCACATTTCCCTTCCTGTGGTCAAATTCTGACTCATCTGTCATTTCCCCTTGACCTTCCCTCTCCTCTGCACCTTTTGTCCCCAAGAGATATCTTGAGAAGTCTTAATATAAGGTTAGGACTGCATTTTATTCAGAAGTCAGAGTGAAGACAGAGAAGCAAAATGCAGGCATAATACAATTTAAGAAATTTTGAGATGGAAAAATCTGCATTGAAACCCCAGAACTAATTCTTTATATCACAAACGTCCTCCCACCTCTCTTTATAGAATAGTGTCTGAATGTATCTTATTTTAAATATTTTTTTTTAAAGTCCCCATGCTCTAAGGCACTGATTTGAAAGTTCAGGGCTATTCTATCCAGTATGCCTATATAACTTTGAATTAATAACAGTAAATAAACTTACAAATTTACTTCATCAGTAGCCACATGTCAAGAATTCAATAAACCTGTGTGACTAATGGTTACTATCTCAAGTCAATACAAATTTAGGCATGTCTATCATCTTAGAAGGTTCTATATTGAACAATGCCTTGTGTAAGAAGGTGGTCCCACAAACCACAGTGTGTCCTGTGCCTGCTTTTGTGAATAAAGTTTTATTGGAACACAGCTAAGCCCTTTTATGAACATACAGTCTACAGCTGCTTTTATGATATAACAGCAGAGTTGAGAAAGGGCAGCAGAGATCATGGGGCCCACAAAGCCTAAATATTAATCATCTGTCATTTTACAGAATATGTTTGCTGACCTCTGGTCTAGAGAGTTTTAATCACGTTAAGGTATTCTCTGTCTGTATAACCCTGATCAAAAGGCCTCAAACTATGGACCCCAGTTTTACCATCTGTAAAGGACACAAACGTTTTAAAAGATTGTTGATCTAGATATCACAAATCTGACTTTTACTATCTATGTGATCTTGAGAAAATCATTTACCCCATCATAGCTTAGTTTCTTCATCTAGAAATGGGATGTGGAGATCATCCAATTCTTTGAATCAGAGGACTATTGATGATGTCATGGCCATAGCCAGAGTGCTCCCCTACATCAGTGCACATGTTACCCTAACCACAGTGCCCATGAAGCTACAGAGCATGTGACCACCTCAATCAGAGAAGTTGGCATGGGTGCCATGGGTACATGGGCACCATGGGTACATGGGCATGAAGTCAGGAACTGGATCTGTCCAGCTGCTCTCAGAATGTCTTCCTCTAAGTGCTGCTGCCTTGAGGGCCTGCCACCCAAGTCCACTGTCCAGCCATACCTTGATTGCTCCAGTTGATATCTGGATCTCATGGAGCCTCCTCATGGTGCCATCACGGTCAACAAAGTAGGACGACGCCAGCTGGTGCAGAGCTTCGACGCTTTGAGTGGCATTCCCTGACTTCCTGTCGAGGCGACTTTTGTCCATGTACATGGTCAAAGCCTCCTCTCCTGCATGGGAAGGGAAACAAGACAAGGGAGCCAATGGAGACCCAGCGTGGGAGGAGAGGAAAGAGGACCTGGGTGCTGACAAGTGCTGGGCGTTTCTACCTCATTATGTCTTCTTTCTCTAAAAATCAGGGGAATGATGAAAAATCAGCAGTCCCAAGGTGACAGCATGCAGCAAGCTCCATCAGGACAAGGGTCACTGAAACACCCTCAGCCACTGAATCCAATCCCCACTGAATCCACTCTGTACTTCTCACCAGCCTCATCTCACAACATCACCACTCCCCCTCTTCCAAGAAAGCTCAGTTTCTTTTGTAAAATGGTGGATTTGGCATAGACATTCCTTTCCCTTTCCTCCCCGTCTTTGTTTCTTCACTGTCTTTCCGTTCCTCCTTTCCTCGTCTTCCCTCCTCCCTTCCTTCAACCCTTCCTCTCTCTCTCTCTCTCTTCTTAAATTCTCCTGCCCCATAGCATTCTAGATAAACAAGTGTATGGATGGAGAGATAGACACACATATAAGTAGATAAGACATAGAAATTCAGAGGTAGCTAGAGATAGACACAGAGCTAGAACTAGAAATAGGGTCAACTGTGTCCCCATAGAGAGAGGGAAAACTGAACTTCCAACTCTGTGAAGGTATCAGCAGTGGCTTTATCCTGACACACAGCACAGTGCTTTCCACATAGTAGTGGAAAGTAGACATCAATAGTTAGTTCATCTTTTTCTTTCATTCACTCAATATTTTAAGTACCTACCATATGCCAGGCACTGTACTTCTGAGAGTACAAAAGAGAAAAGGGTCACATTGGGGGTTGGGGTGAGGGATGATCAGAAAGTTTGATACAGAAAGGAAGGAAAAGAGATACTTAGATCTAAGAGAACGTGGATGGACAGATAGATATTTGAATGGACAGAAGAATGACTGGATGGAAGACAGATATAACATGAATACACAAATTTATAGATTTTTCTCCATAAAGTTTTCCTTGGAAATGCATGCATGCATTAGTAACACTGCTAAGCTATGGTGACTTTCCTTTTGGATAATGAGATCTCTTGGTAACACATTAGGAAGGAAGCTCTACAGATTTCCACCAAATGGACTTCTGCATACCACTACTTCCACTTTCTGATAACATTGCCAGCGTGGGCACATTTTTTCTCTTCTCTGTTTCTCAGTTTATTCACTAGCAATATTGGGTGAAAAGAGCACCCACTCCCACAGGATTACTAAAAAGAATAAATTAGTTAATAAGTGTTTAGAAAAACGTCCAATTCATTGTAGTATTTGAAAATCAATTGGTATGGGACTGGGAGTGTAGCTCAGTGGTAGAACATGGGATTAGCATGCACAAGGCCCTGGGTGCAATCTCCAGCACACAAAAAAAGGAAGGAAGAAAGTAAAGGTGTGAAGAAAAGAAAGGAGAGAAGAAAAAATGAAGGAAGGAAGGAAGGAAGGAAGGAAGGACAGATGGAAGGAAGGAGAGACAAAGAAAGAAAATTGATTATTAGTAGTATTTACAATCACAGAGCTAGTCATCCTTGACCTGAACTAGTTGAGCTAACATCTCTGCTTCCATTTCTTCATGTGTAAAGTTGTAATACTGACCAT
Source organism: Marmota flaviventris (assembly GCF_047511675.1). Classification (NCBI taxonomy): domain Eukaryota; kingdom Metazoa; phylum Chordata; class Mammalia; order Rodentia; family Sciuridae; genus Marmota; species Marmota flaviventris. Next base: position 89,488,165 of record NC_092510.1, read on the forward strand.
ACTTACCTCATAGTGTTGACTCCAGGATTAGGTTAGTTAGTTAGGTAAAGTACTCTAACCCTTCCTGGCAAATAGTAAGCACTGTGGCAGTGTTAGCTACTGTGATTTGATAACCGCAAGCTGACAGTTGTATGATATTTATACATACATGTAATTCATTCATAAAAATAAAATATTTAGAGAACAAAACCTGTCAGTACTTTGTCAGAAACAAAACCTGGTGTCTATGACAACTGCAGTGTCTGTAGAATGCTGATTACTTTTCAAGCTGAAGAGAAAAAAAAGCCATCAGCTTGCAGAGGGAATTCTATCCTGTCTGACTTCTGAAATCGTATCCCGATTTCTGGCCCATTCCACTGTCACTTGCTCTTGCTCACCCCTCCTTCCCTGGCACGTTCATTTCCACTCCTCTCTACCTGTTCAAAGAGGACTAGCATCCCCAGCCACACCCTGAATCCAGAGGGAAGGAGTCACCTTCTTTTCGTCATTGTTCAGCATGGCCTTTGGTTAGGCTTCGTGTGCCTGCACTGAGCATTTTGGCAGGCCTTGGGGTGACAAATGAATAAGACACTGGCATGTGCTGCGAGTGTAACTGCAAACCAACATTGAGTACGAAAAAAAGTAAAATCTTCCCTTAGCAATTTGTTCTCGCGATTGCACGTTGAAATGGTAATATTTTGGATATGTTATGTTAAATATATTATTAAATTGATTTCTTCTTTTTTTCCTTTTTCTTTCTAAAAATGCAAAAAAAAAAAATTACAGTGGCATATGCAGCTCTCACTTGAGGACTGCATTCTGCTGCTATTGGCCGGTGGTGGAGGAAGGAGACAGAGGCAGAAGGCGATCATTTCAATACAGCAGGTGAAGAGCCAGGGAAGGGGGAGGCAGATAGTAGAATGAAGACCAGAGAAGGGTGGCCCACATCTCTGTAAATCACGTGGGTCACCAGGCTCTGATGAGCTGGTCTCTCTAGCTGTATCCTCACTGCTTTCTGGGTATGCTCTCTCCCGTACAAATGTGCCCCATTTTCTGTCATTGTTGGGACTCTGCCTTTCTGTTCTTCTCCTGGCTAATTTCTACACATCCCTATGTTACCTAACACAGCACTACTTCTGGGGATCCCTCTAACTATCTTCTACTCTTTTCTTGAACTGAGTAACTCTTATAAGGCATGTCCTCATGATTCCCTGTATTTCTCCAATATGTTACCTATCATACCTCCTGGAGATTTCTGGTCTCCCCTACTAAAGCAGAAACACTTTGAGGTCAGGGAGCAGGCTAGAGTCTTTTCCCATCCCCGTGGCATTACCTAGCACAATATGGGCATGCATTATGTGCTTAAGAAATGATTGGAAGCCAACAGATGAATAAATGGACACAGAAGTGGACCTACTTGTACCATGTTAATTGACTAACAAATCTGCCTCAACAACTAGACTGACACCTCCCAACAGGAAGACCCATGATCATCCAAGTTCATCTCTAGGCTCCACATGCCTAGACTTGACTTGAATTCAAAGGAAGACACTCCAGTTCACGTGGACTTCTGTTATACATGAGGGCATAATGTTCTGTTCTTTGAACACCAAAGGAGCCTAATAGATTTGACTTAAAAAATGACTTTACATCCAATTATACTTTGAGTTCCAGGAATGATGGGTGGTGAAGTGGGGTAACGTGTAGTATCCATTTCATCTTTTTAATGTTTCTCAATCTTCTCCTAGGTTCTGATAAAAAGCAGATATTCAATTATCATTTGATGGATAAACTGATGGATGGATGGATGGACAGATGGATGGATAGATGATTGAATAGATACATGCATAGATAGATGCCTGGAGAAGTAAATGGTTAAGTAATATGTTGGGAATCAGAGTCACAAGGCAGAGGAAATAAATATTCCAATTGCCAGTTCAGGCTCTCTTAGGGCCCCACAAAGCAGAAGGTGAAACAAGCCCAGTTCCCTCTGGACTGAGAACTGGCAGAAGCAATCCTTAGATCAAGAGGGGTTAATGGACTTCTTGCTGCATTATTAAGACTTAATTTCTTGTTTATTAAGAGAATGTTCTGTTTGGAGTTACTCTGCCACTTGGGCATTCCTGTAAATTGCCTCTTCACCCCACAAAGTCCTTTGCTCAGCCTTCCTGTCCTCCAGGGAGCTTTGCCTCACTCTGTAGCACCTTCTTACAGAAGAGAGCAAAGTAGGATCAGATACACAAGATGGGAGAAGAAGTGGGATTTGATCCGTTTACCTCTGTGTCAATAGAAGGTGTTGTTCTCAGATGGGGAACAAGGCTGTCTGGATTTCAGTCTTCTAGGATATCCCTCTTCCGTTCCTTCTTTAGCCCCTGTGATTTTATTCTCAGCCTTCTGATTAGCCAAGGGAAGATGTCCCAAAACACAGTGTGGGAAATAATGAACGCACACACACTAACATTCGCAAATGGATAAGAATCATGAGGCTTCCTATAAAAAATGACATTCATGCAATACACACGATTCATGTACACGTAAAAACACACACACATTTCATCCCCATGTATATGTGTGCAATGTGTGCATGCACATATAAATGAGCTTACACCCAAGCATAGACAGGCATTTCAGAATATCTTTCTAGGCACATAGGTGTGTACTTCCATGCATGCTGGTAAGCTTAGTCACATATGTCACACACACACACACACACACACACACACAAACATCTTCAATATGTTTCCTTTGACCCCAAGTTCCATATTCAGAGGAACAAAGGAAAATTACTATCCCTGTTTGTTGTTCCAGGTGTGGAATTTGTCTCTTTACCACCTTCCACCAAGTCATTCGTACCCAGTATTTTTATGAATTTAACAGTGGGCACCAAAAATTTGGAGATCTCAAGAAAATGTCCAAGCTGTTGGACCCCACCACCAGCTCCGCTTCCTGATTCCCACCCCATTTCCTCTTTCCTTCATTTCTCTAAAAAGCCAAACACACACATTGACTTGTCATGTATGTGACAGTCTAAGAGTCATCTTCCGTTGTTTGATGATGCCCTTAGGAACTGACTTGACACCTCAAAGAGTTCATCACGGCATTTATGCTAAATGATTATGGTGTTCTTGGGGAAAAAAAAAAACTATAATTAAATAACATTTCTGCACTTCTTCCTATGTAGATGGGGAAACTGATATTCAGACAAGAAAATGAATTTCTGAATGCTTCCCACTCACTTAGTGAGTGCCAAGACTGGGCTTTAATCCTGGATCTGCAAGTTCCTAAGTCCAGATAAGACAATCATAGTAAGAATGCTAACCACATTTAATGCATCATTATATTTAATCCTTGAAATTTACATCAAGTAATATTTTTATGACAACTTATAAAAAAGGAGCCTCAGAGAACTGAGTTATTGGTAGAGGCAACACCAAGCTGGTGAAAGCAAGAGCCAGAACTGGAACCCAGGAGATTAAAATCCTGGCCCCTTCACTCACTACAACTTCCCACACCCCTTCTGTCCCTTTGCATAAGGAGGTCCTTAAGAAGTAATTTTCCATGCATAAATGAATTAAATGATGATATGAGAAGGACCTCACAGGATTTTTGGCACACAGTATTCATTCAACAGTAAACCCTTTTCCTTCCCTCCACTCTTCCATGGCAAGGGCCGAGGGAACGTTTAGGGCCTGCTGTCCGACACCAGATTTCAATCCGAAGCTTTGCATATTTTAAAATGTTGTGTTGTAAAAACAGTAGCGGAACAAGGCTCTGTGAATAATTTACCACCTCGCCTTGGAGAAATTAAAAATATATTTCACTGAGAAAGAAAAGTCTTTGCTACATGGGATTTCCAGGCACTAGGACCAGAGCACAGCTTTTAATGGAAGAACTGAATTAGTTGCAATGATGATTTTTTTTTCCAAGTGAAAGGGGAGGTGGAAGATATTCAAAGGAAAGGGTACAGACTGATGTCACACTCAGCATAGAAATTAACTCATTGTCACTTTATGTTAAAGTAGAATATTTATGAATTATTTTACAAAGTCCTACTTAATTTAATGTCTGAAAACAGAAAACAAATATCTGCTGATTGGGTCATTGTTGAAGTGGGTGGGTAGGTTGGAGGGTAAGCGAATTAGTAAAAGAGATAAATGGTATTAGGTGGATAAAAATACTGTAAGCTTAGAGACTGGAAAACCCTAAGTTAAAAACTTAGCTTTTCCCACTTTTTTTGCTACACCTCTTTCTGGGTTTCCTTACTTATAAAATGAAAATGTTATGACTAAATTGAAGTTTAGAGAAACACAGACGGTATACAGCGTCTATTGTGCAGCAAGAATGAATGAATTTGCCCAATCAACATTTTTACCCACATTATCAAATGACTGATCTTGCCTTCCTCAAAACGGGTGCTGTATGCTCAGCCTAGAAAGTGCGTCCACCTGCCTTTACCTAACAAGCTCCTGTTCAACTAAACCACCACTTTCCGCCATGAAGTTTGGACTGATGGCTCGAGTTCATAGTGCTCCACTCACCTTTAAAGAGAAGATCCACGTTACAACCGTGTCCACCCCTCCTCTGTTAATACAACCATCTCTTTACCTGGCGAGGGCTATGACTAAATGTATCATATCATCTCTGTGAGCAGGTAGCACAGAGTTGTACCATCAAGGTGGTTTTTGTGAAAGTTCAGTGGACCCATTCACCATGGATAGAAACAGATGCCTGAGGGATTGTAACTCATAATATCAACTGATGTGTGCAGGCGAGGCCAGTCAGTATCTAAATGGTCTCGTCTGTACCATTTCCCATGTTTTTTGCATCAATTTCCTTCCTTTTATACAGCTCTGTTTCCTCATTCCCTCAAAGATGGATTGGACCTGATGGGCAGGGATGGGGAAGACTGAACTGGGTAAAGCAATTAGCCTACTTTCCTATTAACCCATTCCAAGCCCATACGAGACACAAATGATAGCCCATTTTTAAAATGATAACTTCCAGTTATGAGTCCCTAAAGTGGACTTACATAAACAAAAGCAATTCCCTAAACAACATCTGAAATTTAATTTCTTCCCCGGATCAGACCCCATTTCAGAGGACTGAAGATAATTATCAGTAAAAAAAGCATTCCTGACAAACTGAGACAATTCCAAGGTTAAACAATATTTTTACAAAAGTTAGTAAACCCAGACTAGACTCCCATAGAAGGGAATTATCTGCTGATGTATAACCACAACAAACAAGACAGTTTGGTGTTTCTGCCATACATGCCTTTCAGGGATGCACAGCAGCACAGAGCTAAGAAGGCTTTCCCCCCAGGGCACTCCACTCTCACGTCCAACCCAAACCCAAAGTCATGACAGGATCAAGGCCCAATGCTGACCTACCTCCCAACGTGGCAGAGATGAGGAGGTGAGTGCCGTACTTTTTGATGATGGTGTCGATGAACTGCTGAGTGGTGGGTCTCCTGCCAAGCAGACGGATGCTCCTTTGAAACTCTGGCATGAGGGGTACTGGATGACGAACCAGATCTCTCCTCTCAATGGCTGTGTTCCTCACCTTCCAACGGGCAAACTCCCTGCGCAGGAGAGAGGAGCAACACTCAATTTACCATTTCTACCCTCGAGCCAAAGCCCACCCAACCAACCCTTCCAGGCCTCTCTTTAGGTGAGACTGTCTATAATTTTAACATTTCTCAAATGACTCTTTGATCTAGAATTTTGAGTCCTATTTAGTCAGCAAATATTTAACAAGTACTACTCTCAGCATCGGGATACTGAACCAGATAGACAGTCACGCCTTCAAGTTGCTCACAGAGCATCAAGGAAACAAAGTCAGGAGTCACTTTTACTACCTTATGGGTGGAAAACTGAAGGGGGGAAAAAAGAGAAACCAACATTAATCATTATCATCAGCATTTTTTTTTTTTGGTACTGTGGATTGAAGTCAGGGGCACTTGATCACTGAGCCATATCCCCAGCCCTATTTTATATCTTACTTAGAGACAGGGTCTCACTAAATTGCTTAAACCCTCACCATTGCTGAGGCTGGCATTGAACTCATGATCCTCCTGCCTCAGCTTCCTGAACCGCTGGGATTACAGGCTTGTGCCACTGCGCCTGGCTCATCAGCATCATCTGATAATAATGATTGTGATAATGATTTTCATGGTACTTTACAGTTCACCAGGATGGCAGGTCTCATTTCATATCTAATTATCACAGTAGCCCCGTGAAAGGGGACTATTATCCATTTCTAGTTCATCTCACAAGAACTACTTTCCCACTGCTGTCTAGTTGCTTGTCTGTCTCTCTCACTAGACTGTGAATGACATTACAGAGATGGAATCTTCTAGGATTCCATCTAGATGGATTTCTGCCTGTGTCATGGCAGAATTCATAGTGGATGAATAAATTAGTAAACGGAGGGACGAAAAGATGGGAAGGAGATAGGGGGACAGGTGGATCATATAGGGATGGGCAGAATCTAAGACACAAAGCAGCCTGAGATCTTTTGTGAGATAGTTCCAAAATCAAACATTGAGCCCAGAGCTCACTTGAATACTAAATTGTAACATGAATTCCCTGAACACCTACTTCTTGGAGGAAATGAAGCTGTGTTCTTGTGGAGAAATTTTGGTTTATCCTTCACTAATTATAGAGATCAAGATGGAGAAGCACCGAACTTGGGAATCCAAGTCTTCTTCTGCTCCTTGCAAATTATGTCTCGCAATATTGTGCAAATCATGCCCCTTCTCCATCCCTACGTTTCTTCTTCTATAAATATGAATTAGTAGTATCTATTTTCTCCCACTGGAGCAGAATTGCATGAAAGATAGGGTATGAAAATACCTTTGGAAACTACAAGGCGCTAATCCAATGTAAACTATTGTTTTATAACTTTATTTCCTCACAAATTCCCAGGTAGGTACATGTAAATCATTAAATGTGCACAGACGGTGAACATAGATCCCACAAACTGAAGACAAGCACAAATTTAATGGGACTCGGTTCAGGTTGCTTCTGCTTAAATAACAGTTGGCTGTTCTAGCAAAGACAAAGACGCAGCTCTCCCAGAGCAACTGGCTTCACAGGGCTGCCTGAGTTACAGACTCTCTGTCCCTTGAGAAATGCAGACTAGTCAAAAGGGCCGTAAGGTCAGCCTAGATAAATGACAGAACCAGAGTTTAATGAAAAGGTCTCTCTTCTCTGCCACAGCATGGGAGAGACAGATGAAGAAAGGGCCACGGGGCAAGAAAAAGTAGAACAGGGTGGGAATCGGGCCGGAATATGCCCTGGTAATTCAGTGGTAGAGTCTGACCCCTGACTCACAGGAGATGAGTCTGAAAGAAGCTTTAATGTTAGAATACATTTCCAAACCACAGAGCTCATGGGCTGTCTGCATAAGAAATCTTTGTCCATAATTCTTAATGTAGTTCAAATGATAAGGCGACGCAGTGCCTGCATATCTTAGGTACTTAGTCTACTGCACTTAGAGAAACCCTGAGGGGCACCTATGGGGTGGAGATGGCCCTCAGCTCACAGTCTGTCAGGGAAGACAAAACATTTCTATTTTATTGTAAATCAAGGACTACAGGATGAGGTAGAGCATGGACCACTCTGGCCTCTAGGGAAAACTTCAGAGAGAAGGTCCTGTGTAAACTCCAAGTTCAAAGTCTGCAGAGCATTTATACAAATCCTAAACACCTGAAAGAAAGAGTAGGAGCCCAATGAGAGGAGGGAACACGGAATGTGTCATGGGAAGAGCACAGAAGAAGAGGAGGAATATGGAGAAGGGGGTCCAAAAGGGACAGGATCTAACAAGTGGGCTGACCAACTGCCGGGAGAGCCTTTGACAGCCAGTTGAGAATTTTATAGGTGGGGCAGGTGGCTGGTGACATAAGACCCAATGATCCTAGGACCCAGAAACTGGCTTCCTATAAACAGAAGATGAAAAGGATGAAATGTAGCTTTCATGATTAGGTTACAAAACACTACCACTTCAACATGGCTCTCTCTCCCTCGTTCATGGCATGTTCTAAGATACTCTGGAGAGATCTGCAGAGCGGGTCTCCCAGGGAAGCTTCCAATCAGCTTCTTCTGAGGACCTGGGACCTCATGTGGAGCTGAGTCTTCATGACAGCTATGCTTGAACAGAAAGCAGCCAGCCATGGTGACTGCAGCATAGCAAGAGATCCAGGGACAAGGCACCCGGGTTCCCGGTCCTCAGAAACTGTAAGATAATGTTGTTTTAAGACACCAAGTAATGGAGTAAATTGTTAGTCAGCCATTGAGGGCCAATGGGAGGCAGTGAGAATCACCAAATAAATCTGAGAAAAAGAATCTTTCCTTAACAGCTTATTCCTGAAATTTATAAAATTATATACCATAAAATGAAAAGTTTTATGTGTGTGTACACATATATATACACACATATATCAGCATACATAAAAATATCTACATTTATATAGTTATGTATATTATAAGTATTGTATAAACTGAACTTTTGGTTTGTCCTTTTTCATATGAATATGACTATGTTCCTCAGAATTAATATTTATTTAGTATTAATACACAGAGAATTTAAGTAACTTGCTAAAGGTCACCCAGCTAGTTAATGATAGAGCTAGGAATTGAATGGTATCATAAATATCCTGTCCCTTAAATCACATTTAAGGTAAATATGTAGAGAGAAGGTATAAAAAATAGTAAAACCAATTTGGACACACAGGGATAATGCCATCCCCACTAAATTACAAGGCCATGACTCAATTCCTTTTTTTTCTCTCTTCTTTTTTTCTTTTCTTTTTCTTTTTCTTTTTTTTTTTTTTAACAGCCTTCACAGTCTTTGTGAAGCTCAACGGCTACAGGCCCAGGGCTTGCCATCTGTGTAGTTTCTGGAAAAAAACAGGAAAGAAGCCAGTGCTGGGTACCCAGCACCTACCTCCTGGGGGGATGGGAAGCCAGAGTGAGAGAAGCGGGTGACCCGCTGAGCATGGAGCCAGGCCCTGGGAGAGCCCAGGAACAGGGACTGCAATTGTAAAGCTTCAGCTCCAAGCCAGGCACTGCCAGCTCAGCACCTTGGACAGAGTTCCCGACGCCAAAGGAAGCAAATGGCTGTTCCCCTGGGTTTCCATACTATACTCTGCAGTTGCAATGGTAATTCTAATCATGGAGGGATCAAGGAGGAATATTCTTGACTAGGTCTGGAAAAAAGGTGTGGGTGGGAAGCATGCTGTCTTAGAATTCTCCTGTATAAATTGAATTTTGAAGGAAACATAGGATTTGACAAGACAAAGCTAGGGGCAGTTTGTGCGGGTTGGGCATCCGAGTGCCTTGTCCCTGGGGTCTCTGGCCAGGTTGCAGTCACCCACGGCTGTGTTGGGAAGGGTCCACTTTCAGGTGATACATAAGGGTATTGTTAATACCCAGCACGTGTGTCATAAAAATGCTAACAAGAACAACAAATTTTCAGGGATTACAGGCTAAAGGACTATGGGTCAGACACTGTTATTAAATCTCAGTGTGTAGACCCTGTTCTTATTGGCCAACAATCCAGACCAAAACATTCTGAGGAATGTTTCTGTAACCAGTATAGGGATGTTGGAGCAAAGACTGAAATAATGACAGCTTTCGACTCCACCAAAATACACTTTAGCAAAAGACCTCCAAAGCACCTAGATCTATCCTGAGGAAGATTTAACTATGTGGGCTGAAAAGGCTGACTTATCTATTCATAATTTTAGCACCTAATATTTTTCTGACCCTGAGGATACAAACAAAAGTGATGAAAGTCTTGCTCTGAAGGAGCTTATATTCTGGCAAGAGTGGACAGATGAAACCAATGCGTAGTATGTAAGAGGGAGATAAATGTTATTCACACAAATAAAGAAGGAGAGAAAACAGTATGCCCAGGGGTAATTTAAGGTCTAGTTTTATATGTGGTCAGGAAAAAAAATACTTTCTGATTTGGTGAAATTTGAGGAGGTACTTAAAGGCAAAAAGGGAGGAACCATGGGGCCATCTTGTGGAGGAAGAATGTTCTAGAAGGAAAGAACAGTAATTGCAAATGTCCTCAGGTAGGGATGTGGTTGGTGTGAGGAACCATGAGAAGGCAGGTTCAGATAAGTAGAATGGGTGAACTGAATGAAAAAGAAGATGAGAGGAAAAAAACTAAGATTGAAATATGGAGTGGGACAGGCAGAGATCTTTTGAGGAATTTTAAATTTTAAGTAACATTAAAAGTCAAAAGAAGATTATGAGCTAACATAAACTGATTTTTGGAATAAAAAAAAAAGGATAGGCAAATTCATTCTGTAAATGTAATTTCCAGAGAGTAAGAGTAAATATTTCATGCTTTTCAGCCACACACTCCATTCTGTCCTTATGATATGAAGCAAGCAGCCATTCTCATTATATAAACCTGTAAGTTTAAGTAAACTTATTTGTTCTAATAAGACTTTACTTACAAAAGCAACTGGAAGGCCAGATTTGGTTCAACAGTCGTATAACCTCTATTCTAAAAGTTTTACTGATACTTTCTTCATAAAAGTCATCAAATCTAACTCACCTAGTTCACAGATGGGAAAAATAAATGTCAAAGACATTAAGTTATTTGCATAAGACTAGACATCAAAAGACTAGCAGGGCTGGAGCTCATGACTCCAATCACAGAACCCTTTCCATGGAACATACGACCTTAAAAAAAAAAGTATGAAAAGAAAAGAAAGCACACTTTGCTTGCCATATTGTCTAACTGCTCTGCTGGCCCAGGAACAATTTCATGTAAGTTCTCAGTGAATTGAGCACAACATAAAATATATGTTTCCTTCTGAGCTCACAGAGCAGGCAAATTCCCCTTGGAGGAGAAGGCAGAACTCATGATGGCAGAAGATGTGCAGAATATGCTTATGCCCAATTAAGCATCCCAGCAGGGTGGGTGAACCAATTAGACTGAGATTAAAAAAAGGATCCTGGATGGAAGGCATGGGGAGTCTGCAGCAAGGCCCACTCCACTTGGGGAGCTGAAGCTGGAGAGTGGGTGATGACAGGGCCAGCAGAAGCAAGATGACTAGAGCTAGGGTTGCAGGGTTTGAGATGAGGCTGGAGAGAAAATTGCAAGGCCAACGTGTTCCTTTTAGAACTAAGCATTCATTACCTTTCAAGAATCCTCCTTCCCCCTCTTTATCAGCCCTCTGCGATTCTGTACACACACATGCACACGCATGCACACTCATGCACGCTCCCCTCCAAACACACACACTCACTCAAAGACACATTGAGTACAAGTTGCACTGAAGAGAGAGAAAAGACAATGAGACAGAAAGGAGAACTGTCTCTGTACCCTTAGGAAGGTGCTGCCTCTCCAGGACATCAGTGCCTCCACCTGTGAAATACGCTGATTGAATTAGTTCACCTTCAGCCCTGTCTCCGCCAGCCTAGGTCTGGAGGTGGAAAGCCTGGGTTACAACCAGACTCTGCCACCCATTGCTTACACTCCATAAAATGTAAATGGCATCTGCCTTAGAGGGATGGGTTTTGGATTATATTAAATCAGGAAGCATAGTGCCTAGAACATTACCAGCCTTCAATAAAATATTAGTGCAAAGCTATTTTCAATATTATTACTGCTGTTATGATTACATGAGCAGCTCCAGTGGGAAGTTGGGTGACAGGGGGTGGATGGTGGGGAGGGAAGGGAGAGGAAGCCGCTGTGCTCTTCTTAAAGGTACCAATAGATAGACCTTTGGGGAAAGGAGGGATTTGATTCTTGTGAAACATCGTAAAAGCAGTGAGACTGGATTTAAGATACAGACTCAGTTTAGAAATTCTCTCCTGGTCTATTTCACCCTATATCCTACAAATTGTCCTGTTCTAAGAGTTTAATGAAATAATGGTTGGAAGACTTCTTTGAAAGTTGCACCAGGGTGTGAAAAGCAGTGAGGTGCTCTTGGTATGACATTATTTTATTATTTGCATAGGAAAGACATAAGTATGATGTTTCTATTGCTTGAAATATTGTATAGAGTCCTCCTCAGCACTCCTGGGTCCCCAGGAAGCACTGGATGACCTTGAGTTTCTTCCTTTGCTTCCTAGGTAATTGAGGCTTTAAAATATAGGAAAAACAGAAAAAAAAAATAAAGGGATTAATACAAAAAAAAGGAAGCTTGGGGCTAAAATCACATGAAAAATGAATTCTGAAAACTCAATGGACATGAACTGCAAATGTCTCCAGGCTTCCCTGCATTCAGAGGACAAAGAAAAATCAGAGCCCAAAGTACTATGCAGTCCAGAAGGTAGCAGAGTAGCTGACATACAACACGGTTGCAGAAATACAGATTTCCAGGCTACCCTAATAAGACAGAAACCTCCCCAGTGCTTTCTCACGGACAAGGAAGGAGTCGGTGTCGGTGAGCGATGGCCTCAACAATGTATCCACCCAGTTTGACTGGTTCAAGTTAGCCAAATGCAAATTCGAACGCGCCCATCAGCGAAGCAATTCCGCAAGGGTCAAAAGTGTTCTAAGCTAGATCATACTTGTCTGGTAGACTGACTTTATCCAAGCGTACGTTTTAGAACATTTTATGGACACTATAGTCCTAATAAATGTTTGTTGAGAGCATGATTGATTGCAGTTCTGGGATGTTTGCATTTGTTTATTCCTGGGTGGCTTTATCCCTTTGGTTGCATTAAGCAATCATTTGGAAATGGAATAAGAAGAAGCCTCTGAGTATGAGGGTGATGGAGAAGCATTCTGGGGCTGCTTCCATTATTGTTAGCAGCAAATTATTCCCAGAGAGGAACAAGGGGAATCACAGAGGAGAGTAAGGAGATGAAATCATTGAGCTGAGAGAAGGAGCCTGGGCATATCTCTTGCCTTCTGTTCCTGGTCTCCCTGCAGGATCTCCAGTCAGATCAGGGAAAGGTGAACCCAAGGGCACACGTGAAGTAGAAATGATGCGTTTTAACGAGAGAGGGTGCCGGTGCCAAATCCCCTGCCCGCCTCCCAGCCCCGGAACATCAGTGAGAGGGCAGGTGGGAGCGGCCGCATCCAAGTGGATCTATCGAATCATTTCAGCCCAGGAGGGTAAATGCAGCAAAAGAAGAAAATGTTTAAAACAAAAAAAAAGAACTATTTCTGAAAACATGATTATGAATGTTATTATTTTTAATTATAATCAAAGATATTGACTTTAGAGAATAAAATAATCCTTGCTTAGAATTTGCACATAAATCTATTTTTCTAAGTTTGTTCATTTAAGTAATGATATTTTTTTTTATTTTTAAGAACAACCCCATTAAAGTTCTGAAGGTTCATAGTAAAGGAATGAAGTTCAGAGAAATGGCAGCACCTACTCTAGGGTAAAAAGTGTTGGAATGGAACTTTGTGCTTCCCACAGAGTAGAAACTTGGGAAGAAAACAGAAACACACACAGGATGGTACAACATTCCTATAAACGGACCGTTTCCAAAAAGCAAGTGGGATTCTTCCTGGGGCACTGTTACCGAGGGAGGTTATGGGACTTACCTATGGAAGGCAGGTTGGAATGTACCTGTTTTATTTCACTCTGAGCATGCTGCTTGCTTCCTGCTTTGCCATATAGAATCTCAACTGGCCTCAGAAGAGATCACCTAAGGCTGTCACTGTCATTTCACAAATGAGGAAACTGAGACCTGGAGAGGGAGGTGGTCTTTCTCAAGGTCACAATATCATTGGTGGCTAGAGGGGACAGAACCTGGATTTCTGACCTCAGTTTTATTGTTTTCCACTCTTATCCACTGTTCCATTCCATTATTACAATTTTTTTTTTGGAGGGGGGTTATAGTGCACTTAATCTTGTTATATTTATTTTATTTTATTTTATTTATTTTATTTTATTTGTGTGTGTGTATGTGTGTGTGTGTGTGGTGCTGGGGATTGAACCCAGGGATTTGTGCATGCAAGGCAAGCACTCTACCAACTGAGCTATATCTCAAGCCCTGCACTTAGTCTTTTACAAATCTCTCCTCCCTTCAACCTGAAAGATGGGAACAGTTCCCACCCAATCACAAGCAGAGAAAATTGGGGATCGGGATGAAAAAGTCCATTTTGGTAAATCCATGCCAGAACTGAGATTGCAATTCCCATCCTATGGTTCTCTGTCTAGTCTTTCCCTGCATCTTCCTAGTCTCCTCTCCCCTGCTCACTTTGGTGTCATTATGCAAACAGTCTCCCAAACTGCCTTGAAGTCCCTGAAAAGCTCAGCTAAGAAATAGAAGACAAAAAAAGAAACAAACAAAAAAAAAACAAGCAAATGTTTATTCCACTAAGCATCTGAAAAGAGGATGAAAATAAGTTCTTTCCTGAAGACACTGTGGCACCAGAGAATGAACACAAACTTTCCAGCCGGACAGGCTGGCTCTGAATCCCAGCCAAAAAGCCACTCATTAGCTGAGTGAATGTTTGCAGATTCCTCGGTGTCTCTGAGCTTCTTCATCAATGCAATAGAAATCTTAGTACCTTCCTTGCAGGGTTGCTGGAAGGATTAACCATAATGAATTCAATTAATCTGGCAGTAGTAGCTACTCAATAAATGTTAGCTATTTATCCTTTGGCTAGGCATTCTAAAAGGGGAGTTTGTTGTACAGCACATAACTTTTAATGGATATTTTAAATGATCTTAATATGCCTATGGGCTTCAGGGATTACATGAACTGCATATAAATAAAATATTTAAAATTCTGTTTACTCGATTTGCCTCTCTGCTTATTTCCAAAGCATCTATTGTGAAAGCATGACTCATAACTAAATATGGATTAATAAAAGTTTGGAGCAGCAATTATTTTCCAATTATCATAAATCCCATTAAACAGTGCAATTATATGAATTTTCCCTTTTAGATCGCAAAATTTGAGAGCTCCAAGGGACCACAGAGAATGTCTTCATCTGTGTCTTCAATCTTCAAACAGAAACATGAAGACTCTGAGAAGGGAGAGAATTTTCTCAGAGACACATAGCTGTAAGCAGCAGAGCTGATTTTGCAATCCAGGTCTTGTACATCCGGGTCTTCACTCATTTCCCTCTCCTATCCTACATCTCTTACGGAGAAAAGTGAATACCTTTTCCCTCAGCAAGTAATGCTCATTTAATTACCATATCTCTTTCTCAGTAAAATGTTTTAGGATTAGAAAGCACTCTGCCATCTCAGATTCCCACCTCATCCATATTCTCAGCTAGACCCCTCTTTCATTTCCTTAAAAAAAAACTTCCCTGTTCCTGCTTTAAATTAGTTAAGAAATATATTTTTATTCAATTCATTCTCCACACATGCGCTAAAGTTCTGGCCAATATCAGGAACTAAGGATCTAAAACCATCCTTTATTTAAACTGAGTGTACCAAAGTATTTAAAAATTATTTAATTCCTAAGTTGTCAACTATGGCCCACAGACCAAATAAATTCTAGTGCTTGTTTTGTAAATAATTATTTGTTGGAAAATAGTCTTTCTGCTTTGAGTAGGGGGGTGTGGTCTATGGATGCATTTGACCTGCAATACAGAGTGAGGTATAGACCCAAGAGGCCCATGAAATTGAAAGTATTTATTCTGACCCTGTATAGGAAAAAAAAATGCCCATCCAGATTTAATACATTAACCTTCCCAGTTAAATGTTGTATTTTAAGGAAACAATCGAGAATGCCAGATTTAAGACTTATAGATTGAACAAGGTAGGAGAGCGTGTGTGAGAGGTCAGTATATTCTGTGTGATTTTTCTTTATTTTGTTTTGTTTTGATTTTTGCAAAAAAGAGACATTGCCCATTTAAAAAAAAAATTCAAAATGTCTGGGCTAAAGCAAATTATAAAACAAGAATATTTTCCCACACAGTCTTCTTGGAACAACTTTAAACCAAATAACAAAGTCACTATTTAAATACACACCAGAATAAACTGATTAAAAATATCCAGATCACACTGGAGTTAAGAACAAACATGTTTCTTCTGAAATTTTATGATTTGATGACTAAATAAGACAACTGATTTCATAGACACGGGATGAAAACACCATGGGTGGGCATCTAACACATTCCTTTTTGACTGTCCAAAGAGCACAAGAAGATGGGAGATACCAACAGGCTTCCCAGGTGGGGGAATCTAAGGAGTTGTACTGTCATGGAAATATGGCTCCAAGTGCTAGAAGCAGAATGACCAGAAATAATTGACAGCAAGGTAAAGCCCTGCTCAATAAAGCAAGCTCTTTCTGTCAGAATGAGAAGAAAAGAACGGGCTGCCCTGGGAAACAGGGAGGTCCCTGTCTTTGAAGATAGTGAAGCTGAATTTGCATAACTGATTGACAGATATACTTTGGGGAGGAATTCAGAATCTAAAAGGTGATTGGAAAGTGTTACTGTTGCTGTCCTTACTGACTAGGAGATGATGTGAGTCTCAGAAATGGAAAATATACATGGAAAATTAGGAACTGTCTTCGGAATGCCCAAGAGAATTGGAAATGTTTCAATCAGTAACTATTAATTGTTATGGCCACTGACAGGAGCATCAGCCTCACATAGCACCAACAAGATGGACAGCAGTTACAGAAAGGATTACCTACTTAGTTCTTTTTCAGCTCTGAGTTAGTAGAACAATACCTCAAAACACACTGAGAGATGTCAGTTTCCAGTTATAGGATAAAACAACCCCCACAGTCTGAATTTTAATTCCATTTTTTTTTTTTGCACAGAACACACAATGGTTTTCTCCAAAAAATGGTCTTTCAACTAGTTCATCTTTCTTCATGTTGCCATACATGACTATTAAATGTTACTCTTCTTGAGTATAAAGATATGATGATGGTCACATTCCACAAAAGCAACTTCCTAGCAGCCATGCTTCTGCAAGCTCACAGTGAATTTTCCAGAAGAAAGTACTATGCTATTTCTCCCACTCCTCCCTCCCTTCCATCTCTCTCTCCAGTGCAGATCTTTATTTTCCAATGTTGAACATGCTTGCTTTTCCAGATCTTGATATGGGTTTGCCCATTAGAACTGATAATACTGACATTCACATGAATACAAGTACACTGGGAGCTACTTATGATGATCCTCAGTTTACAGAAGAATCTCAGACTCAAAGATCCCAACCCAGGGTTAACTCTGTCTATTATGCTATGCACACTCTAGATCTGATTCAGGATCATTTTCAATCCAAGATTCTGTCTAGCAAGCTGATGACCCATTAGTAACCTCAAGTCCTGAGATCATACAGACTGTTCTTCAGCTACTTCATATTTCCTGCTTGCCTGTTGCATGTTCTGCA
Source organism: Marmota flaviventris (assembly GCF_047511675.1). Lineage (NCBI taxonomy): Eukaryota > Metazoa > Chordata > Mammalia > Rodentia > Sciuridae > Marmota > Marmota flaviventris. Next base: position 89,505,437 of record NC_092510.1, read on the forward strand.
AGTTGCTCCTGATATTTTGGCTTCTACTAAAGCTGAAATTGGATCTAGAGGAACCAGAACTGGGCTGTGGACAAAAGTGTTATGAATCTGCCACCTACTTTAAATACTCTGGACTAGCATAAACAAGTAACTCCTCTCCTGGTTTCACTGTTCCCATCTGTAAAATGGATAGATACACTAGACTAATGACCTTCAACTTTTGTTTAGACCTGGAATATTTGAACCATTTATATATATTTTGTTTCAAATAATTGGGTAAGTGGCATCAACTATAATTCTATTTCTATGTGAGATGCTAGGGCTACAGGTATAAAGAGTATACCCAAAGAAAGAACATTTATTTTGCTCGGAAAAATTCAAAAGATAATATTTCAATAAATATTTTGCAGAATAGGCAAATGAGATATAAGTAGACAATCCTTGGTGGATGGGATACTTCCAGAACCTGGTCTGTCCTCCCACCATCCTGCACTTTGGGTGAAGGAGCACAATTTGAGAAGAGTCAGACTCTGATTCCATCTGTGGTATTTGAAGTGAGGTCCATCAGCCACCCACATCACAATTTGGTGGGAATCCACATTAAAATATAGAGGCAGGAGCTCACTCGAAACTTGAGCAACTCAACATCGCTGCCTCTGCCTGTCTAACAAGCTCCCAGGTGACTCTTCTACAGAAGAATCAGGACTGAAGCACGGCTGAGCGCTCCTCTGCTTTGGAGGAAACATCTCCCCCCGTTCCCACCTTGCAGTCTGCTTCTCAACTTTCTGGCTCTGGTCCTAGAGGTCACTCCTAGAGGGTACTTTCCCCAACTCCAACGGCCACCCTAGACCACTGAACACAGCTGTGATGATCTACCATGTAGTGATTTTATTGCCACTCCTCTCCATGACACAGCTCCTTCTAGGGGTCAGGACTGCGCAGAATTTTTTTCTTAGCTCTTAGTACATTGCCTTAGTACATTGCCTGGAATTTATAAGTTACCCAAAAAATAATCCTCGAATGATGAAAGCAACGCCAAAAGGTTTATGAATGGCTCCTCTCTCTTCTCCAGCATGAAGTAACTCGTGTTCTCAGGCACTCCCCACCATCAGAGTGTTTATCTGCCAACACTGAGCCCCTGGAGTCTGGCAAGTTACCTTAAGACTCTGATTCCAAATGGCCCGAGTCTTCAGTGGCTTCCTGTTTCTATTTATTACTGCACCCTGTTCCACGCGTAGGCAGAGGTGGCAATTAAATCCTCAGAAGTGGGGAATTTTGGAATTAATCCTTAACACCTTTGTGCTTTCATTTTTCCTCTTTTCAATCAGTGGCAAGTCTAATAAGTCCACAGACTGGAGAAGAGATGTTTTATGAGATTAAGTAAAGCAAGGTTCTTAGCCAAGACACATGGAAGCACAAAATGCTGCCCCCCTGGACCCTTTGCTTCCACCTTGACAACCTTACAATGCTTCCTAAATATTACAGCCAAAATAACCTTCTCCAAGTGTGGGTTGGCTCAAGCCAACTTCCAGCTTATTGGAAAGTAGATATGAGTCCTACTGTCTCACAAAGCAATTGAAAATTTCTTCAATTTACAGTTAACATTTTTTTCAGGGATATACTACAAGATCCCAGTTCCTTCCTGCACTACTTTGTCCTCATTCTGCTCAAACTGAACTGCTGCTCTATGGACCTATCATAAATGATATCACCAACATTTGATTTTTCCTTACATTTGCATCAACTTTCAGAGACGAGCCATTACTTACAATGTAGCCCAGGCATCTGAACACTGAAGAAGCATCTTCTGTGCCTTTCCCTGCCTACTTGCTTCTCTACCTTGTTTTTGATTCCTAATCTTCTCTTCCCTTTGCAGTTACATGGTATTTGGTTTAGTTTTGCTCTAAAGCTTCATCAAGTTCATAAATCCACTGTAATCTCCAGCTTTTCCTACCCACATGCAGCTTTCCTCCCTGGAAAAACTCTTTTGCTCCATTATGATTGCTAACCAACAGCACCCTGTACATGCTCAAAGATTGTATCACCCCTACATCCTGCGTGAAATGGCCCCTTTACTTTCCTTCTGTCCCTGCTACATGATGCATTCTGCATGAGACTGGGAAAGGGACAGGTAGCCTGCTCAAAATATGCTTAGCACCTATCTCAGGACCTGGCATATAGTAAGTTCTCTAAATTGAAACAATGACCATGTCTCTCTCATGCTCAACTGATTCCATGACTCCCAACCTGTATGTGCATTCAACCAGAGGTTTTGAGCACCTATTGTATTCCAGGGTTCTATAAATGCAGGAGATAAACAGTCAGTGGGAAATACAGGCAAGCTATCACCCTTTGGGAGCTCACCTGCCAGCCGGGGAGCCAAACAAGAAACACCAATGCATATGCAGCAAAATATCAGACATTGCAAAAATTTTTTTAAAAAATGCAAAACATAGAGCAAGCTAAGGAGATAGCAAGTGTCCAAGTAGAGAGGGCTTATTTTAGACTGGGGCAGTAAAAGCTTCTCTTATGAGAGAAGGAAGACTTAGAGGCAACTATTCTGTACTGGGCAAAGTAAAATCAAATGTGAAATTCCCAATGCTGTAAGTGAGCCTAGAGTGAAAAAAGAGAAGAAGACCAGTTCCAAGAGGTAAGGAAAGGGACCAGAGCTACAAGGAAGAGGCCCTGGTGGATCAGGATGAGGACTTCAGATTTTGTACTACATGAGATGAAAGCCACTGGAGAGGTCGGAAAAAGGTCACAGGACCTGAGTCAGGTTGCAGAAGTATCACTCTGGCTGTTGTGCAGAGATGGGCTAAAGGAGGCAGAGATGAAACTGGAAGGAGGGATGCCACCAGACAGGCCCTGCCCTGGGCAGACAACAGTTAGCTGCGGCCCACATGAGGCTGATGAGTGGATACACTAGAGATGTCTTCTAAGTAGAAGTCATAGGATTTGCTGATGTGCGTGTGAAAGGAAGAATCTGAGATGCTTCCTGACTTGGGGTTCAACTAACTGGGTCAACGATGATGTCACTAAATTGAAATGGAAACACTGGTAGAGGAACACATTTGAAGGAAGAAACCAAGAATCCAGAATTTGACATGACACATCTAAGGAGATTATTAAATTGTTGGGTTTAGGAATCTGAAGTTCAGAGGATGGGTCTAAGCTGGGGATATAAATGTGAATCATGAGGACAGATTCTATAAGACCATGAGAACAAATGACAACAGAATGAATAAGCAAAACACAGGCACAGGCAGAGAAGAGACCCAAGACCGAAATCTCAGTTTTTCCAAAATCTGGAGACTGAAAAGAGAAGAATCCAGCAAAGACACACCCAGGCCTGGCCACAGGGAGGGGTTCAAGGGGTGAGCACCACTGCATAAACATTATCTCTCCTTCCTCTGTACTCCCAAAGCTGCTTCTTGTGACAGACCCAGGATTACAAGGAGAGTTTTCCCCCCATCAATCACTCTGAATTATCTATACTAGTTCCGCTCTGTTTGAGTCTGGTGACTTGCAATTCCTAGACTCCTTGTGAATACGTGTTGGTAATGTTTCACACTCAATCCATGTTTTACAGAAGCATGAAGCATTTTTAGCTGAATCTCTAGACTCCATCATTTTTACTCCTGTCTGATCCCCTCCATTGCTTACACTGGAATTGCAGGAGTTTGCCTGTATAATCCCTGCTGGTCACTCTTTCAGCATGGTTTCTTTCTCTCCTTTTGTTCTCCTTCACCCACTTTTGAAGCTAACATTTATACCGTTTCTTCCAGTTTACAAAGCACATCTCAAATGCCTCGGTTTAATCCTTAAGGCTACCCTATGTGGTAAGGACGTTTATTTACTCCATCTTTAAAATGTAGAAATTGAAGCTCTGTCCACGATATAACTTACACAAGGTCACAAAGGAAGAAAGCAGTGACCAAGAGGAGATTCAAGGTAAACGTGAATTTTGAAGTCCTTATTCTCTCCCCTTTGCCACAACACCATTCATTCATTCATTCATTTAATCTTTCATTAATTCATTCACGAATGCATGCATTCAGCAAATATGTACTAAGCATTAGATACTATTCTAAGCACTTGAGATACATTAATGTACACAACATTTATAGAACTTTCCTTGTGAAATTTCTTTTCTAAAACAAACAATAGGTGTTTAAGTAGGTAATTAACAGAGGGATAAGTCCTATGGTAAATAGGAAAGGTGGAATAGGGTAAGGCTCATTAGACGTGCTGGCAGAGGGGGACCCAACTTTCAGTGGGACAGTCAGGGTTGCTCTCATTAAGAAGGAGACATATGAGCGGACACCTAGAGGTGGGTGAGAGCTATGTGAGTTTTCTAGACAGAGGAGACCCCAGGATACTTGGTACCTGGATCCTGGCGACTGAAGAGCAAGGAGAGAGAAACCAGGGTCTGACCATTGTTGACCACTGAAAAGAGGGGTTTTTACTCTGAAATAAAGGAGGAGCCATATCGGGGCATAGAACTAAATAATTAACACAACCAAGCTTGTTTTACAAAGATCACTCAGTGTTGAGAATGGTATGGAGAGGAATAAGGTTATACAAGAGGCCATACAAGAGGCTGTGGCTATAGCTCAGGAGAGAAAAGGTGGTGGATTAACAAGGGAGAAATGGGAGAGGGAGTATGAGTTACTGAGTCTCTGGATTTGTATTTTCACGGTAGTAAAATTAGAATATCCTAATGGATCAAATGTGGGTCTGGGAGAACACAGGGAATCGAGGAAGAGTAAAAGATTTTTGGCTTGAGCAACCTGCAATGTGCACCTTCCATTATCTGAGATGATAAAGACTGTCAGTAGGATAGATTTGACAGGAGGTGGGAGGGACAGTCACAAGAACAGGTCTAGACATGATATATTTGAGAAGTCTACCAGTTCTCTCATGCAGGTGTTCAATGGGCAGTTGGGCTTACAAATCTGCGTTCGGGGAGAAAAATTATTGATACCTCTATTCATTTTCAAAAATTAATCTAAGTGAAGATTTATGCACCCAACCAACATTAATTACGATGACTACTCAGCAGGAACTCTGCTAGAGACTAGTGTTGGTATGGCAGAGAGAAGAAAATAGACACAGTTCCTGCCTCAGAGGGTTTATAGTCTATCTCAACAGGAATTATAAGAAGCAAATTACTATAAAAATAAATTGCAATATGATCAGGCCTTTGGGGTGGTAGAAGTATAGTAGGTAATGGTAGCATATAACTGCAGCATCTGATCTAATCCAGGGGTTTTATTAAAAGCCTCCTGGAGGAAGTTAAGATTTAGGACAATATCAGATAAAGCAGTTTGCCAGGAGCACAGAAGGAAGAGAGTATTTCAGCCAAAAGGAATTGCCGGAGGGTGGGGTGGAGGGTGGCGAGACAGAACATGATATATAAGAAGGAATAAGAAAACTTGAGAAGCCATCCAGGTGGGGACAGGGTGGAGAGCTGTGCAGAAATGGCGGGAGATGACACTGGAGAGATGGGCACAGGGCAGAAGAGACAAGAAAGATTTTTTTTTAAATATATTTTTAGTTGTTGATAAACCTTACTTTATTCATTTATTTATATGCAGTGCTGAGAATCGAACCCAGTACCTGACCCATGTGAGGCAAACACTCTACCACTGATCCACAACCCCAGCCCTAGAAAAAATTTTTAAACTACAATTTGTGACCTTGGGTTGGACCCAGCAAAGGAAAAGCAGCAATAAAATAGTTTCAGAGAACATTGAGAATATTTGAATAAACATATACTGATTATCGGAATATAAAATTTGTTTATTTTCTTATGTATTTTAATAGCATGATTATTGACTTATTATCAAGTTTAATTATTATTAATATGCTGTTACATTATTAATTTTCCTAAATCCATTTATTTATTGTTTAAACATTCCCTCAATCCTAGAAGAAGTATGGCAAAATATTATAGGGGGCATACGCCATGGTGTCTGCAACTTATTTTCCACTTTTTTTCTTTTTTCAGGAAAAGAGACAGAGCTAGAACAAAAAAACACTAATATGTAGATAGTGTATACTGTTAATTTTCTTTTTCTTTCTCTTTTCAATTTTTAAGTTGAAATTTTTGAAATATTTAAAAAATGTTTTTTAGAATAGAAAATTGGGGCAATCCCTTTCTGAAGAGTATTGCATAGATATGATATAGTTGATCAGAGCAACACCTTGTTGAGAGAGTTCCACTGGCATCTGTACTGCACTGAGTCTGAGAAAGACCAAAGCTGAACTCACAGGCGCAGATGAAACTGTCCTAGGCTACCAGAGTGCCTCAGGGCCACCACCTGCAAGTCCTGACAAGCTGGCTCCCAGGAGAGGGAATGGCAGCTAACCAGATACCACCTGACTCTTGGGGACCTCAGAAAGAGGCGACAGGCCCTGAGTGTCTGAAGCCAGCAACTCCCAGGCATTTTCTTTCCACCTACTTCCTGTTCTAGCAAGAAATAAGTAAAATAAATAGATAGATAGATAGATAAAAAATAATAAAACAGCCAACAGCTTCCCCGTGTCCAAATCTACCTCAGGAGGTTGCTGCTGCACCAGCTCCCTCTCCTATTGTTCCATAACCCGGGCTAATCTGAATTTACATAATATTTGCTCATTTGTGGAAGCGATTTGAGGTAGGTCTTGTTATGGGGTCCCCTGTCCTTCGAGGGAGTTCATGTGGATCTGGGAGGAAAACACACAAAATTCCTGATCACCTTTAACAAGCCAGAGCTGAGCTTGTGCCAGCAGCAAGAGCTTCAGGGCCCTGAGGCTCCTGAGCACAGCTCTGCAGGCTGTGAGCACTCACTGCCTGGGAGAAAAAGAGAAGGACAGCCAGGAAGGCAAATCCAACCAACACAACCCTGGGAAACAGAGTGGACCCAGGGCCTTCTTCTTGGCTGTTGCCGAGGTGTTTGGTGACCTTGGCAAGCTGTGTCTTCTCTCTGGGCCTCTTTCCCCATCCATAAAAGCAAAGGTTTGAAGAATTTTTCTCTGGAGTCTCCTGCAGTACATTCTAGGATCCTTTGAAACAACGGAACAAGTGAGTGTGGACCATGGATGACTCTCAATCTGAATCCAAAATGAGCCCAGATTCAGAGGGAAGGGCAGGATTTTGCAGAGCTTTGGGGCTGGTGAGGATTTAAGTGACCAAACAAAAGAATAAAGGAAGTGGGGAGCAGTGGGGTAGGGAGCAGTGGGGGCAAGGCCAGATGGATGGGAAGGAAGAAAAATGTCATGAAAGGATGGGGCTCAAACTATAAAGCCCAGCACAGAGCTTCCTCCAGGAAGTCCACAGGTTTCCAACATTCAAACTCCCTCTTCATCCTGAACTGGTACTATAGGATGATCTCACTAGTACTCATTTGAAGAAATGAATTGTGGAGCACCCCCATAATGAGCCATGTGTTTTAAAGAGCATCTCACTCAACTGTTCAAACTAAAAGAGGATAGTATTACTAAAGTCAAGGCAAAGATGCAAAAGTATCAGGCTCAGAGAGGTTGTATTACGTGCCCAAGGGTGTCTGGTGGGTAACAAAGGGTTTTGCAACAATTTCATTGTTTTATCTATGGCTTCTTTTTTTTTTTTTTTTTCCTACTGGATGATGAACTTCCCTAGAGCAAGTCATCACAACCTTTGTATTCGCAGCACCTGGCACAGAGCTAAAGCTGATAATAAAAATATAAACCCAAATAAAACAATAGTGTATGCCTAGACTGAGTTTCACACTGTAGCCGGCTAGGAAGCTAAAAAGCAGAGTGAATGCAATTAGCATCCCAACCCCACTGAGCCAAACCTATTTTGTTTATCCTGACTCATTCTCCAGGTTGCCCAGGAAAGAAGACCTCTGACTTCTGTCTCTCTTCCCACCCACCAGTTGTGTTCTCTAAAAGGCATGCGCTTCTCAGCTCAGAAAAATGAGGGTGTATCACAGGGAATTTGGACAGAGGGCAAAGTCAGCTTCCCTCTGCTGGTCTTGAGTGATCCAGCCCTGGAGAACAGGACCCTGGGATGGGAGGACACATGAGGGCAAAACAAAATCTAGTAGGAAAAGCAAACTGAAGAGTGAGCAGAGGTGAACAGCTAAACCGGAGGGGCAAGAGGTGGATTTGGTTGGGATTTACGAAGAAATTGAGGGCCTGTGTGCTTCTGCCAATGGATCTGGCTCCATTTCACTGGGCTGAACCCCAGCTGGCCCTGAGAGAGACCATGAACAGAGCGAGAGGAACACAATTCCCCCCCGGCCCCCTGGGCAACCCTGGAAAAGTCTCTCCAACTTGCAATCCCCAGTGTCCTTCTCTGTAGGGTGGAAAGGATTATACCAGAGATGCCTATCTTACAGGTTATCCCCAGGGACTAAAAATGAAAAAAGAAATGCACAGAATTAATGGCATACCCATCCTAAAAATTAGGAAACTAAGGCTCAGAGATGTAAGTCATTTTAGTCAGAATCACAAAATATCAAGAAGCAGCTCCAAATCACAGAGCAAACACAGCTTTTTACTTGGAGGATCTGGTAACAAAGACACAAACAAAATACATGCATAGACACATGTATACTATATATACCATAATAAATATATGTACATTGTATACATGCTATAGACGAGTATACTATAGTGTGTGTGTAAGAGCATATATACACTGTACTATATGCTTTATATAATTATGTTATTTGATGCTTATAACCTAATATTCTTTTGGCATATATCATATCTCCATGAATTAATTCTGCAATTGAAGTTTATACAGGAGAGTTACTTGCCCAAGGTCATCCATAAATAAATCCTGAGCCAGGATTTGAACTTGGTTTCATCTAATTCTAAACTTTAGTACCTGAACTATTGCATTGCTTGATTCCTGATAATAGATGATTAAAGTTTATAATTCATATCAGAAAAGAAAGTTACTTTTTTTTTCTTTTAATAAATACTTTAAAAGGTTCATAAAAATCCATCTTAAAATGAATAGGACCTCTCCTAAACAATGAGGAAACAGTAGCTTGTTAACTTTGACACATCTCTAAGTGTGTTGCTATTTTGTCTTTTCTTGATTTATGTATCTACGCCATGCAATTGCTGACTGCTAAGGCTTGAGATTGTGCCCTTCCAGGGTCCACTGTGACTAAAGATTTTATCCCCAGGTTGTCACTGTTGGGAGGTGGCAAAACTTCTAGGAAGTGGGGCCTACTGAAAGGTCCTTAAGTCACTGGAGGCATGAGGAATTTCTTTGTGACCCCCTTTGGTAGTTTTCATGAAAGGGCTATTATCAAAGAAGCAAGACTGGCCTTGTCTGTCCCCTTTCTCTTTGCTCTTGTCCAAGATCTGACCATGTGCTCCTACACATGGTCCACCATGATGTGCTGCCACCTATCCCCTCACTAGAGGCCAAAACAATGGGGCTTCCTGATCCTGGATGCTGAAACTCCAAAACTATGAGCTAAATAATCCTTCCCATCTCATAAGCAGCCTGTGCCAGGTATTTCATTATAGTGAAGAAAAGCTGACTATCACACTCATGTAATTTCATGAAATATATGCTGAGACCATTAGGGCCATTTAAGTCTTCCACTCTGATTGATTACCTTCAATGATCTTAAGGTGCTAACAGAGGTAAAGTGGTTTCTTGCAGTCTTAATATGATGGACCTTCCAAGACTAATCCTGAAATGGACATGCCATTGTGTAGGCCTAATGCAATATACTAGATGTTTGGAAACCAAGTCCATCTATACCATGAAATCTCCTGCAACTTCATAAGGAGTAAGACCCAGGCATATCTGAAGTTCTACTTTCACTTCTTTTTACTGGATATATTATTCCAAGCCATGGGCTCTGCGTTTCTGGACATCAATTATCCTGAGGGAGCATACTCTACCAATGGTTTATTCTCTATGGTACAGACACTTAAAGAATATTTTAGTCAGCTTTGAGTTGCTGTGACCAAAAGACATGACAAGAACAATTTTAGAGGAGGAAATATTTATGAGGGACTCATGGTTTCTGAGGTCTCAGTCCATAGATGGCCGGCTCCATTGTACTTGATCCAATCTGGGGCAAAACATCATGGCAGAAAGGAGAGGCAGAGGAATGCAGCTTACGATATAACAATAAGGAAGCAGAGAGAGTCTCCACTCACCAGGAACAAAAGACATATCCCAAAGGCATGGCTCCAAAGACCCACCTCCTCCATCCACACACTAACTGCCTACAGTTATCACCCAGTTAATCCATTCAAGTGGATTAATCCACTGATTGGGTTAAGACTCTCATGATCCAATCACTTCACCTCTAGATTTTCTTGCATTGTCTCTCACATTAGCTTTTAAAGGACATCGCATATCTAAGCCATAACAAGGCATTCGAAAAGCAAGCCCATTGACCAGAAGAGGGAGACATGTAACCCTGGCTCCCTGCAAAGAGAATGCCCTCATCGCAGAGCAGGGCCACGTCTTCCCCGCTGTCCTCCCATCTGACCATTCACCCATCTCTGCCCTTTGTCTCCTTTCTCCCTCATCCCTGCCTCTCCCCTCCAGTTTCTTTGATTCCTTTTACAATTTCTTTTTTTCCTTGTCTCCTTTATGTCCTTATCATTTATCTTTTCCTCTTACTCCCTTCCTCTTTCCTTCTCTTTCATGTTTCCCCCTCATGGCAGTCAGACAAAACATCTTTACTCAAGGAATTCCTATTCCTGAAATATCTCTAACAGTCATCTTAATTGAGTTCTTTCCTAAATACATCCAAAATAAGGTCCATAACTTTCCATCATGATATTTCCTAATGAGAGTTCATTTATGTTTAATTATCCAAGCGATACGTGAGTATGGTTTCTTTTAAAAAGAAGTTTTAATTATAGATAATCGCCATTATCATGGTGAAACTTTCCTGACTTTTTCTTTTATGTTTAAATACACTCTTGGAAAATGTACAATATTTGTGTGTGTGCACATTGACTTAATACGTATGAGAAATGCTACTCTATAAGCCATTGTGTAAAATCTGTGAGGGTGTGTGTGTGTATGTGTGTGTGTCATGTGTTTGAACAAAATCTTCAACAGCAGTCTTTATGGCGAGATGAATAGTTGTATTTTATTTTTGTAATTACTGAAGAGTGCTCCACACCAGAAATAAACCACAATGACCTTGTGCATTAACCTATTGGTAGATAGTCTCACTGTTATTTAACAGATCATCCAGTAACTTTATCCATGCCTCCCAGGACACAGCTGTGTGTCTTCTCCAAGGAGACAGTACTGCTGGGTCAGGGGATCTGCCTCATTTAAAGATGAAGATGCTTCCTGACTTCCCTCCAAAGCAACTATACAAATGTACAGTCTTTTTTGACTTCTTTATTTTCTTTGATTTTTCTATCATCACTTTTGTTTTATTATTATTTAAATCCACATAGAGGAAAACTGAAGTTTTCACACATAGTTCTGCCAGCTTTAACAGGTGTATAGTGTTATTAACCACCACCACATTACAGCTCCCTCCCATCCCTCAGTGCTCCTCTCTGCTTTCCCTCCCCAGAGATTTTCCTTTTCCAGAAGGGCATATAAATGGAATCAATGAGTCTGCATTCTGTTGATTCTGGCTTCTTTAACCGGGCACAGTCCTTCTGAGATCCACCCTAGCGCCATGTTTGTGGGTCGTTCAGGTCTCCTCAGTAGTCTGTGGTACAAAGGATCACAGTCCACTCTTCTTTCCCCTGTCTTTTTTTCTCCTTCTATGCATATATTTACCTTCTTTTCTTCTCCCCTGTCTTCCAGTACATCACCTTCTGCTGGGTGAGAAGAAGCCCCCACAAGGGAAGCAGAAAACACAGTTCCCACATGGGTGCAGGAGTCCGCTCTTACTCCTTCATGAAAGCCTAGTGCAGCCTTCTCTTCTCAGCTCCACATTTAGGGGCGTCACACCGGTTCCTTGATGGTGGGAATATTTACACCAAGGACATTGGCAAACACTAATAACCAGAGCTTCTGGAGGAGATGTGGTAGAAGTCAGTTGTTAAACTTATACCAGCATTGGTCTTAAGAGTAGAGCCTATCATGACAGAACTAGAGATAGACCTCAGAGTCCTTTATGATAAGGTCTTGACTGAGCAGTACAGAAGGACACAGGGAAATGTAAGGGGAAGGAGTGTCTGGTACAGAAATAGGCGCCTCACATCTTGAACTAAGACAAATCACCATAGCATTTCAGAGAAGAGGAAGGATTCCCTGAGTGAGATTTTTGCCAATCTAGGCATTTCCCCAGGCAGGAAGGATGGCGTCTATGGGGAAGCATTGAGGATGGGTGAGCAGAGTCCCCCTCCCACTTACTCCTCTAATATCTCATGCATTTTAAAAACAGGCCACTTTAACTCTGCTTAAAGAGCTTCCCAGTGGTTAGCATCTTCCTAGCTCCTAGGACTGGCCCTCATCTATGTGGAATCAAACTGCACCCCATGTTGTTGCCTACCGCTCTTCTCCCCAGTGCTCGGGGAAGGTACATAAATCTAGTCCTCGTTTGTCCGCTTCTCTGGGACTCTTCTGTATTTACAATTCAGGATTTGTTCTGGATGATCTCTCAGGTCCCTTGCAGAACCCCTGACTGCCCTGAGTCCCAGCCCTCCCACAGATCCCCTCTCCGCCTTCCTGCGTCTTCTGCAGCCCCAGCTGCACCAGGGCGCTGTCTGCTTTTAGAGCCTTAATCTTTCTGAGCAGTGAACCGTTCCCCACACAGTCAGGGGTGCTGCTGCCTTCCTGACTGATTGTTTGCTGATTTTGTTTGGCACTTTTTTTTTTCCTGGCCTCATATAGAGCTTATTAGGAAACCATTTTCATGTTCCATAGATTATATTTGTGACACAGCACCAATGGGGAACTTCAAACGGAGAGATGGATGAGAGAGAAACTAAAGGAGGCTCTAAGTAAACAAGACAAATTCATGTACCCTGCATTTTATTTTTGTGTAATTTAAAGCATTTTTCTGTCAATTGGTTTTTTAATACTCATAACACTCCAAATTAGGGAGCAGAGAGAATATTTTTGTCCATTTTATGGATGAGAAAACTGAGGTTCAGAGATACACACTGATTTGCCAGTGTAACAGAGCCAGGCAGAGAACCCCAACCTCCTCGAATACAGTCCAGTTCCTTTGCAGAGAAGAGAAATAAAGCAATATGCTGTCGGCCTATCTGGTGGAAGTTGAGGCTGAATTAATGGAAGGGCTTAGTAATTTAATGTTTGAAAACAAACAAATATCATCTAGTGTAGGTAGTAACTGAAAAATGTGCTCTCCTCTCAAATCTTTAGTTGGTTAATTCCCTCTCCTGGGGAACTCAACTCAGCTCTGTGATTGACCTTGGGGGTTCTGCCCTGGTGCCTGCCAATGCACAGTTCTCCTCTGAGGTGCTGCCAGATTCTCCTGCCCATTCATCCACTTCCCTGATCCCTCAGGCTGCATCTGTTTGCCTACCAGGCTCTGCCAATAGAACTGAGCTCCTTGAGAGAAAAGGCCAGGACTTATGCACCTCAGTATCTTCAGCCCCTAAAATAACGCCCAGCAAATTACAGGTGCTTAACACATGGGTCTCAAATGAAACCAGCAGGAAACCCTTCAGAGGGAGCCAAAGACCCATTCACATCCATTGTGTTTGAAAAGGTGGAAATTAGTTAAACAAGTGTTGATCATTGAAGGTCCGCACTAATGAACTGACGAGAATAAATTATAATTAGCGTATCAATTCTGTATGCAAGAAAAGGGAGTCTACCAAAAACGCTTAAAATGTTCACATGAAGTACTGTCAATGGCACCCTGGAAATTGTGTTCACGCCAATTTATTATTTAGCAATTTTCTTTTCGAAGAGAGAGCAAAAGAAAGCTCACTACATGCCCAAATCAGCACAAATTCTGAATTGGCGGGGTCAAAATTAATGAGGCTTATAAGAATGTTCATATGCTTTGACCTAATAATCCTTCTGCTGGGAATCTATCCTGAGGAAATAATTCAAAAGAAGAAAAATGTTATGTGCACAAAGAAGATCATAGCAGCCTTGGTTATAATTTTGAAAAGGTAGCATTACAGTAAAATGTCCAAACTAGAAAAATGGTAGACAATCTCAGAAGGGACTTTTGCAGACACAGGTGTTTAATAAATATAAGTTTCACCAAAACAAAATGCAGTTTGTTAATGCTCGAGCTATAGGTGAATGGCATTTTCAGGTAAATGGATGGAGGTGAAGAATATCATGCTAAGTTAATCCCAAAAAAACAAAGACCAAATTTCTTTCTGATAATTGGATGCTGATCCATAATGGGGTGAGAGGTGGGAAAAATGGAAGAACTTTGATTGGGCAAAGGGGAAGGAGGATCGGGAAGGGGGAATGGGGGCTGCAAAGATGGTGGCATGAGATGGACACCATTACCCTAGGTACATGTATGACTGCACATATGGTGCGATACTACATCACGTAAAACCAGAGAAATGAAAAGTTGTGCTGTAATTGTGTACAATGGATCAAAATGCATTCTACTGTCATAGATAACTAATTAGAACAGATTAATTAATTAATTTTTAAAAAGAGAGAAAGACTTCAGCAGTTTCAGATAGTGAGATCATGGGCAGAATGTCTAGTATTTTTAAATGCTGTTGAATTAAGCCCATTTGAGATTGAGTAGTAATTATTTAGTAGGCCTCCCTAAATCAGGAAGCTCACTACTCCATTGATCATCTAACCGTTTTGTTTCCTTATTCATTCTTCATTTCATTCATTGAACTTCTTCTATGTAGTATGCAAAGAAAAAGGCATGATCCTTGTTCTCAAGAGCAGCCTGATGTCAAGAACCAGCACCAACTCGGTTCAGTTCAATGCAGCATGACATAATTGTTCTAGTAATAGAGCATGTGAGACCTGTTTAATTCTCAAAGAGCAGGGAAGCAGGAAAGAAGACTAGGTAGAGAAGGAGGCCATCACCCAGGCCTTGAAGACTGCTCAGGATTTTAAAAGATGTAGGGAAAAGGAGAGTGAAGCCACAGAGGTTTGGGAGAGTCCCAGATACTTAGGAACTGCAGGCGCACTCGGAGACACCAGCAGATATGCCAGGAAAGGAAGATGATGGGAATGTGTGTGGTTGGGGCATGGTTGGTGGAGGGAACCTGAGGGCTGAACAAGGAGCCCAGCCAAGCCCACACTGCTAACATTGGTCCCTCGAGTACAGAAACAAGACAGGCTACGGATGGGTCAGGAATTACACACAATTCCCATTGCTCACTGCCTGTCATGCCTGGCCTGGCAGAGATACTTCTCTGCATATGGAATATTTTCTTCTGTTTTTAAGAGCTCTTCATTTGTCATTTGGGACAGAAAGTTGGACCTGGTTGCAATCTGCAATCAATCAGCCAGCCTTTGCGGAAGAACTACCAGGAAACTAGTTCTCTTCCTCTGTGGGTCCTTCTGCATTGATGTAAGCATTCAAAAGTCACTTAGGAGGAAGAGAGAGAGGACAAGAGAGACAGAGCAAAAGGAGAGACAGCGGGTACTTCAGAGCAATACAGGTTCTCTAAGGGCAAGGGAAAATAAACCAGAATTGTCAGAGAACATGAAGACTTGAGAGGGTGTTCTCTTTTTTAAAGTATTGAAAAGTGCTCACCATTCCACTGGCTTATAATACATTCCATATATTCACTTATGCCCATATACACCTAGCATTTATGTATACAGACACATAAAGTTTTTTAAGTAAAAACCAGATCAGGTTTTAAATATGAATACATACATATATATATATATATATATATATATATATATATATATATATATACATATATACATAAACACACATACACACACATATATGCATGCATGTGTGCAACTTCCTTGACTAAATGTGTGTGTGTGTATGTATATCTTTCCCAAGTATGAATATATAGGTTAGTTTATTCTTTTTCATTTGCTTTATGGTATTATAAGGATGCACCATAATTTTTTTGAGCAGTCTTTTAGTGACACATATCCAGTTTGTTTCCATCTTATTGTTGTTGTTGTTGTTCTTGGCTTAGTACAGTATTGCAATAAATATTGTTGCTAAGTGCACCCTTGTACACACAGGATTTATTGGAGATGATTTCTAAAGTGGAATTACAGAGTCATAGCTCATAGATATCTTGAATTTTCAAAAGCACAGATTTATGCTTCCATCAACAAAGTCTGAAAATATTGGCTTCTCCACATCCTCCATTATTTGGATAATTTGGAGACAATCTTCATCCCCTAGTTTCATACTCACTCCTGTCTCCAGCCTGAGAATTTTCCTGGGTAGAAGAGACGTCAGTGCTGGGGAGTGGGCTGAACTTGAGATGGTGCTTAGATGGAGAGCAGATGAGATCCATGAGAGGATGGAGCCAAAGTACTTGTGTTACACCCCCCACCCCACTCCACCCCCACACGATTGAATACTGCCAAGACCCTGGTTATGTCCCTTCTGAGAAGCCCAGAAATTTAATTTGATGAATGAAGGTTTCTTTGGGCTCAGGTATAGCAAACTCATGAAAGGAGGAGTGAAGAAGAAGAAGGATAGAGGCAGAAAGGTAAGGATATAACAGAGTGAAGTAAAGGGGAGGAAGAGGCTAAATAGAGAACAAAAGAAAAAGGAGGAAATCAAATAGAGGAAGCAATGAAAAATAAGCCCACCTCCACAGTTATTGTTCCAGAAAAGCCTTTTAAAAATTCAATGTGCAGCAGTGCCAGGAGCTATAACCTTTGGAAGAAAGAGAAAGGGATTCTGAAAAGGGGCTAGGGAACGAGAATGTTGTTCTTTTGTTTTCAAAAACCCCAAATTTAATTTTGCTCAGAAATAATGCTTTTTCATGTTGAGCGAAACCAAAGGGAGAGGAATGGCTGGTCACTGGGGAGGAGTGTGGTGATAGATTACCTCTGGCGGGTGTGTGTTTCTGTGCACACCGCAAACACAAGGCTCCACGCTCCTGGGAGGGAGGTGGGCTCTTGCTCTTCACTGCAATATTAATCACAGCTGCCAAAATCATCAGTGACCACTGCTTCTTAGATTTCTCTTAAATATTTTTGGAACAAAAATTGATAACAGGACTTGAGCAAGGATACAGAGCTATGGCTAGGTCGAAAGAAAACCAGGCTGGGAGTTCAAATTAGTTTGAAGTGTAATTCTATTCCACGCTGGTTCTATAGCTGAAAATGAAATCACTTTCCCTCTGTGGGCCTCCTTGTGTATTTCTTTCTAATGAAGGAGTCCTTAAAGACCCCGGAAGAGCAGCGTCAATAGCATCAGCATCACCTCGTAACTTGCTAGAAATGCAACATCTCTGGCCCTGCCTCAAACTCAGTGACTCAGATGCTCTGCTGGAGGGCTCAGCAATCTGTCCCAGCAAGCCCTCTGGGTGATTAGGAGGCAGGATGAGAAACACTGAATCAAAAGATCACTAAATCACTTGCCACTGTACATAACCACGGGTTTGCCCAGAGATTTAAAAAGGCTGGAGTGGGGGAGAGTGAAATAACACAATGTTAAGCAACACTTTCAAGTCTCAGCTCTCCAAGGCCAAGGGTCACATGAGCACCTGACGCTGTCCTTCCTCCGGTTTCCTCTCTAAGCTGTTCCTTACCATCTTACTGCTTAAATCCCAGTCCTTCAGCAGGCCACATGGGCATCCACTGGTGAGCTTTTGAAACATTTGGAGAAACTCAAAGCCCAGGTATCACCTGAGACTGAGCAAATCATAATCTACATCTTTCATCAGATCCTGAGCTGATTCTCATACACTTTAAAGAAGGTTGTGCTGCCTATCATACCTCTCCTATTCTTTTCTTGATTCCTATTGTCACGTATTGCATCACATTCTTTTTCTTTTACTTATCCTTGGAAATGCTCATGTTTCCTACAGGCATGGCTTAAACCTAGACTAACTCAGATTCAATAAGCTGCACACTCTGCCAAAGACTTGAGTATCAGATTTCATAGAGCCAGAAGCCAATGGAGCTGCATTTCTCCCTTCTCCCTGTGGGAGGCAGTGTGGTACAGGCCAGAGGCCTGAATTTAGCCACCATGAGATCAGAGTCCCAGGACTAATGCTGCCCCATCATTGTATTTGACAAAGACATCGGAATTTTCAGAGCCTATTTTCTAAAATGTAAATCTTAGTTTTTTTTCTTCCTTGGATGGTTGTGGGTCTAGAATTAGATAGTAGAAATAAATGTTAAAGCCCTGATTGAAATGCAAAGAATTATAATGGCTATTATCCAAACCACTCTTGCTCATGTTACCCTCGGGGCTTTTTCCAGAGCTGATCTCAACCACTTGCCCCCTTCCTGCTTGTGCTGAAAAATGGGTACCAATTTCTACATTTCCTGGTCTGTCTCGGGGGTTTTTATTAGGGAAGCAAATACTGGATCACTCTACTCCCTCCTTCTCAATAAATGTGTTTATTACCCTGTAAATCCCAACATATCAGTAGCTTGTTACAGAGAGAAAAGGTCGCCGCCAAGAAAGATGTGTCATTCCACAGGAAATTTGGGTTTAATATATACAAGGGAGCCAGCACATGGAAATCTCTTTGGAAATGATAAAGTCCTATAATGAAAAATACCACTACAATACTGGGCTCATTTCAGCAGATAAATATTTAATATAGATCAGCCAAGATTAATTGCCTACTGAAATGCGCCCGTCCTCTGGCTGGTGAGGAAGAAGAACATCTTTACGTTAATTTATGATGGAGTTTTTGAAACAAGCAAAGCTTAGCTTGTCCCGGGTTCATTTTCCTACCATTGAGAAATATACTGCACAAGGTTCCCAAGGCCTTCTGTTTGCCTCTGGGCTCCTGCTGCAGTGTAGCTTGGACTGGCCACTCCTTCGCATACTAATCAAGTTCTTACAGGCATGGGGGAAAAAAAAGTTCTAGAGAATCACAGAATCACTGAAATCTGAGGTGGAACAAACCAGTGAGAACGGTTGTTGTGGTTCTGGTCAGAACAGATCTGAATGTCCAAAAGTGCTGAGGAATCTAAGCTCAATCTTCACACACATTCAACCTCACCGAAGGGAAAATTAGATATGAATGTCCCCATTTAATAGACAAGCACTGAAGGTAAGAGGAGCTGACTGACTTAGTGAAGGTCCACATATAATAAGTGGTAGAGAGATAATTTCAATTTAGATATTTCTTAGTATAGGCCCCATCCCTGTAGCCCTCAATCTAATTACTCTTCTGGTGGTGAAAATTTCGGATTAAAAACACGAAGGAACTTCAAGTTTAGGCTTTTAGACCCTAAGTTTCTTTACCCTCCCCATTCTTTCATCCTATTTACCCAATCACACTCCCCTCCTCTTCCTCTTTCTTTTTCTCCTCCTCCTCCTCCTGTGACTGTCCAAAAAAAAAAAAAAAAAATCTTATATATACAATAGATTTCTGGGACCTCAACAGTAGTGTCTTGGAATGTAGGAACAAGCAG
Organism: Marmota flaviventris; assembly: GCF_047511675.1. Classification (NCBI taxonomy): domain Eukaryota; kingdom Metazoa; phylum Chordata; class Mammalia; order Rodentia; family Sciuridae; genus Marmota; species Marmota flaviventris. The sequence goes on from NC_092510.1 coordinate 89,524,905, forward strand.
AAAAGAGGCTCCAGAGAGGCTTTGTCTAATTCCATTGATGGTTCCCTGCTAACTCATTATTTTCTTAGGAGAACTGAGATCTAGCTAGTTCTAGGGAGGAGAACCAGTACCAGATGTGCTCAAGTAGAAGCACAAAGATGTCTGGGCAAAAGGCTGAATATGTGGAAACAGAGTCATTCTCCTCCAGTTATCAACACCATCAAAATCACCATCACCATCATCATTCATATGAGCATAAGCATTGGCACCAGTTGAAGATATTATTGCCATTATTACCACCAAAATGTCATCACTGATTTTTTATCATTGTCAGCATCAATGTTATGACATTGTCAATAGACTGATGTTTCCTGCACATCACTAAGGGTATCAAGACTATTATCACCATCAATATTTTTTTAAAAGTCTAAAAAATTTAATATATGCCTACTATGAAATGGAAATATGATGGGTAGAGGGTACAGGCTTCACATATGTGTGAAATCTCAATGTTTCTGGTAGACAAAATAGTTGACAACACAAGACTCCGATTTAAATGCTGAAAGAATGCCATTGGGTATTCTGAAAGTTCAGAGACAGTCCCAGACTAAGCACCAGAGCACACACAGAGGGGATTCACTGCATAGAGAATTCTAGCCTTCTGTCTGTCACTAATGCATCCAAGATTTTGATCAAGCCATCTAACCACTCTGGTTTCAGTTACTGAGTAGGAAGAGGAGAAGCAAGTGCTAGACAGGACTGAAACCCCCTCTCCAGAACTAAAGATTCTCAGAACCCTTGAATCACATAGACATGTGGTTGCCTACTTTTTCCCCCTAAATGACCAGTATGATTGATTTCACCTGAATGAATCCAAATGAGAGAGAAATTTATGATAGGAGAAGAGTAAAATAAAACACTTGGCAAATTTCATCTGACTTATCTTGCCTCTCTAGGGACCCAATCCTAGGTTATTCCAAATGCTCAGTTTACATTCTAATGCACTTCCGTTTTAAATAATTCACATGATACTTTAAGCTCTGCTTTTCAAATGTGTTCCATCATATGAGAGACCAGGTTCCAAAGAACAGTTCTAGAATAACATCCTAAATATATCACTGCAGGATAAAATTTCCTCATTATCCTTGCTCAGAGACGTTCACATTTTTTACTTTAATTCCACATACTCTTCTGGGAATAGAGAGCTCTAGGTTTGATCTTCACACTGCACATCATCTCGTTACCTGGGACAAGTTCATTAGCTTCTCAGAGCTGCAAGTATCTTATTGGTAGAAATGGAATAATCACATCTCGGTGGTAGAGTTGATAATTCAATTGGTGAGATATATCAGAACACTGAGCCTGCTATACCAGACCTCTTTTTTGATGAACAGAGAAAAGAAACAGATGAATAATGCAATATAAAGATCCCAGGAAATAAAAATCTGAAGGGTTTCCAAGGCCACTGAATTAATGCTCAAATATACCAATAACACCATCTTAGTGATGAAACCTGAGCATTACCAACATCTGAAGGCTCTTTCTTTAAAAAAAAAAAAAAAAGAACTCATATGGGTCAAGCAAAAACATGTCTTTGAGGCAAGGTTTAGAAATTATATTGTAGAATGACAACCGACGGATGGGAACTGTTAGATGTCTGTTCTTTTGCATGCAAGGGCCCCTTCTCATCATCCTTTCTTCTCACCTCACCTGAAGAGGTTCCTTTTAGGAGGACAAAAAACCCCTAACCTCACAGCAGCTTTCTGTAAATATTTTTTTTCTAAATGATGATGTCATGTCATTATGTGACTCTTGGAGGCCAAATATATAAAAGTCAACAATTGCCACCCAGTACTCTTTTCCCTTTAAAAAAAAAAAAAAAAAAAAAAAAAACTTTCTCCACAGTTTATACATAAATTTATGATGTAACATGTGCAAAATATAATGCTGGATGCTTTGGAGAAAGAACAGGTCCTGGGGATTGAACAAAGGGTGATTAACCACTGAGCCACATCTCCAGATTAGCACTGATATTTTTAAATGAGGGAGAAGAAATGTTTCCCACTCAAATTCATGGTCTTAGGATATACCTCAGGGCCTGACACATTTTAGGTGTTTAATAAAAGTATCTAAAGCCTATGCAAAGAGGTGAATGTTCCCAAACAGAGATGTCATTTAAGCCAATTGTTAAAGTCTGAATATACTTTGGAAAGGCAGAGAAGGGAGGATAAGGAAAAAGATTTCTAAAGCTAAAGCACAAGATGAGAAAAGGTACACAGGCAGGGATTGGATGTGATCTTGCCTATGGAAAGAAATGAAACAGTAAGCAAATGTCTGGAATAATAAGCTAGATAAGTTGGATTTTGTACCTTCAAGCCCTAGAAGTTGTTGAAAATAGTAAAGAAGAAACAAAGTGTGACCTGATCTTTATTTCAAGGAGATCAGTTAACTCCAAATAGTTCATGTAAAGGAAGATTTGCTTGGGATACTATGGCCATTATGGGAATAAGAGAAGCTGATGGCATGAATGTTGCTAGGAAATTAAAAGAGGGTAGAAAGGGGAAGTCAGAAACAATAGTTTGATGACTTGTTTGATAAATGGACAAAGAGAACATGCTTATATTAGTTGTGTCTTAGAAATTTCCTTATGGATCACTTAAGAACACAGAACCCCACATTCAATAGATAAAATCTTAAGAGCACTGAGTGTCTCAGCCTTCACTCGTTCTGAGCTTCCATCAACTGAGAAATGCAGAAGAACCCATCATTGAACAATAACCTACTGACACCAGTTGGAAGACTACCATTTTTCCATTCTGTTCATCCATGTGACCTTAAACCTATGAATTAGATAATTTTTCACAGGACCCATTATAACCCCTTGTTGAAGCCATTATTATGTCTTGCTTGGGCAATTTTGATAGCCTCTTTATTGGTCTCCATTTACCTTCTGATTCTCCCTTCTGGTTGATTCACACCTAAGTAAATCAAGAAGTTCTGGTAAAAACAAGAGTGACGTGGTCAAGCTATACCTCTTACAGAAACCATTCTAAAAACTGGATTTATTTTCAAAAATAACAACTATTTAAAGACTGTTGATTGCTTCTGAAAGTAGACAGAAAGCATAGGACAATTTACTCTTGAAAATTACTGCTGGAAAAAGTAAAAATTTCATGTCTATGTCTTTCTGGTCTGAAGATGTTCCCCAACCCCAAGAAATAAACAGTGGTGAAAATATACACCCTTCCAGAGGAGAAGAGAACCAAGGCCAAGAAGGGACAAGCCCTCAATGAATATTAGTGCTTCCTATAAAGTATATTATTATTGTTGTTATTTGAGGAAGAGGAACTACTTGAGAATAGTCACTAACTTTCTGGCTTGGATCTCTGCCAATACTGGTGCCCTTATTAGAAACAGAGAATTCAGGAGGCAGATTGGTGAGGAAGGGAAATGGGGGTTCTGAGATTTCATGGAAAAGCTGTGGAAATTCTGGTAATTGGTACCAGAATTTTAGAATCTGGAGGAAAGAAGAAAGCTGTAGATGAAAATTGAGGAATTGATGGAATGTCAGATATACTGGAAGCCCAAAGGAGAGAGGGATTGCCCAGGAAGAGTGGAGGAAAGAATAGAAGTAAGTTGACATCTGAAAGAGGAGACTCATACAGAAGACTTAGATGAAACACTGATAAACAGAGTTCCAATCAGGCCATCAGGGCCTCCATTCATACAAGAGAGGCCACAGGGAGATTAGAAAAGGCTGCTCATCTAGATAGATACATGACAACAATGTGCCCCTTTCAGGCATAGTTAAGTAGCCTCCATCAGTCCTCTTGAGATTCACAAACTATGCAACAGTATATACCAGAAAATCCATCTTTGGGTTGTTGAGGCTATCAAGGGCCATTGAAGCCAATTTCCCACCTGTACTTGTGTTCTCTTCTGGTCACACTATGCAAATTGGAATCCCTTTGGTGACAGGACAGTGATTGTTCTCTTGGTTATATCAAGGTGTTCACTCTCATATTCTGGCCACTAAAGACCAATTCTCTCCCTGGAGCTAGCCCATTAGGAACTCCCTGTTCCTCAGTTCAGGGTTTCATACATTACATTTACAAACTTCCTGCACATAACAGATACCAGGATGATGTCAATGGCTACTTTCTCCAGTTATCTTTAAAAACACGCTCCCCCGTTACTGCAGACAGCCCAGTATCCGGTAACTGGTGGATGAGGTAGCAGCTGAGACGTCTGAGGATGTCTTTCACCTGGCCTTGTCTCCCAGGAGTAGGTGGGTGGCAAAAAAAGGAAAGAATAAAAGAGTGGGCTGAAATAGAACGGCATAATAGGTGCAGCCCTGACCTTCTCTCTACCATCCTCCATCAGCCAGAGACAAAAGGATCCATCTCTTCCCTGAAACACAGTGAGTTGGCTCTTCTTAATGATACAACATCACTCTGCTAATTTTAATACAAGAATCTTAGGGGGAAGAAAGCATTTATTCCCAAAGTCAGAGGATGACAGTCAATGAAAGTTTGATTTTCGGAAAACTTTTAGACAGGAGGTGACCCATTGAACCCTACAGGTAAAAACTGAAAAGGGCCCTGGATTGGACAAAGACTAGACAGAAATCTAGGATTACAACCCTCTACCACTGCTCCAGATGACTGCTTAGATGTGGAGTAGAAAAACATCAGGGACACAGTCAGAACCGGAAAAATAAATAAATAAACAAAGCTGTATATGCTCTTAGTCTAGCTTTAAACATTATTTTATGACTGTTTACTTACTTGTCATTGACCTTCTGCCACTGTTCCTTCATCTAGGAGGTCATGTCATTATCCATATCCATAGTAACCAGCAGAATGCTTGCCACAAAATAAGGCTTGAATATGGACATCGTGAAAGAACATTTGAATGACTGAAATGACGATAAACACAAGGAATTATGATACTGTTCTTAGTCCATGGCTCACTCAAGTTCAGCCTCTCATAGATTCTGCCCATGCAAAAAATCCAATTTCCAGCTTGAAATCATGTGAACTGGTGTCCTTCATCTGATAAGAGATGTCCTAATCTATATCAGAGGCAAACAGAAGTTTTATGACCACAGGTCTGTAAATTGGGGATCCCCTCAATGATGAGGGGGTTTGTGGAGGGGGTTGTCTTTTGTTGCATTTGTCTTTCATGAGAGTGACTAAATGAAAGATCAGAATTTAGCTGAGGTCAAGAACACAGGAATGGGAGCTCAGAACCCAGGTTGCTAACAAGACTTTCTCTAAGGAGACTGAAATGCATTTACTGATTTATTTGTTGAGTCCATGAAGACCTGTTGAACGGCCCCATATACCAGACACACTTTTTGGCTCTGAGGAGATAATATCGATGATTAAAGAAGACAGAAATCCATGACCTGCTTGAGCTTACATTCTGGATTGAATTTTCCTAAAACGTGATGGGGATTTCTATTAAAGTTCTCCCTCTATGGTATGAATAACCAGAAAATTGAAAATAAATTTCCCCCTGGAGTGTGACAGGTTATAAGAATACTCCAGGGAAAAAGAGAGCTAAAATATAAATCTTCTTGGGATTATGTTCTGCTCCAAGAAGTAAGGAAAGAGAAAATTTTCCAGGTTTCTTTTTTTTTTTTTTTTCCCAAAAGCTAAATATGACTCATTTTCCCTGATGCATGCTTGCAAAAGTCTTTTCCAAGGTTCTGCTTTGAAAAGTATTGCAAGAAGCAACAAAAATCTATATAAACTGAGTACCAATGGTAAAGAAAAATAAAAAGGGCCCCTGTGGAACAGTTAAAATGAGTATTGAAAGCCATGACTGAAGAGTTGGAGAGAAGTCAATGCTCTGTCTCTTACCAGATAGATGATACTAGGCCAACCAGGCAGCTGCTCCATGCCTGAGCTACCTCATCTGTAAAATGAGTTGCTACTGACCACCTCAAATATACCATCTGTACATAAAACTTTAAAGTTGGTACTCATAAAGTTAAAAATTGGTACATAAAATTTTAAAATATGGTATATTTGAATAAGAGAAAGAAGAATGAGAAAAGAAAAAAATAAAGGAGGAAAATAGGGAAGGAGGAGAAATAAGAATTGTGGAGAATTAGAAATGGAAAGTGAAAGATTTTCTCCAACTCAGTCCAAGGCAATTCCTGTCATTTCCAGTCACATGGTATTGGAAGTCATAGCCATAACAATTAGGCAAGAAAACTTTCAGAAGGTGTCTAAATCAGAAGAGAAGTCAAATTATCTGTGTTTACAGATGATATGATCACACATGTAGAAAATCCTAACCACCACCACCAAAAAAAAAAAAAAGCTTATTATAACTTTGAATCTAGTAAAATTGGTGGAATACAAAGTAAAGATGCAAAAATCACTAGCATTTCTATACAGTAATAATACCTGCAATCCTATTATTACTAGAAGAAAACAGGAGAAAATACTATTGGCTTTGACCTGGACAATATTTTTTTTTTAATACACTTTTCCTAAAAGTGTAGGAAACAAAAGCAAAAATGGACAACTGGGATTAAACCAAACTAAAAAATATCTTCACAACAAAGAAAATAATCAACAGAGTGAAAAGGCAACTCATGGGACAGGAGAAAAATATTTACAAACCATGCATCTGATAAGGGATTAATATCCAAGATATTTATGAAATTCGAACCTCCATAGCAAAAGAAAGAATAAAAAGCTGTTAGAAAGTGGGCTATAAACTGGATTAGACACGCCCCCCCTCCCCCAACTCCTCCCCCTGAAGACAGACAAAAGGCCAACAAGTCCCCATAAAAAGGTGTTTAATGTCACACGCAAATCATCAGAAAAATGCATATGAAAACCACAATGAGCCATCACCACACACTTATTAGAATGGCTATTAAAAACAGATAAAAGACAACAAATGTGGACAAAATGGAATCTTTGTGCAGTGTCCATGGGAATGTGTATTTATAAAGCCATTTTGGAAAACAATATGGAGGCTCCCCCCAAATTGAAATTAGAATTACCATATGACCCAGCAATCCCAATTCTGGGTATATTTCCAAAGGAAATGAAATCAGAATGGTGAAAATATTATTTGCACTCCTATGTTCACTGAGGATTACACACTACATATGAAAAAAATCTAAACGTGCATATGTCTATCAACCCATGAAAGCAAAAACAATGTCTCACACACACACACACATGCACACACACAAAGAAAATATTATTCAGCCTTATAAAGAAGGAAAATCTGACACTTGGGGCAACATGGATGAACTTGGAGGATAGTATGTTGAATGAAATAAACTAGAAACAAAAAAAACAAAGAGCTGTGTGGTCTCACATGTGGAATATAGAAGTTCAAATTCAGCGAGGCAGAGAATAGAATGGACGTTGCCGGATATGGAGTGAAGAGGTAGAAATGAAGAGATGTCGGTTAAAGGCACAAACTTTCTGTCATCCAAGACGAATACATTCTGGAGACCTAAGACACAGCCTGGTGACTGCAGTTAACAATACTGCACAGTCTACTTGAAATTTAAGAGTATGAACCTTAAGAGAGATTGGGAAGGGGGGAGAAGGGGAGGGGAGAGAGGAAGGGGAGCGTGGAGTTATTTGTGAAATGATGGATATGTTGATTAGCTTGATTGTGGTGATGGTTTCAAAATTTGCACATACATCAAAAGATGGAGATGTACATCTTAAATATATACAATTCCAATTTGTCAATTAGCCCTCAATACAGTGGTAAAACAAACAAACAAGCAAAAAGAAATGGAAAGTGTCTTAAGCATTTTTTTCTAAATCTCTAGAGCTACAGAAAAGGGACCTGGGATTCAGGATATTGATGTGCTGAGGCCACAAAGGGAGGCCATGTCAAAGTTGGAGCAGGACCCTGGCTGCTGGATTCCCAGCTTTCTCCCCAACACTCCCCTCAGACTCTGGAAGCAGATTGCCTGGGTCAGAATCACAGTCATATCACCTCCTAACTGTACACCTTTGGGCATATTACTTCTCTGGGCCTCAATTTCCCCATGTGTAAAACTGAGTTACAGGCAATAGCTGTCACAAAACATTGATGTGAACATCAAATGGCTCAAAGGGTTATAGAAGCTTTCACTATTAATATATTTGATATAAAAATGGCTTTTTAGACCCAATCTTTTTGTGATCAGTTTTATTTATTTTTTTTTTAACTCTGTTCTTGGTTAATGAATTCCAACTGGATTCTGTTGTGGGGTTGTCCCCATGGCTCTGTTAATTTCTGTTCCACTGGCAACATCAATGGTGGGAGATGTAAGGAGATTACACTTCTTGGAAACTCTCCCTTGGGAAATCCCTGGCTTTTGGTGGTCCCTTTCTTGCCCTTCTTTATAATAATAACAGTAATAACCACGATAACAAAAACAACAATAGCAACAAAAATTAAAAAGCTGGTTGAGCTGAAGCTATTAGAGGAAGGACTCCGTGCATCTCCCTTTTCTGACGAGTCTCCCAGTCCTGGGAGCCCCAGTGCCTTTTGGTAAATCAAAAGAATATTGAACTCGTTATGTGGAAGCACAAGTTACCCTTTCATCGGTCAATTTGTCTGGGTCAACTGTTCGCGCACATTTTTTCTGGACATCTAAAAGATAGGACATCTAACGGCCCATCTCTGATGATACAGCTGCCATTCATTTTGTTATTCTAAAATGGCATTCTGAAATCAGGCCATTTGAATGCAATTATTAGGTACCAAAGCACTATCTTCCATCAGAGCAGTGGAAAGAATCCAAAGCCTGTCCCCCAGCGCCAGTGCACAGAACAATCCAGCCCACATGGGCACGATGGAGCAGGGTTTGCTAAGCACATTCACTTTCACTTTCTCTTTTGAGCATCACACTACAGCTCTGTAGGGGAGGTAAGGATTATTCATTCCTCTCTAAGAGGAGGAAATTAAGGCTTAGAGAGGATAAATCACTACTCAAAAACCTAAAGGAGAATAGAACAGGACTCGAATACTAATCTTTTCCAGATTGAATGTTCCCCTAGCCCATCTTTTTCCTCCACATCTTTTTTGTTGTATGCAATCATTGCTACTGTTTTTATATGGTTTGTCCCCCAAAAGGTTCATGTGCAGGAGGCTTGGTCCCCAATGCAGCAGTGGTGAAAAGGTGGAATCTTTAGGGGTCTAGGGGAAGTAAGATTAGGTTATGGGGAGTCTGCCCTCTGAAGGCATTAATGCTGGTCTGGAGGAGTGGATTAGTTATCAAAAGTGCAGAGCATTACAAAGCAAGTTTGGCTCTCTTGGCTCTTACTGTTTCCCATGTGAAATCAATCTCTCCCTGTATGCATATGCTCCCACCATGATGTCATGCACCACGTTGTGGTGTACCCAGAAATCCCCACTAGAGCCAAAAAAGATGCTGGCACCATGCTCTTGGACCTCCCCAACTCTGAGCTAAATAGATCTCTTTTCTATATAAAGTACCCAGCACCAAGTATTTTATGATAGCAACAAAAAACAGACTAATACAATAACCACCTTTCAGAGTATTCTCTAATTAATCGAGCACTTAAGGAACGACTTTCAGACTTTCTTCATCCTAAGTCCTGCTTCGATCCATGTGCTTTACATCACTTACCCCAGCATCTCGACCCCTTCGTCTACTCCCAGTAAATATTGTTCACCCCCTACTTCTTCCCTTAGTTACTTTAGAATGTATATCTACCAAAGCCTTTCTAACTCTGAAGCATTACGTTAAAACATTCCAGTCTCTAACTTACCTATCCTAACACCTTTTCTCCCACCTTTTCAACACCTCCAAGTCAATGATGTTCTCCCTTTCTTTACCTACTGTCCACTGTCTTCACTTCTTCTTATAAACAACTTAGATCCAATGACCTATCCATATTCTTACTTTTGATGAATATTTTTTGGCCAGTCTATTAATTTTAACTAACAAAATATATAAAATTTTTATATATTTGTGGTACACAGTCTAATGTTTTGACATATGTTTGCCCTGTGGAATGGTCAAATCAAACTAATTAATAGAGTTCCTAATATACTTATTTTTTTTGTGGTGAGTATGCTTTAAATCCACTCAGTGATTTTCAAGTATATAATATGTTGTTGATAACTATAGTCACCATGTTGAATCATAGACCTCTGGATTTATTCTTCCTGTCTAACTAAAATTTTATATTGCCCAGCATCTCCCTAACTGCCCCATCTGCTCACCTCTGGGAGCTACCATCCTACTCTCTGCTTCCAAGATTTTGACTTTTTTAGATTCTGCATATATGTGAGACTGTGCATTCTTTCTCTCTCTGTGTCCGGCTTATTTCGCTTCATAGAATGCCCTCCAGGTTCATCAATATTGTCACAAATGACAACATATCCTTCTTTTGAAAGGTCAAATGGTATTCCATTGTGTGTATAAACCACATTTTTTTTACCATTTATCTGTTGATGGACATGTGTTGATTCCATATGCCGGCTATTATAGACTGCAATGAATATGGGAATGCGATATTTCTTTGCTATACTAATTTCATGACATTGGGATATGCAGGCAAATTTAGTAGTGGGGTTTCTGGATCATATGGGAGTTCTTTTTTTTTTTTTTTTTAATTTTGCCACTTTAACTCTCTTGCACAATTGTCTTCATTCCATCCACTTGGCAAACCCCAACTTGCTGACCCTAACTCTTCTGTCTTCAGTGCTGCTACCCAAACTCCTCAGTCATTTTTTTAGAATAATATCCCAGGTGCACAGACTATAGCCTTTATGAATTGCTGGCCCTACCTTATCAAAGCCCTGCTTCCCAGTAACCCTTTTATATTTTCTTAATCAGAACCTCCTACCATCCTGCAGATAAATCATTTCCAAGTATCTCCAAACACTGCCAATGTTTTGGGCACCCCCTGCATGCTCTTCCATGGTGACATTCTACTTCACAAAGAGAACAGAGGCCATCAGAAGTCCCTTTAAATCCTCACAAGTGACATCTGTAGACTTATCTACACCTACATCTCTTTTTTGTCCCTTTTTCTCATTTTTTTTTAAGGAAAAGACACCTCTCCTTTTACGTCCACCTTCTCTCTTACTCTTTCCCTTCCTGCCTCTTCAGGAACAGCTTCATAAAAATAACCCCACCCTGAACCCCAGCATGAGTGTCTCCTGCCCTCAATGGCCCCCTTCCTCTTAAAAACTCACCCACCAATGACGACAATAAATAAACTCTTTGTTTCATATCTCTGTCCCCTTTCATAGCTGTGCTGCTTTAAATAAATAAATAAGTAAATAGAGGCTGGGGTTGTGGCTCAGTGGTAGAGCTCTTTCCTGGCATGTGTGAGACACTGGGTCTGATCCTTAGCACCACATGAAAATTAATAAATAAGATAAAACTATTTTGTCCATTTACAATTAAAAAAATTAAATAAATAAATTAGTTCATTAAATGTCTATTCCCTTTCTTCTCACTTGTTTGTCCACTACAATGTCACTCGGGTTCTTTTCTATTTAAACAACTCTTGCCAAGATCAAAATTTTAAGTATAAAAGTCTATTCACAGTTCCTACCAGGTGTGCTGTGTCGGAAACCACGATCCTGGCTTACCTCCACCTTCCTTCTCGAACATTCATGCATTGTAGCCTTCATGATGCTAAACAGCCAGGAGTCTTCACCCATAACAACGGCCACTGCTCCAATTCTTTGTTTTTTGTTTTTTTGTTTTTTACTGCATTTACTGAACAGGGGAGCACAGCCCCAAGGGCTAACATTGGCCACCTGATGACTCTGAATATCATACTTTCTTATCCCATTTTTTTTTAAGGGGCAGAACCATTTAGACAACTGCCTACCAAGCTGCTATTTGGGTGGTTCATATAATATACATTCAGCATTTTCAAAGTGGACTTATCATCTTCAACTTCAAAAAGTCCCACTGCCTTCCAAAACGCTCTTCCTTGATGAAAGAACACCAGCACCCACTCAGCTGACCACATCTGACATGTTTGCCTTCTCTCTTTCCTACTTAACATAGATCCAGTGATGCACCACTGAAACCATTTCCCTGGCTTCTTGAGTTTTCTCTCTTAACTTTCATCTTCAAACACTAATAAATACTGTCACACTCTCCCTCTGTCTCAGGTTATGATTTCATTTATATATCATTGTTGAAATGAAAAAAAAAAATCATAGAGATGGAGAACAAATAGTGATTGCCAGGGTTTGGGGATGGTAGGAAATACAAGAGAGGTTTGGCTAAGGTCAAGTGGTACGTGGAGTTAACAAGGAACAAGGAATGAGGGTGGTGACATCAGACTCCAAATAGAAGAAGTAGCAGGTAACTGAGGTTAAGAATAAAATAAAAATAACATGTTTCTTTGAATTTGCATGTATTATTTTTTAAAATGGTCAGTGAGCTTGTTAGGACATAAACACTTCACTGATTTGTTGGACCTAACTACTTAATAAAGAGAGTTATTAGTATTTCTTTGGCCTAGAGGAACCATAAAAATAAAAACACTGAAACAGTAAAAACATCTTGAAATAAATATGTGTGGGAGCTGCTTCCCTAAGATGAGGTTCGAAGTCTTTTGTACAATGTGCACAGGGCTTCATGACCTGACTCTCCGACTGACTTCTCTGGCCTGTGTGCTAACATTTGTTTTTTTCTGTCACCTATGCTAAATTATTTACAGGTCCCAGAACGTGTCTTTTCCTCTCTGGACAGTCTATCAAAACATATATGTGCACGCTTATGCACAAGCACATGCAGACACCCCTACTTAAAAATCTCTTCTTGAAATCCTTTTTTAATCTTTCAAGACCAACTTTAGACACCTTCTTTGCATTAAGCTCCATTTTATACTTTTGTTTTTTCCCAGCATGTTACATACTAAAGGTCAACTGGACTGTTTTTGATCTTTTCTCATCTACACCACTATATTCATGTAGGGCAAAGATCACTAATGCTTTGGTGTCATCCAAGACTAACAAGGAGCCTGCACATAGTAGGGACTCAATAATTAGAGTCTGAGAATCTACTAATGAGACACAGTAATTCTTCTGCCCAAAAGGATGATCTTTCTTTCCATAAAGTCAGACAATCCCAAATTAACCTGCTGCACAGAGGCTTTGATATCATTTGTATTCGCTTCTTAGAATCCACCCCCTCCATCAATGTGAAATAAAACGTTTGTCACACTAGAGTCACAGAGAGGCTGTCACAAGCTCTCAGGGATGGAGGCTACACCTTGCTGGCCTTCTCTGAATCACAAACCTGCAATTTGCAGAAAAGCAAAGTTACAAAACACACACACACACACACACACTTATGCACACACCACACCCTGAAATGCTGCTGATTGCTGTGAAGGTGCTTGGGTGAGAAACCATCCCTGGGGGACCAATGTCCCCTGAGCACTGCACATCAAAGACAACCTGGTGAACACCATGTGGCAGGAATTGGAAGATGAGATGTCGCAGACTGCTCCCATCACCTGGGCTGATTAATAAATTAGAAGCTTGAAAATTCTGGGACGTGTAGTGTATGCATAAATCAATGCATACCACTGTCTTAAAGACAGCTTGCTGGAATACTGGCCGCTGGATTCCTGCCACATGTGCCTCAAGGCATCAGAACCCTTCCTCTCCCTGGTCCTCTTTATCTAGCTTCCTGGTATGAAGTAACCTTTGGTCTAAGAAGGACGAAGGACGAGAATGCTGATTCCATAGGTACCTGTCCTACACAAAATACAGGCCAACCATCCCCCATTTGAAGGTCCCAGCAAGACTCCTCAGACTCCCCATTCCTGAATTTCCAGGGGTTGATACTTTAGATATTGTATTGTATCTACCAGTTCTCAAGCCCTGGTACTGTGAGGAATACTATCATAAATTCTTTTCTTAACCTTGGAATAACCTTGGCATGTATTCCCATTTTGCTGTTGAAAAAAGTGAGACTCAACGAATTTAAACCATGTGCTTAAGATTTCATGGATGGGAAGTGGAAGATCTAGGATTCAAATCAAGGCTGGTCTCTGTCTAAATGTTGGTTAAGCTGTAGTGAGCATCTCGGGTTGACCTAAGCTTAAGATCCAGACTTGTAACTGCCTGTCTCCATTCAGGTGAGCAGGGATGAGTTAAGGCAGACATAAAGGGTGGAATTCAAAACATTTCTCCAAGAGTCTGAGAATCTACTAATGAGACACAGTAATTCTTCTGCCCAAAAGGATGATCTTGAGAGATAAAGAAATTGCCTGGAGGAAGAAGCTTGGGCATTCGGGTTCCTTTCATTGGAGACACAAAGGTATCCAGCAGCTAAAGAACTCTACATAAAAGAATGCATTCTGCCCAGGGTGCCCAGTGTGGAATTGGGGCAGGTAAGTGCACATGCAGCACAGAAAGAGGGAGCTGTCTGCGTGGTGGGTCTATAGCCTGCCTTGGTGGCACTGAGTGGTCCTTGGGAGTTAATGAACTCCTCCATTGCCCTGATCTACCTGCCTGCTCCAGCTCTCTCTCTCTCTCTCTCTGAATTAACTGTGTCTTCCTAACCCTTCTCTCTTCCTCCCTTTCACCAGCTGCTCACTTGCAGCCAGAGCAAGAGTACATCAGTCCGCATTGGCCTCCTGCTTCAAGCCCTTCACTGTTTTCTGGATACCCACAGCAAGGCACAGGTTCCAACCTGCTTACTCTAAGTTCAGAGCAAACGTTGTTCATCAAATGCAGCACAATGTTCCTCTGAGCCAAAATGTGACCGCCACAGTGTCTGTGCTTTTCAAACTGCAGAGCCCCATTATAGAGGATGACATCTATTTCATTGGTAGGCACCAGCATTTTCAAAATAAATGTATCAGAAAGGAATAGATTACATCTGTGTGGAACAGAAGAGAAAATATTTACAACGCATCACTTGCGGTAAGGTTCAGTTTCTGTAAATTTTCATTTCAATCGTGTTTTTATCTACCTCTCTGGCCACGTTTATTGGAAGTAAACTGTATTTCTTTGCATGGGTTAAGGTCAGGAAATGCAACAACAGCAACAAGACACTGCTATAAATAACTCTCTAGCAATACCCTGCTAATTATCTAGAGTTTGAAATCAACTTGCCATCTCAAATTCATTTCCTTGTTGGCTTCAAGTTGCTCTTCCTCCTCATGTCCTACCTTCAGTATCACTCAATACCACTCAAAAAAAAAAAAAAAAACACACATGATGCATGAGGACCTACAGAACCAGCCTCACTCCTGCCTGGGCAGGTGCATCTTCCTCTGCATGAGATGATGTTCCCATATGGAACCCTACTCCTCCTTGAAGACTGCATTCAGCACCTCTTTCTGTAGATGCTTTCCCAGAGTGCTCTTTCCCACTTAGCCTCCCCCCCCACCCCACTTTGCCACCGCAATGCAAGGGAAGCTCCCCTCCTCTACAGGAACATAGCATCCCCTGGCACCTTTCAACCAGGGAACTCAGCATATGGCACTGTGGTGATCTGTCTGTCTATCAGTCCCCCCATCCCCCATCCCATGAGCTCCCTGAGGGCAGAAGTCAAAGCTCTCCTCCCTCATGCCCAGGAGACAGTGCAGAACCTGACCAGTAGGAGTTTAGAGATCAGCAAAGATTTTTCAAATATAAATGAGGGAAGTGGCAGGTGGTCCAGAGGAGGCTCCATCCCCTCTTTCTTTCTAACCTAAGGTTTGGAGCCTGGAGTCTAAAACCCTAGGGGCGTGTCTCCATCTCTCCTCTGAATCTCCCCAGTCACAGCAGTGGCCATCTTTGGTGTCAGGTTAAAGACACCGTGTGTCATCGCCAGAGGGTGGGCAAGCAGGTACATTTTTTAGACACTGCCCCTGACTATAGCTGGACAATTGCTGTGCGGAGATTGCAGCAAATGATGGTTTGCCACTCTCAGAAGCCAGGTGAACAGTGGCAAAGGGCAAAGAGGTAAAATTCTGCAATGATACTGATTTGGCAGCAATAAAACTATCATTCCTGGAATTGGAAGATCAGTTTTAAGCAGTCAACACTGAAGATTATCTTTGAAAGTGGCCTAGGAGAAGTTCGCCTGTTATCCTTGTCTACTCTAATCTATTCAGGGAGCCTTTGATCAGGAATTTGGATTAAGTGAGAGATGGGGTGGGGGTGGGGGTAGGGGAGCCTGCTGCCAACCTCTAAGTGGTTAAAATTGACAAATATGAACATGGAACATCGTCCCATTTTCATCTTCTTTTGAGCCAAGTGGACACACTCTAAAAGGAAAGAAAGTGTCTGTTAATATACTTGGTCTAAGCTGTTTTTTAGTGACATAAGAACTGATGATACAGCCTCAATGTTTTACTTCCTAAAGAGAGTGTAATCAGAGTAGAAACCCATCAGAATTTCCATAAGAGTTCAGACATTTCAACTGCAACCATATCTGAGCCCATATCTACAATACATTGCGGCAGAGAGCTGTTCTGTTCACCACAGCATCTTTAACAACACCCCTGATTCCTAGCAACTACCCGTAGGTACCAGTAGCATCACCCACCACTATTACCAGCTAGACACCAAAAATGTCCTCAGCCATTGCCAAGTGTGTGTATGTGTGTGTGTGTGTGTGACCTCAGATAACAATCATTGTTCCAGCTCATGTCTCTCCTAGACCAATTCAGTCTAAATACTGTGGAAAGATTTCTGCATTGGTATTTTTTTAGTTCTGCACATGATTATAATGTCCAACCACTGGTTTGCTGGTGAAAACCATGTCTTTTTTTATTTTTATTTTTTTACCTTTATTTATTTATCTTTATGTGGTGCTGAGAATCAAACCTAGGGCCTCATACATGCTAGGGTTATCTAACTCCTCAGCTGTGACCCTGTCCTCTGTTGAAGTTCCCATATTTATATCACAGGGTGGAATCCAAATTTATTAATATAAATGAAAGCAGGAAATTTATATATATATATAAAATTTGTGATAGCAAAACTGAAGCTACTGATTCCATGTTTTTCAATCATAAACCAGAAGGTAGATTTAAACCAAAGTCCTCCAAACAAAAGCTCCACAGGATTATTGGTTTCCTCTGCTAGGTGCCAGGTACCCAAACTGAAGGAGCTTCCCTTTCAGAGTGCTTTGACATGGCCTGGAATCCAAAGAGGTGACACTCAAGCTGTCAAAGCTGGCAAGGCCAGCCATCCCTCAGGTCTGCTGAGCAGAAGGTTGCATGGTCAAAGAGGTTTGGCTAAATGCTGCTACATAATTTAACCGGAATAAAAGCCCTGTGGTAAGGAGGCCCCTGTAACATTGTTTCCATTTCCCATATGTATCTTTACATCATTTCAAAGGCAGCAGGGAATGGTGGAGGATACAGGCTCTGGATTCAAACTTGCCTGGGAGCGTGTCCTGTACCTCGAATTAATCCTTTTACCTTGTACAAGTTACGTCCATGGAGATAAGAGCAAAATCTACTGCACAGGATTATTGTCAATATCAGTTGGAATAATGTCTATACCTGGTATAGTGCAATGCTAGGCACTTAAGATTCCATGTGATCAATGATTATTATTATTGTTACTTATTTGACTATGAGGGTCCCTTTTACTTTCAGAAAAACACTTTTAATATCACTTTGAACTGGAGATCCATGTAATATATGTTATGAAATGCTGATCTACATTAATTTTAGACACACAGGTAGAAATATAGCCCTTCTACAATATGATGTTAAGATTTGATCTGGAACCAAGAGGCTGGAGATCTCTGTCAAGTTCAACCACAAGTCTCCACAGTGGGGTAACAGTAGGCTTCTCTCTCAGCCCACTGCTCTCTGAGTTCCTTGAAGGCAGGTTTGTCCCTGTTTAATATGTTATGGACTCCCCAGTGAACAGCACCTGGCAGAGCAAGGTGTCCCACGTATAATCTTGAGAGAACCACATCTCATTTAACTTAATAGAACCTTCTACCCATCCAGGCCCATTCATTTATCCAAACAGTGTTAATGCAAAACCTACAATAGAGGTTCTTGTTAAATACACGAAGGAATATCAAGATAGCACATTAGAATGGTGATTCACACAACTCTGAAATAAATATGCAAGACAGCTGGGCAATTAGACTTGGTCTACCAAGATTCGATTTATACTTGACTTTCAGATACATATTTTGAGCTCAAAGTGATTGCAACATAAGCCACAAATCCCTTGTGCTGCAACCTGCAGAGAAAACCACTCAATGTGAAACCACTTCTTGTGGCGAACTGACCATCTTTACCATTGTCTCCCCATTGTCTCCCCGCTGCCCTGACTCTCCAAATCCAAAGCCTACAAATGGAACCATAGCCCTTCTATTAAAGCTACCTTTGAAGTAGCTACTACATTTACAGCAATTACTGATGATCTCAAAGCCAGGAAAACACTAACAAAAAATCAAACAAACAAACAAACAAAAGACAGTAGGGGCCAGGTGTGGTGGCACACGCCTGTAATCCCAGCAGCTCAGGAGGCTGAGGCAGGAGGATCGCAAGTTCAAAGCCAGCCTCAGCAAAAGCGAGATGCTAAGCAACTCAGTGAGACCCTGTCTCTAAAACAATTTTTAAAAATACAAAATAGGGCTGGGGATGTGGCTCGTGTACTCCTGAGTTCAATCCCTGGTACCAAAAAAAAAAAAAAAAAAAAAAAAGGGGGCAGTAGGAATACAGGAAACACTTTCAGACCAAACTAACTTTTAAATTATCAAGATACAAAGAGAAACAATTTCTACAAATGCACTCTGCTCCTGGAATGGAGGTGGGAACTCATCTGTATGAAGCATTTACAAAATCCCAAGCCTTATATACTCAATATGTTATTTCTCACCAAATCTTCACTGAGTATTTATTATCATCACCAATTTATAGATGAGAAAAATGAGTCTCAGAGAGGAAGCAACTTGCCCATAGTCAAAGTAAATATTTGATAATAAATGAAGTAACTAAAATTACAGAAAGCCATGAGAAAATGATAAAAGCTCTAGGGGAACCATCCTAAAGGCTTACTTCTGAATCCAGCTTTGGCACTTCCCAACCGTGTGAGGTGAGCAAAGTACTTCGTCCCTTAGTGCCTTAGTAATCTCATTCATAAAATGAGAAAATAATTGTATTTTCCTCACAGAATGGCTGAACTCAAATGAAAATATTTTCCAAGCAAAAAGAAATGTAAATTTTACAGTGCTGTCACACAAACTGTATGTCCCCTGACCTGGCAGGTATGACAGACATTGTTATTCCTATCCACAGAGGGGAAAACTGTATCTGAGGGATCTTTCCTATAGATGGAGTGACACGTCTTTGCTTGTCCACCCTCCCCGTCCTTCACTCCCAACTCTGAGCTCAGTAGAGGAGGGGGTATGGGCTGTGTGAGTGGGTGTGTGTTGTGTGTGTAGCTGTGTATACTTTACTGTCTACTTTGGGTCATGTCTGTATCACCAAATCATAGCACAGTTAGTGGCATACAATTGGTCTTAAATTCTAAAGTGATGAATGTATAACTAAATTAATGCTGCTTGAATGAACTGACCAGAAAGATAAAGCTAAAAGGAGACTTCAAATCAAACAAAGCCTGGTTCTCCAGACTCCAAACCCACAGTCCATTCTGCTGGGATGTGCCCGATTTTAAAATGACAACATTTCACAGGATCATGGAGTTTCAGGGATGTGAAAGACCTTGGAGACTACCTCAGTTAGATCTTCCACTTTGCCAATGAAGACACACAGGCTCAAAGAAGTCCTGTTACTTCAAAATCATGCAGAAAGGAGGCAGGTGAGCTGGACTAGTGACCAGGCTCCCTGACTTCAGGGCAAAGGGTGTGGACACTGCACCATGGCAGATTCATGGGCGGGGGGTGGGGGGCAACTCTCTTAGCGTCCCTGAGCATTTCTCAGCTCATGCTGTCCTTAGCCTCTGTTAGCTCAAGCCTTTCTTAGCTCAAGCTAAAATGAGAAAATAATCAAGTGACAGTGTGTGTACCCCATGTACCCAATCCACTGCATGTGCTCATGGTGTTGCCTGGCTTGTGAGACAATGTTAGAGGAAGCTTTTGCTGGGATTCAGTTGGAAAGGCTCCCTCATCACCACGGTCACCAGCACTCTGAACTAAAACCAGAGAGAGCACCCAGAAGGAAAAGGATGAACTTCACCTACGTTAGTGAGTCATCCTTCCCTGCTTTCAAGCCACTCTGGGCTCCAGACTGGCTTCTGGGGCAGAGGGATCTGACTCAAACTTGAGGTCCAGGGCATCTCGGGAGAGCTGGCTCTGGCACCTGGCAGTATGGCAGCCTGATAAGAAGACCTTTCTTTAATGAAGCAATGCCAACTTTCTAATGTTTGCATCCATGTCAGCATACAGAAAGACAGATGCATTGGAGAATGCTTTGGTGTTTCAACAAAGTGGCAACCAGGGAGGAAAAAGTATCATTCGACAACTGTCCCCATGAGCACATCTTAGTTGGGGGTTGCTCTGGCCTGTGCCTGGGTGGGCATTGGTCTCTGGGTACTCATTTGCATGTTTCCCTGTGCAGATATGACAAGAGCCCCACCTAATCCTATAACATCATAAGGCCCAAATCTTTGTTGTGGCATTCATGATTTCCCAGTTTCTTGCACATTTTCCTTCATAGCACTTACTGTGTACGTAAATGCGTGAGTGCACGTGCACACACATGCTTGATTAATGTCAGTCTCTTCTATGAGAGAAGGGGCCATGTTTATTTTACTCATCATTGGATCATCTGCTCTAAATACAGTGCTGGGCCTAGAACTGGTGCTTCATAATTATTTGAGGATTAAATTAAGGAAGGAAAGAATAACTAGATGACCAAAGATCTGACTTCTGGGTCGAACTCCATCATTTAATTACCCACGTGACCTTCATTAAATCTTATACTTAATTTCAGAGCCAAAAAGGATCTTAGAAACCAGCTCATTGGATGATTGCAAATTTAGTTTAAACCATGGAATCCAACATAAAGCATTTGTAAAAATTAAAAGCAAAAGCAGATGCCAATCTTTTCTTTATAAAGGAAGATAAAAGCTGGCAATTCTGCCTGAAGGGCACCTTTGCCCCTGTCCCCACACTGCAGCAGTTTCTATGGCTTCTTTATTCAATCCTCAGCATTTCAAATAGCACAGGTTGAAAAGCACTGATCTACATCAACCGTGTCATTGGATAAATGAGGAAAGTGGGATTCAGGAAAGGAAGGGCCTTGCCTAATGTCACAAGACCAGTGCACGGAGACCTGGCATTAGCATTCAGAGGTCTCGTCTCCCAACCTCATTAGCCACCTTTCACCTCTCAACATCTCCAAAACTACCTTCAAAATGTTGACAAAGCCATTGTAATAAAGGATATTTGGAGTCACCCTTTCAGAGCTCGGACACGCTCTGCATGTGGAAGCCATACAGATGTGTTTGGGAGGGGAGTGAACATCCAGCAGAGCGTTTAAAGGACTTTGGAGTCAGGTAGACAAGTATTTATAACCAAGCTCCACTCTTTACTGGATGGATGAATATAGCAATACACCCAACCTCCCCAAGTCCTGGCTTTCCATCCATAAAATGACAAGGCATGCCAGCATGTGGTGGCGCACACTATAATCCCAGTGACTCAGAAGGCTGAGGCAAGGGGAACAGAAGTTTGAGGTCAGCCTGGGTAGCTTAGCAAGACCCTGTCCCAAAACTAAAAAATAAAAAGAGCTAGGGCTGAAGCTCACTGATACAGTATGCCCAGGTTCAATTCCCAGTATCACAAGAGAAAAAAAAAAGAAATAAAAGAAGAAGACAGGAAGACAAGGCGCTATCCACCTGGTAGAGGATGTTGTGAGGACCTTATAAGTGCTCAATAAAAGGATGCTATCAAGCCTCTGTGCATGGCAACACTTAAGGTACATATTTAAGAATGTGTTAGTCCAACAGCAACAACAATTTATATTGATCATCTAACAGAGGCAATATCTGTCCTTATTATACTGCACTATAACCAATACGATGTCATATCATGCCTACGCATCCTCAGACCCGCTCATACCCTCAGTGTCTGGCAAAGGGACAAGAAGACCACATTTTCTCAGAAACTTTAGTAAATAAGAAATGGATCCCAGCAGTTCTGGTCTGGTCACTAGTGTAGTGACTGACTTATTCTCTGTTTCCAGCCCAGACCGTAACTTCTCTTGACTACATGACTTTCCTAAAGTCACTCATCAAATCATCTTTAAAATGCTAATATGAACTCTAGTCAACTGAACCTGAAAATGTCCTGGAGAGGCTCAAACAGACAAGAAGGACATCCATAAAACCAAGAAGATGTTATTTCTTGACAAAACACAAAGAGTGAAATATCGGGATCTCTGCTTCATTGGTCCTCCCAAATCCAACATCTCAAACCCACGTCCTTCTCTCCAGTATCAGGAATTTCTGAGATTGATGTGTCCTCTTGAGCAATGGGCACCCATATTTGGTTTATGCCTAATCACAAACAGTAGTGTCCACACTCTGCCAGAGACTATTTAAGGATCCAAAATGGAAATTAAGTAGATGACTACTGTTCTTGGGTGATTTGGGGAGAGTTATCCCAAGGGAAACTGAATCATCATTATATATTTAAAATTGTGACATTCTTCTCTGTTGAGGAAAGAAATGCCCCTCTATTTTTCACCCTTGCACATTTTCCCCCTTTTCTTGTCCAACATTCATTCTCCTGTCTGTTCCTCCATTTCATAATGCCCAGAGAGATAAGTCTCTCTCCCACATAACTCTCTGATTATACTGACCACTCTTCAAGAAGGCACACAGAAAGCTCATGTGAACTCTCACATAAACAGGACCATTGTGAGACCCCAGTCACTTGTGGGCCCATTGTCAGAGGAGGATTTGAATATTCAGCATAGTATCATATGCAGCTGGTAGAGATTTCATGAATCCCTCACTCCCAGTGCATAATACCACAAAATGAGCCAGGAAGACAGGCCTACTCTTCATACCAACTGAGAAGCCTGTAGACCTCAATCCAGGCCTTGTTAGCTGTAGGCCAGTGTTCTCTCTTGCACCATGCTTTCCCGCTCCTGTATTCTAACGGGCCCAGAAATGTGAGGGTTTGCCCTTTCTTCCTTGACATTAACTCAAAGCTCCAGAGAATTTTTGCACTAATTCCAGTCCACACTATTTATTGTGTGCTTATAATAACAGTGGCAGAGTAAAAATCACCCTGGGGACACAGAAGTGAATGAATTCTACACACACACACACACACACACACACACACACTTGTTTCAAAAAGTTTCCAGTTAGGTGAAAAATGAAAGAATACATGGAGATTCCAAATAGTTTGTAATACAAGAATGCACTCTAATTGCAAACGGTGATATAGTTAAATGGGAGTAAGTAGAGACAGCAGTGAATAGATCAAGAAGACCATGAGTAAGTAGAATGTGGAAAACCTGAGAGTTTCAAAGAAGAAAGGACTTTGGGCTATTAGCTGTTGGGGCTCAGAAACAGGACCTCAAAGCATGGCGTTATTCATGCTGAATGTTCTGAACTAACTGAGAGCCAAGGTCTCTATGTTCTTCCCCTGCCCTCCTGGTTCTGGTCTCTCTTTTTCCCCCAAAGTACAAGGTGGGGCTTTCACTGAAATTCCCTTAAGCTCTTACAGATACATTCTCCCCCCAAAGAATTCAATGTTCATGAATCCCTTCCCCAGGAATCTCATCAACCAGGGAGATGAACTCATAGGACAGGAGACACAGGTCCAGACAGATTTTATCACAAGCTATCGCTTCTTGTTCTAATGAGCTGCTCTGAGAGATGACTTTTATTACCAGAGAGACTTTATCTGTACAACCAGACAATGATGTTCTCCATCATTTCTTCCCCTCACCCTCTCATAACTTTCTTTGCTACCACCCCTCAGAAACCCCAGTCCCCTACTTCTTTCTGCAGCTCAGGATGCTAAACAGATGTCAATCATGTGGCCCTTCTTCGTGGCTCTTATTTTGTAGGGCTCCCAGGTATGCATGCCCTTAATGTAAATGCATTTCCTCCTCCTAATCTATCTACTGTCAATTGGTGATGTAGCTTCCTCACATACTGAACCTTCAAAGGGTAGAGAAAAATTTTTCTCTCTTGTAGAGAGCTAAGTCTTTGAGTAGGATTCCAATAAGTCAAGACCCAGTTCATACCTGCTGAAGGAAAGGTTTGTTTACTGAATGTCCACTTTTTTCCTCAAATTCATGAATATATTAGAGTAGGCTCTTAGATTCCCTAGCAGCATTTGTAAAACAAGGCTACCTATGCCTCCTGTGGTTGAGAATCACCATAACTATGGATGCAGACAGAACTAGGGTTTGAATCCCAGTCCTACCACCTATTGACTCTGTGGCTTTAGACACATTATTTAACCTTGGTGAGGTTCAATTACGGAAGATGAAAAGTGGAGAAAACTACCAAAATCTGTATTAGATAATTATTAGAAATTGTAAATGAAATAATAAATAGGAAGTATTAAGCACCATGCCCAGCACACAAGTACTGGATAAATATTAGGTATCTGATATTTTGATCGTCTCCTTGTCATTGTCAATTTTTTTTTTCTTTTTTACTTTTCGAAATGAAAAACAGCCTGTAAAAGGGACACGATCTCTTGACTCAAACACTTATCCAGCAGCAAGGGTGTGGCAGGGCCTGACCCCACAAAGCCCAACAGAAAGGAAAGGCGAGGGCTCTTTAGCCTCCATCATACCTGTATATTTTATATCTGGTTGTAAATCCTTGTCGGTGTCTTTCCACAAAGGATAGGTAGCTCCTGGAGTGGTGGAAAGGCCCCCTGTCTGAAATAAGCCAATCAAATTCCTTGGAGACATGTTGGTCTGTCCCAGCTGGTTCCTGGTGGGAGGGCTGCACTGAGATACGGCCCCATACAAACAGGAAGTAGAGGAGCTCAACAAACCTCCAGTTCATGCTTTTCTGCCGGCCTTTTTCCTCTCATTCTTGCTCCATTCTCTGGAGTCCTGTAGAGAACAAAATCAAAAGGAGAGAAAGGAGGGAAGAAGCGGAGGAGGAGGAGAGGAAAGGCGGGGGAAGACAAGAGAGAAGAAAAAAGTTAACACATCTTCACGATGATCCCTTCCATTAGCAGGATGCATTAAAGTTTACGCAGGTCAGTATGGTTCGTGCCTAAAGCCATACACTCTATGGAGATCTGGGCTCCCAACCCTGCTTTGTTTGGCCGTTCACATGTTGTAAACCCCTTAGTCTCTTAGGAATGCACTGTCCTCATGTGTCACACTGAGGATGTGCTGAAAGAGTGAGTGAAAGGAATTAATGCAGGAACAAAGTCTCCTACTCCCGATAAGAGACACAGACACAGAACCTGAGCTTCTGTCTCAACCTCCATCTTCACAACCTGCTGTGCCTATCACGGAGACTCAATAAACAAGAGTTCCTTTCTCCTCTCATCTCACACAGATGTATACACACAGATGAGTGCTTTGCTTTTGCATGATCAGATGTATGCACCAAGTCTCATGGTGGGTTATCCTCATGCCTATCTGGGCTGGATACCTTGGAGATGAGTTCCTGGAGCTTGTTGGGGTAGCTTCTATGCAGCTCAGTGTAGTGTCTCCCAGACTCCAAGGAAACTTGGAATCAAAGAACTCATGGTGCCTGTAAGCCTCAGTGTTCCCAGCATTCAGAGGGCATTTGGAGGGGAAACTAAAGGAGGAGGGGTTAGGTGGGGTCTTGCACACCAGTCTTACTGGGTGATATGGGGGCAAAGTGTGGGAATGCATTGGAGAAATGCTTGAGTCCAACAGAAAGCTTAGGGGAAGGTTCCTCATGGAAATCACAGAAACCACAAAGGCATGCCTGGCCTTTGGAAAATTCACCAGCCTTACTCTTTATCTTCCCATCACTAGCTTCATCTCCTCACTAGCTTAACGCTGTACTGTTGGTACCTCTCATTCTGCTGATTCTAAGAGAGCTTATCCTACTCCATATTGAAAGGCTTTGCATCTACCTTGCACTAACTATCAGTGGTATTGTTTTAGACAAGATAACTTCACTTATTTTCCTCATCTGTAAAATGTCGCTAACAATAACACCTATATACAGGACTAATATAACAATCAAATGAAATAATTTATGTAATGTGCCCTTTCAAGAGCCTGGAATATAATAAATGCTCAAAAAATGGCATGAATGGTAAGGAGGATAACGATGATGATGAATGCTAATCCCGATGTTAATCTATTCTCTGCTAGGGAATGTTGATCACAGTGGTCCCATAGTTTGGGGACCCAAATCCTTTAGTAACCACTTAAGGTCAGATTTTCAGTGGTCGTTACTTTTTTTTTCAATTCCTTTTAAAAGTGTTATTCCTGAAACTCAGCTCTTCTCGCTCTACTCTTTCCTGTAACTGTGCATCAGCACTTATCATCTCATATGATACTTCGTTGTCTCTGTGTCTTGTTCATTGGGCTGTGAGATTTTAACTAGCAAGAACCTTTGAAAACTGTTTCTGCTCTTGACTAGCCATGTTGCTGTGAACAGTCACATCCCCTCTCTCCATCTTGGATGTTTATGACTACCATGTAAAAATATAATGAGGACACAAACATTTTGTCAACTGCAGAACCATCTCCACACACGATTAAACAGCCAAACCTTATTTATTTACTCTTCCAGCTGACTATGGGAGGAAAATAAAGCTAAACAAAGAAAAAAAAATCAAAAAGAGAGAGACAGAGATTTCCTGCCCAACTGAATATTTCCCTGTATTGCACAAATGCACCATTTTATCATGAGTTGCCACAAAAATCCACTTGTAGCAGCAAGCCCCAGCTGTCAGGGCAGAGGAGAGAAGCACGTGTGCAGAGGAGTGGGCTGGAAAAAGCTGTGGCCTCAGGTTTCGTTCAGAGCCTAAAACAAAGGCTTCCATGTTGAGCTCAGAACTGTAACAGCCACAGCTGCCAAGACTGTCTGCCACAGCCCACGGGAGTGGCAAACAGGGGGTGGAGGCGACCGTTCAGAGTTCCCTGTGGTGAGGAGCTACAGTATGCTGAAATCGCAGCACGGCACCCCTTCAGCCCTTCTCCATAGCTTCTGCTGTGAGGGGTGAGGGTGGGAGCCTGGAGAGAATGCTGAGTGGTTATGGCGAGGAAACAGGATGGAGAACACCGCAGCTATCAAAAGTGGGACAGGAACAAGGTTGTTCCTGGAACGTGGTGTGGATGTGCATGTGTGTGTGTTTGTGTGTTCACGCACATGTATGTACATAAGGGAGTGAAGCTTCACCCATAGTCCTAGAATTAGCTAAGATTTAAAAGCCCCAGCCCAGTGCTTTCCAAGTGGGGACCATTTTTCCCCCAGGGGACATCTTTGATTGTCATTAAGGGGATGCTGCTGACGTCTGGTGAATATAAGCCAGGGATGCTGCCAGACATCTTACAGTGCTCAGGACAGACCCCTGCAACAAAGGATTCTGGAACCAACATGTCGATCATGTAAAAGTTGAGGAACTCTGACCAAATCCAGTCCCTTTATACAGACCGTGGCCTGGGTGGAGAATCGGGACACCTGTCTTCTAATTACTCGTTAAGGACTCTCATTCTGCCACTTAATGTTGGCAGTGCAGTAGATGTGTGAGGCTGTGTCTGATTCATTTTGGGAGTCTGTGATACCTCTACCTTTTATTAGGTATAGATGAGTATTACATGGAAGAAGTCGGAGAATATCTCTATTGACTTAGAAAGTCAGGGTGATTCACAGAGCACTGAAAATAAAAATGAGGTTTTCTATAAAGAACGTCTTAATAAAAAGGAATATTTTGTTGAACTAGAACAAAGACTAGTATGTTTGTTACCTAAATGTTTTTGTATGAGATATGATGATAGGCAATGTGGCCCCTGTTCTATAAACAAGACCATGGTAGCACTAAATGTCATGGAGACTTGGGATCATATAAGAGTCACATGACTGATGTTTTGCATATATTGTGTGCTTGGCTTTAAAAATGTGTGTTTTCTTAGTAATAGCCTAAGAATCCAAAGAGAAGCAGATGTTAAGAAAGGTGTGTTTCACAAGGTGGTACAGTTGTTCCATCTTGTAACAAATAAGCACTGAATAACATTCCCAAGCTCACAACTCCTCAGTGTTAGATGCAGGATTTTAACCTGTGTGTATCTCATTAAATTTCTGTACCATGGTAATTGGATTCCCCACCCCAATGTCCAGGTGAAATTAGGTCTTGTCCTTGGGAAAGCCACGCTCATGAGTGATTCTAAGATAAAATGTTCTCCATAAATACTACAAGAAAGGAATACAGTCCAATAGAGGGATAGAGGTCAGAGAAATTGTTTTTAACCCAGCGCTCTGGGAGGATACGATTTTCCATTGGGGAAACAGGTGGTAAGGAGTATGCTCGACATATTCGGAGCAGGTCACAGGGGCTGGGAGAGAGAGTATGGTTTCCTATGCAGAGTGTTCAAGAAAGGCATCTCTGATACAGGAACTTCTGAGCAGAGATATGAAGAAGGTGAAGGAATAAGTGATACAGATGCCTCAGGGACAAAGAAATGTCCGTGGAAGGAAGGGAAAAAGAGACCAGAATAGGTTCCTGTTCAGATACAGTCAGAAGCGAGGTTTCAGTCCATTCTTCCACAGGGAGTTCAGGTGCCACAAAAGTCATTTTAAGGAAGAAATTATGCATTAAATGAGTATTTGCTATGCAACAGGGATCACACCAGTTGCTAATGTTCCCTTATGACAATTTCATGAGAGGAAGTCATTCTTGTCCCCAATTTACACTTGGAGGAGAGGGGAAACTGAGGTTCAGGAACTGGTTCAATGCCACAATGATAGCAAATGGCAGCTAGAATTGGAGTTTTGGAGCAACAGGCCACATACGGCTCACAAGGATGCTAACTGCAGCCAGTTCAAATGGATGGGCTCTAAGTACAAAATACACATCCACAGAATTTCAAAGACTTAGTGGAACTAGCACAAAGTAAAATGTCTTCCTAATGCTTATTTTGATTACAGGCTGAAATATTAGTTTTGATATATCAGATTAGATAAGAGATATTTAAATGAATTATTCCCATCTCTTTTTTCATGTGGTTGCTAGAAACTTTAAAATGACTCATGTGGCTCCTCTTCCATTTATCTTGGGCATTGGAGGACAGTGATGAACACTTGTGCTCTACAACCCCATTTGGGAAGGTCACTCATCTAACTCCACATTTCTATCAACATTGGAAAAAAAAAAGGAAATCATATATATTTGTCTTTAACACTGGTCACTTGCATTCTGCTTCTGAAATCAATAACCAAACACTAAATATATTATAAATAAAAACTCTTACATTCCAGGGCCAAATTTCCTAATCTGCACATTGTAGAGACAACCCTGGATATTTTCCACCATGCATTTGGCTCTGTTGTTCTTCCAAAAGATTCACAAAGGGAATTTCCTGCCGCTCGAGTTCAGAGCCCGGGAACACATGGCCAGTTCTATTCCAAGTACTGCCCTTGACCCCCTGTGACCTTTGGTGAGTCACAGACCCGCTGCTGTGCGATGCTCTGGTCCACAGAGCCGCTGTCACAGGCTGTAGCAGGGCGCACACGTGAGGCACTCGGCTGAACTGTGCTATATATAAGCCTGCGGTGTCATTGAGGAAACCGGTTCATCCCACACAGAGCACATTTCTAATTGTTGCCATTGTAAAATATTTACATCCGAGGCACACACTCAGGAGAAAGAGATGAGAGAGAACGGCCTTCCAGCAGCCTGTACCAAGCTCATCCTCTGGAGGTTTCGGCATGGATTGCTGGGCCATGGCCCCCATTCAGGGCCAGAGGGTAGAAGAGAATGGCTTTTCCTTCTACTTCCCCAGGGTCCTTGAGGAACTGAGCTAATGCTACACCTAAGGGCAGCCCGCAGCACCTGCCTAGAGAACCTGAGCCAATCAGGTGGCCTCTCTGAGGCTTCTACTCCCAAACCTGGATCTCCAGATAATACTTCTTACCAAGATGCAGACATACCAAGCTAAGAGAGCTTGGGCATGTGGATAACCACCCCCTCCCATGCCTCAGTTTCCTTATCTGTAAAACGTGGGCAATAACAGGACAATGGTCACTGTGTGGGGTTCAGGTAAGGATTCATAGGGTGTACTAGCTGGGTTTCCGCTGAAGTCCAAAACTACAAAAACAACCCGATTGCAGGGAGAGCTATGTGACCATCATGTTAGACTTACAACACAAACAGCCTCAGTGCACTTTGGGGGACTCTTAACACTCATATCACAGCATAAAAAGGTAAGGCCTTGGTGCCAGAAATGGAGTGTGAGTGGAATCTGGTGGCATTGCTGAGTCATCCCTAGCACCCCTCGACGCCTCAGGATGTGAGGAAGGGGACGAAGTCTCCCGCCTCACGTTTCCAGGGGACCACTTAAACAACACGGTCCTGTTCCCTGGAACTTAGGAAAGCATGGCAGGTGGTCGCCTCACTTACACTCGAAAACCACACAAAGAATGCTAAGAAGAGACACCTGAAGAGACACGGGCTGCAACCTGGAAGCAGAGAAGGGACTGCAATTTGGGAAGACACTGCCTAACTCCTGGGTGAGAATGTGGCTCCCCTTGCCATGGAACAGAGACGGGCAACATGCAGGAGAGAGCTGGGCCAGGCTGCCCAGATCCCCGTAAAAGGAACTGGAGTCGTCCTGCCGTTTCCCAAGGGCCTAAAGGCTGAGGAGTAGGTAAGTAGCTGAAAAGAGATATATTTTCCTGTATCAGAGGAATCACTAGTCAGAGGTTTCCAGAAGTGGTGTTCAAAGATAACTCAAAAATGCTGCAGGTAAGAAAAGGTCAGCACTAAACACCTGCCGAACTGCCAGGCACTAATGTCTCTGCAAAAAGGGTTATCCAGGAAGAGCCTTCCCACCTCCCTGCCTCTCCATCTCCGCCAAACCCTGAAGTTGGAAATCAAAATTTAGCAAGATGGAAGAGATAATGGTAACCCCATAACAGGAGAAAAAGGAGAATCACGAGAAAGAGTGAAGTTTCCACTTCAAATGATTTATTTGTCATCATGTACTCAATTGGACATTGACAGCTCTATGGGAAACAGAGGTGAACAGAAATAATTTGAAAGGGTTCTTTAAAAATGATACTCTCAACCAAATATCAGGAGGAACCTGGAAGAAGAGGTTTAAGTAGTGGGAGACAAGATTCAAGTGGATTTTGTTGTTATTTTTGTTTTCCAATCTTACCCCATGAATCCTATTTAACTAAAGTAAAGATTTCACAAAAACACTCAGAGTACAACTCAGTGTAAAACCCCAATTAAATTCAATTACAATTTACTTTCTAAGGCATATAAGGCAAGAAAAAATATTAGGATTCCTGGTTTATTAGCTAGGTATAAGACTCAGCACAAATATCAGTACCAACTCATCAATGGTACTAGAGTACAGAAGGGGAGCCCCCAGAAAGGAGAGGCTGGGTTCCATCTTTATTTCACTTCCAGGGTATTGTGACACCTTGATGTTTACCTGTGCCCAGTGACATGCACTTTAGTAACACATTTGATTTTAACCAAACTAGCTGTCACAAACTAGGCAAGTGACTAAAAGATCCCTGTCAGTTGGGCATGATGTTGCATGCCTGTAATCCCAGCAAACTGGGAGGCTAAGACAGGAGTATGGCAAGTTGGAGGTCAGCCTCAGGAATTTAGTGAGGCTCTGTCTCAAAACAAAACAAATAAATAAACAAACAAAATATAAAGAGCTGGTGATCTAGCTCAGTGGTAGAATACCCTTGGGCTAAATCTTTAGTACCAAATAAATAAAGTTAAATTTAAAAAGATCTCTGCCAACAGAGCTATGAATTGACAATAATGATACTAATTCAAGGCAACATGAGCAAGAAAATAGCAGAGAGACAGCCACACTGCAATGCTAAATCAAAATAGTCAGATCTAATCAGATTTACCATGTGTTGGTCAGAATGATTCAAGATGATCAAGAAGACTGAGGAAAACACAGATTTACATTTACTGTTACTAATGCTGACCTTTCCTGTAACTGGACACTGAGCATTGAGGAACTGCCATATTAGCTAGTGAAGGTAATATGTGTAAATAACTTATATCACACACACTTAAAAAGATATACAGACAAAAACTTACTGATTGTTAAGACCAGTGGAATGAGAGTTCATTACACTTTGTACATTCTGTATTATGAATTTTAACCACATCATCAACATCTCTAGGAAATCCCACAGGCTTCTGGAACTCAAAATAACCCAAACTAAACCCATCATCACCCCCTCTTGCTTTGTCTTCTCCCAGTATTCCTCATCCAAATGAACCACAGGATCTCCCACATCAGGCCCCTGTGAGAAGCTGGGATTTACCCTAACTTCCTCCTTCGCTCTATCAACATCATCATCATCTTCCCAACCCGTCAGTTTACTTTGTTTTCATAGATATCTTTTTTCTTTGCTAATAATTTCCTTCTCCTATATTCTCTGTAAACCTCAAACTGATCCTACATGTATCCTTCCTTCCAATAAACACACTTTACCCCAGAAATGTGTCTTTTCTAATGGAAACGTCTCTTTAAACTTCAACCTAAGCCAATTCTAAGTTCTGTAACTCAGGACTTTAACACACTAAACAACAAAACCACATCTTCTCTGCCTGTAGTTTTCTTATTTTGACAAATATGAATTCTCATGTCCATCTTCTCTTGACATGTGTCCTTATTTTGCAAAACGACTATCACCTGAGCTATCACAATCATCTTCGCATGGGCCTGCTTCCTCTCTACCTCTTCTATCCTGAGCACCTGTTGCCAGTCATCTTTCTAAATACAGATGTGCTTCAGGACTGCCCGATCTAAACAGGCCCAATCATTCGCTCTGATTGCTTATCCCTAGGTCTTATATTCAGAAGAGACATCCACTTCCTACTCACATTCTTCCACATCCTATTCTCAACTCACCCAGTTCTCCAGATTCTCTCTGCGACTTCACTGATGGAACATGCTTCAGTATATTTGCTTACATTCCCTTTCCTTGAAATGTCCACCCCCATTTCCCATCTTAGATGAGTCAGGACTCACGTTGTATTTTAGATGCCTTAGTGAGGGTGAAAGACGACTGAGCATAGACTACTTGCTGGATACCATACCTGGCTCTCCTCATGCCCCAGGCTATTAAATACACAGAACAATCCTTTGGGATAAATAGCATTATTTCTCTTTTGCAGATGATAAAACTGAGGCTCTTTTTAAAAATATAGTTATTTTTCCAGTGTCACAGTATCTAAAATTAGCAGAATTTAACTTCAACCCAAGCCAATTCTATGACTCAGGAATTTAAATACTAAGCAACAAAAACACACATCCCTGCCTGTAGTCTTCTTACCTTGACAATCATGAAGTGTCACAAATCTACTATAAAGATGCTAATGAAGAAAATGACCAATAAGTCAACTTGAGGTATGAAATTTCTGGATATATCAAATCTAGAGAAAGTCATGGAAATCTGAACAAAAATGGAAATATACAGAATACTTAATTTCATGATCTCAAGTATTACTTTTAAAATTAACAATAAAAGCATAAGTTATATGTAGCATCTTTTTCTTCATAAATATTTCATTTGAGCCACTTTTAGAAATGTGAAGACCTAAATTTCTTCCTTTTGAGTTTTCTCCCCAGATTATCAGCAGTCTCTGCAGGAAATCTTTCAAAGGGAGAGTGAAATAAACATTTTGGAGTGTTTATTCTGGGCCAGTTTAGTAAAATTTAACAATTATCTATTGTGTTTATACTATTTTAATTGGCTCTCAGTCTTGTGTTTATACTATTTTAATTGGCTCTCACAGAAACAGGTGATATCAATACAATGTAATTGCAGGGCAAAGACAGTACATCCAGAGAGCTGTGAAGCATGAAGCCTCAAACCAGGGTCTCTGGCAATACTTCTTGGGGATTGCATTCAGGTGAGGTCTTAGGAGGCAAAGAAGTATTTGAGAAGAAAAAACGAGAGGGGGTGGGGAAGGAAGAAAGGAAGGAAGGAAGGAGGGAGGGAGGGAGGGAAGGAAGGAAGGAAGGAAGGAAGGAAGGAAGGAAGGAAGGAAGGAAGGAAGGAAGGAAAGAAGGAAGGAAAATGGACCCTGAATCCCAGGCTAGGGAACACAAGAAAAAAATGAAGGAGGGTGCTATGAATATAAGACCTATAAACACTTCAGAGTTACGACAATTAAAATTTTTCGGCAGAGACTAGCAAAAAATAAAGAGATAAATGGGGTTGCTTGTTTTATAATCATATCTCTACATAATATTTCTTGAACAAAGAGATTCCTTCTATCTATGTCCAGTATCTGGAACCAATCATATGGTAGATACTTGCTGGGAGCCATTAGTCAAGTAGGTATGACAATTTCCTTGCCAGCGTACCCCTCCTTGCCAGCGTACCCCATGTTGCTGACATGTTGCAGCGACATTGAATGTAGGTGACCTTGCTCAAGGACCAAGGCAGATTAGGGTGTTCCCGGTTTTAAGATAATCCTGTTTAGGGCGTTCCCAGTTTAGGTTCCAGGTTTAAGGTTTAAGATTATTCCTGCTGGGAATAGGGCGTATCCTGCTGCCTGAGTTCCCCTTGAGTTCTCACGGGATTCAGACAGTATATTTTGGAGATAGAAGCCCAGTGGAGGTGGATTTGGGCAGAGAACGTGGATTTGGGCAGAGAACGTGGATTTCCCCAGAACGTGATTGTAGACGGCTGGTGTGAGTTCGGGAATAAAGAGTTGCTGTTTGAATCTACAAGCTGTGTGGTGGCTCGTGATTGTGTGCCCAGCCAGACTGCGGCATTTGTGCCCAGCCAGACTGTGGCAGATACTGAATCTATACTGATTCAATTAATGAACTCTACAAACCAAGAGCTAGGATAATCCCCATGGGATTATAGGGAGCCACAGAAGACCTTGAGACAGAAAAGTTGTGCACTAGAGTTGTACATAGATGAATTACTCCATCTGAAAGGGGGAGTGAAGAGATTTAAAGAGGGAAAAGGAGAAAATAAAGGGGCCAACTAATAGATCAGGTTAAATGTGGTCTCTACAAGCTATTCTATATTTGAGAGATAGAAGGTAAAAAATTGTAGAGGGGCAAAATTAGTAGGATTTGATGGCTAGGTGAGGAAAGAAAGGTGTCTACTATGACTCCTAGCTCTGGTTTGGTGACTAGATTCATAATGACAGTCATGGTAATAAACAATAAAGAAAAAGAGATGGATTTAGAGTGAAAAACAAAGTATTCTCTTGGATCTGTTGAGTTTGTGGTGTCTGCAGAATATTCAAGGCAGGATTTCCAGAAGGCGATAGAACCTTAAGTCAAATGAAAAAGAGGCCAGAACTAGAGATAGAGATTTGTAAAGCACACTATGGATGGACAGTGGTTAGAATTCTCAGAGCAGATGAGATCACTCAAAGGACACAGGTGAGTCCAGAGTAATGGGAACAAACAATAAGCAATGCTCATATTTAGGCAGCATGAAGAGGAAAATCATCCCATGAATAGACTGAGAAGATAACTCTATGAAAGTGAGGAGAAACAGCGATGTTTAAGGAGAGAAGGGTCTCAAGTTTCAAAAGCTGCAGAGTGGTACAAGAGAAAGACTCAAATGCCTATTGCACTTGACAAAATAGGGGTGGACAGTTTTCAACAGCTTGACAAGGACTGAAGATTCCTTTGAAGAGACTGAAGCATGAATGGGACATGAATGAATGGAGACAGAGAGTGCCCAGCACTTGGCTAAGAAGGAAAGCACACAAGAATGGTAGCCAACACCTCTCCTTTCTCCCTACCAGAAAGGGAAACCAATAATCAATGGAAGATTTTTTTTTTCCATATAGAGAGGCTTTAATAAATTTTTAAACACACAGGTCCAACCCAGAGTTAAAGAAGAAAATAAAGAATGGGGACAGAAAGCTAATTAGTACTGATTGAAAGAGCTGTGTGAGGTCTTCACAGAGTTGTGGTTGAATGTCAAATTTTGGACAAGCTACTGGGTAGGCAAAGAGAAGTAAGAAACTGTTTATGGCTATAGGGAGCCACAGGAAGATAAACCTGTAAAGTTCAAATTGCAGAACAATTGATTGGGTTTTATTGGATACCTGTATAAGTGTTGAAAATAAAGAGAAAAGTAACTCAGAGTGAGTTTAAGACTTCTCAGGAGAGCTGAGATTTGATTTGGTCTTTACTAGTTCAAGCAGGGACTTACCAAGTTGAAAAAATTAATAAACGCATGTCAGAGAATGCATTCCAGGTCACAGGACCAAGGTGAGCAAAAGCACGGGATCATGAGAACCCACCTATTATGTGAAAATTAGTAAGACAGAGAGGCTTCATGGGATACAGAGATGCGTCAGAAAAGGTGCTTTCCCCACAGAGGCACACCAAAGAGATTGGAAGCAGAAAGTTATGTCAAATGTAGGAACTAGTTCTATATAGGTGCTCAATAATTGCTCAATAAAAAAATAAGAATGCTCTTGTGAGTTAACAACTGATTTTTCCCCTATGGTTAATCTAATGCTAATATTAAGTGGAATAAGTACAAGTTTCCAATTTAATAATTGGAAACTTGTACTTATTAATAATTATTAATAATTTCAATATTTATCTATCAAAAAGTTCTGTCCCTTGCTCTGATGTTTCCAGCAGGCGATTAATGAATAACCTGAAATGTTCCTGTAGATCCATAGGTTCTGCTAGTTCTTGTGCAATGGCTTCATCCTTTTATAGCATCCCTGCTAAATGATGATCTAAAAGGACACCCATGGCTGATTCTTGCCCATGACAAACATGAAATTCAAGAAAGAAGTCAGGGGACACATCGGAAGCAGGTACTAGATATGCCTAAATCAGCAATCACAGATTTTTTTAATGTTTGTAATTTGGAGGTTGTGAGTGCTCTGCCTCCTCCCACTCCCTCTAGCACTCCTTACACCATCCTTGCATTCCAGCAAAACTTCACACTGCAAAAGAATTGAGTTTCCATCTGACCGCGACATCACATTTAACATACACAGGGCAGGGATTTATAACTCTCACTCCAGAGATGAGAAAATAAAGTCAGAGAGATGACATCTCAGTAAACTGTTTTAATAAAACATGCACAACTCACTTAACCCTCCAAACAAGCATCTCAAGCAGGATGATCATCAGTCCTGTTTAACAGGCAAGGAAACTAAAATCAGGAAGGCTTAGAAATGCACAAATGGTCTCACAGCGAATGTGAGGCAGTAGCAGAATCCAAATGCAGGTAGTCTTGTTCCTGGACATGTATTACCATCATTAGTGAATGATTTTTTGACCATATTTCATAATGAAAAGTAGATTTGGATCTAACCTCTCACAGTAGGCCCCAGATGGTATTTAAGTCTCATACTGTCCCATCCATTCTGCATATTGACGAAGAACAACTTACTTCCAACACAGGAACACAGCTAGGTTCCATCAGTGTGGGAAGTAAACATATTAAAGAAGGTGCTAGTTTTTCCTACCCTTTCTATAAGTCTCAGGATATGAAAAAGCACTAGAAGTGTTAACCATATTCCTTCTCTGCCTTTAGCTATACCAGAGCTATTATCACTCTGGTCTTTACCTCTCTGTTGCCTGCAGGATAGAGTCCAAACTCCTTAACAGGAATTCCACGTCTACCCTGCCTACATCCCAGAATCATCTTGCCACTTGTGCCCCACTCTCCTTATGCTCTTCCCTCCAGCATGCTGAACATCTTACTGTGATGTTTTCACAAATTCCCTAAAATTCCTTCATATATCTAAATAAAGAGCAGGTTCTGACTCTCCCTTGAAAATGCATCTCCAGTGTCTTCTCCTTTGAAGGCCTTTCTTGATGGGAATAAATACAAGTAGGAGTGGACACTTCCAGCACTGGGAGTTGGTTGAAACTTGCCCGTGCCTCTAATTATACTTCTGACCCATTCCATGCTTCTGCCACTGGATAGTAAGAAGCATCCTAAGAGCAGGGCTTGGGTTCTAGTTCATCCCTGCATCTTTAGGTTTATGTTTATTAATATAAGCCAACAGATAATAGGAATTTCTCAACACATATCTGCATTCATGTGTGGTACATGTGTGAAATCTACTGCTACAGTCTAATGTTATGTAATTGACTCTTCCTATGGTTCTGGTTTGGGGAGTCCCTGCTGCCATGAGTGTTCCTTGATACATGACCACATCTGTCTTCTTATATTGACACTGTCCTTTTCCAGGGCCTCTCTAATCCCCTACATATTGCAGAGCTAGCATTTTCCACTAGATCTCCAGTCCTATTAATATGAGAATATAGGAATTCACTATTTCCCTCCTGTTTGTATTAACTCAAGTTTTGAAGAATAAGTCACAGACCATCTTGGTCCTGATCACCAGGGATGCTTAACACATGTTCATCCTTTGGGATACTTCACCAAACTTAACTGAATTACAATTTCTAATAAAATGGAATGGGATCCTGAACTTTTAGTAAAATCTCTAGGTGAATGCTATGCATTTTACACTATCCCAGCTCCGGAAGGAGATGCACACACAAACGCACATGCACACACTCACATACACATACACATACACACACACACACACACACACCTGGAAATATATATATATTTTAACTAATTAATTAATATTTGCAGGACTGAAGACTGGGGCTTGAATTCCACTCTATCATGGAGCTACACCCCCCAGCTCTTTTAATTATTTTTCTGAGAAACAGTCTCTCTAAGTAGCAAAGGCTGACCACAAACTTACAATCCTCCTGCCTCAGCCTCCTCAGTCACTAGGATTACAGGCATGCACCACCACACCTAGTGACATGTCATAGGTCGTGATGAGCTAGAACTAGGGTTTTTCCTGTTGCTCTTCAAATCCAAGATAAAAAAAAAAAAAAAAAAAAAAACATTGCACCATCTGCTTTCCAAGGGCCCAACTATCCCATCTGTGTCATTCTGAGAACACGAGAGCACCTCCCTGAGCATCTGTGCTGCTGGACTCAGGAGCTCAGGATTTAATTGTTCTTGCCACCATTTTTGAGTCCTTGCTATACTAATGATAGTGATTAAAATAATTTATGAACACTTAGTGAATGAGAGGAGCTGAGTCAAGGTATTTACAAACTTTACTTCAATTGATCTCCACTGTGGGATGGTGGTGGCAGGTTATTTAATGCCTCAAATTATCACCCCTTCTTATAATCAGGCACTTTGTCATGTCATTTTATAGTTCTTCTACTAAGCAGGCAGAGCCCACTCCCCTTTCCTTGAGTTTCCTCATTATGTGTTCTGGTCATTAGGGTGAGACAGGAGTGATGGTGGGCTAGCTCTGCACCTCCAGAGACCCTGTGGGCTTCCATTTAACTTCTGTACTTCTGCCTTTGCCAGAAGAAGGATGTGTCTAGTGTTTCTGAAAGAGGCTGAAGGACATGTGGAGCAGACTGTTCATTTAAAATGCCTCAGGCTAAGCATAGAGCAGACCCCCTACACACACACTGAACTGTAGAGCAGGGGCGGTAAGCCTAGATAAGTGAGACTGGGTTAGATGGGGTGGTCCCCAGCTGACTCACCAATGCATGACCTATGATGCATGCTGGTTCTTAAAGGCACTGACTTGCCTGAGCTGGGAGGAAAGGTTGCTATACAGCAAGTTTGTGGTGTAGCTCACAAACACACTACGTAGTATTATTATTCCCATTTTGTGGGATATGGAAACTGAGAGCAGTAAAGTTAAATAACTTAGTCAAAGTAACCCCATGAATCTTAAGAATCAGAGTTGAAATCTGATGCCAGGTCTATCCAAAGCCTAGACTGTCCACTTGCACTATGCTGTCAGCTAGTGACTGAGGTCTTTGGCCCTCAGGGACTTTATGGGAGCATAGCTTGTGGAGCCCCAGCAGTCTCTGCTTGGGAAATGCACCAGCTCCTCCAGACTTCATCAGAAATTCTGGAGATGAAGCTCCAGAATCTGGAGTCTTAAATCACTTGCACTTGATTTTAATGCATTAGTGGGGATGACTGGCCCACATTTGGAGGACAGAAGGAATAGTGCTAAGGGGGGTGGGGGTGGCACTGAGTATTCACTGAGGTTCTCTGCAGCTCAGAGGCTCTGACTATGTCATCCAGCCTAATCCATCTATGCATAAGAAAGGAAGCCTGCAGGTTTTAAGCCATAAAGGAGCAAGGTGTTTCACTGGGAGCTTGATGGAAAGAAAGAAAAAAAAAAAATATATATATATATATATATATATATTGCATCTTATGGATGAAAGGACCCTTAATCTTCAAAAACACAATCCATTTTCCATACCAAAGCCCCTTCAAGTCTAGGAAGTCTGTGGAGGCCTCAAGTCAGGCAAACAGCTTGTGTTTTGCAGATTAAGGGGCCTTTGACCCAAAGGATCCATTTTTGTGAAACTCCAAAGGAAATGCCTGGTCTATTTCCAGCCGGTACACTCCCTGACAGAGGCCGCTCTAAATGCATCAGAGAACATGGCGGCTTCCCTGCTGGGACAGCCACACAGTAGGCAGTTAGATGAATGGAAGGGCTCCTGAAAGAGATCCTTTGCCCCAAAATATCATACCTGCTTCCTTGCCAGGATGTCCCAAATGCTCATTATAGAATAAACACAACTTTGAAATACTCAAAGCTCCTGCGCAAGGAACAAGACTCATAATGCCCCACGGCAGGGGCGGATGTGCATCTAGCACCTTAGAACCCAGGGGGACACATTGACTCAACCGCTTTCCTCCTGAACAACACCGTGTGGCCAGCACAATGAGAAACTGAGCCCTTACTTCACAGCTAAGAAAGCTGAGTTTCAGAGAGGCAAGGTGATGTGACTAGGTGAGGATACTCGAATTTCAGCCCTGTTCCTACAACCTCTGTAGAGGCAAGACTCACGGCAACTGATGTCCGCACATCTCTGGAACTTGGTGTCTGCACCCATCTATCCAGAAAGGCTGACTTAAGCGTATTTTTGTTTGGTCGGTTGGTTGCTTGTTTTTTTCTTTTTTATGTTTCTTTCAAGTTTAATCTTATATCGGCTATGATTCTATACTGGTAGAAAAAAAAAAAGAAACTTGTACATTATATAAGAGAAGGAGAGAGAGAAAAAAACCATGCTCAATCTTGGCTCGCCTTGGATGAGGGGACATTGTGCCAGACAAGAGAGATGGAGTCTGAGGAAGTGAATGGATTTGATTTGTCTAAGCCTTAGGAAAGCAAATATTACTGAAATGTTGGCTGACCGCCACTGACTTCCAAACAGAAAATGGCTTCCAGATATACTGTGGGTGCTCAGCAGGGTCTGTTAGAGTGAGTGATGGGGTGGCCGTGCACTGCCGGAGAGCAGGGAGAAGGATTATAATGTTCTCTTGACTGAGACTAACAGAAAGTGCCAGCCCAAGAGTAGGAGAGAAGGCACCAGCTGAGCCTGCTCCAGATTTACACAAATGCCAGAGGGGCCTCTGGAAATGCCTAACCCAAGGCCACTCGAGCCAATTTACATTGTTGGAGGCAAAAAGAGTTCACCAAAAAAACACCTATTCTGGAATTCATGAGGCCTGGGTACTCGGGCCCTAATTCATCATGCGAATTGGATCAAGTCTTGTCCTAACCACAGACCTCAGTTTGCCTGGGTAGAAAACAGGCTAGAAATGATCTCTAAGGTTCTTCTCTCTTGGGCATTCTATGACATTCCATCACCAAATACCAGTGACTTTCATTCAACAGTACTTATTGAATACTTTGCCCACATCAACTTACTCAGCAGATACTCATACAACTGTGCCAGGCCATGTGCTTAGGGATGTGGTAACTGGTTTCTTAGACCTAAATTCTGCTTTCCATGAGGTTAACGACACTCTCTTAAGGTGGGGAGCTGCCAAAGTTCATCCAACCCAGGTTTCCTTCTATCTTTAGGAAGTGCAGAATCTTAACACCCTATGGTTTGCTGTTCATCTTCTTTCTGATGATCCATAGGGAGGGAAAGGGCTTTCCTAGGCCACCAAGATCTCAGGCAGTCAGGAAGATCTTCCTTCAGGTCTCTCTGAGCTTGCTCACTCTCCAGAGAGATAGTTTTAGCTAAAGCTGACACGTCTGGGTAAGAGTTTTTGGTTGCACATCCATTATGTCTTATGGGCATCCCCCTATGCATAGGTATAGATTGAAAAGAAATCCCATCAGAAATGGCAGAGTGTAGTTTCCTCCTCGTGCTCAAGGAGGAAAATATTTTAGGTGGAGTGGTCCTTGAAGAGAATCAAATACATCTGCTTCATCTTATGAAAAAAAATGAAACCATGCTTACTCAGGGTCCCAGTGCAGTGAATGGCAGAAACTCAAGAGTATAGACCGCATTTTCGTGTCTCCTCCTGTAAACTATTTTTACGACTCCAAGCATCCTCTCCTCTTCCTAGAGACATTGATTTTTTTTATAAGGTTTTGTTTTGCTTTGTTTTAGCAAAAGGACCATTTCCAGTGAAATCCACTTCCCAGATTCAGCTTCTCGTTATTCTGAGAGCAATCATACTGCACGGTAGATGTGAATGATGAAGAGACATTTGGGGCTCTGGGGAATGCGCTGGAGAAGTGATGGAGAGGGTGGGCTGCAGGGGTGGGAGAGGAAACTGCACTGGAAGCATGGAAACAAGAATGCTGTCGTCAAATGCAGACACAGAGACAAAGCAACTGTGTTGATTGGAGAAGGCAGCTCTCTGAGCCAGCCTGGCTCTTCCCGGTCTGCTCTCAGCAGGTCCATGAAGACACACAACCTCCCTCTGAGGTTCAGAACTGTCCATCAGTACGCAGGGGGCAATTGTGGGGAATGAGGGCCAGATGGGACGTGTTCACTTGAGAGAACCAGAAAGAAAGAAAAAGAAAGGGAGACAAAATATGAGAAGGAAAGAGGATGTATCCCTCTTAGATGAATATAATAATGTATAACAGCAGTTTACTGTAATATAAAAGAAACAAGGTGAAAGAATGTCAAATGACAGGTACCTGATTCTATGGGAACGGGTGAGGCAGCTTTCTCTTTTAAAAGGATAACTAAAGGGACCAAGAGAGAAGGATATAACCTCTATCTCAGTGGTGGTGGCTCTGTCCCTAAACAGATTTTATCCTCTCTCCTCGGACCTGACCAGCCTCCCAATTCACCTCCCAAGCCCAATCCTTCCCTTTCTAAAGCCTTGCAGGAAACAGATGCTCAATAAATGTTTGATGAACAAATAAACAGCCCCAAACGTTGATTTAATCATGTCAATGACGACTAATTTTTAGGCCTCGATACTTCT
Source organism: Marmota flaviventris (assembly GCF_047511675.1). Taxonomy (NCBI): domain Eukaryota; kingdom Metazoa; phylum Chordata; class Mammalia; order Rodentia; family Sciuridae; genus Marmota; species Marmota flaviventris. Next base: position 89,568,261 of record NC_092510.1, read on the forward strand.
GCACAGAATGCAAACTTGAAAGCCCACAATGGCCAAGCTGTAAACAGGAAAGAAGTGTCCAGGTGTGGGGCTTATAAAGGACATCTGGCCACAAATGGCAGATTCACGTCCAGGTCCACAAGGACAGCAGATTCCACAAGGAAGGAGGTTCTCTACGCTGCCAGGTCACCGGGTCCCTTAGGAGTGAGTAGCCAGGAAGTAGTCCAGATTTGTGTATGAAATCTCTCTATTGTTAAGCATTAACAAATGAGCCTTCTACATCCATTTGCTCTGAGTGTCAAATTCAACTCATCATGTGCCTATAGGTACACCTGTTGGTGACCCCAAGCTGACAAGCTCATGGCATGATTAAAACCCAAGCCCCTCCTTTAACTAGACCTGACCTACCTTCCCTCATCCCGTTTTGCTTTTTCTGCAAAGCTGATCCTGCAGTCACTCTCATCTCAACACACTGGGAGACTCCCTGCTGTCTTTAGAGATGCACAACAGGTTCTCTGCCTTTTCCCCATCTTGAGCTCATTGTTGGAGTCCCACCTAAGCCCTGCCTCTTCCAGGAAGCTTTTCCTGATTGCACCAGCTTTTTCTCAGACCCTACAGCTTGGAGGGGATGTAATTGCTCTTTGTCCTTTCAAACATCCATGGCATCCTATGGGTACTTAACAGAGTCCTACAGTGGAAAGGGTACTGGGGAACCTAGGATGCAGGATTCTAATCCTAGCTCCCCCACCTGGCTGCACAGCCTTGGGCAAGTGGCCTCCTCTTTTTAAGACCCCATTTCCACCACTTTTGAATTAAAGGTATTGGATTGAGTCAGTGGTTTTCAAAGTGGGTTCATGATGCAGGGCAGGGTGTTGGGGTGCAGGGAAGCCTCCCCAGAACAGTCCAGCTGCAGTCTTGAAAAACACCAACCTCTAAGGCTCTGACTGGATTCTGGCAGTTCAACTACAGGGGGGTTGTTTTTTGCCACCACAACTACACCAGGCCTCTCTGAATTCGGCTCAGCTGCATGGACCATTTATTATGCACCAGTCACTCCACTGAGTGCCTTTCCTGTGTCTTTACGTCCTCTTGTCTTTTCATACCCTCACCGTGTGCTGGATGCAGAGACAGACACTGGAGAAGAGTGCTCCTTCATACTCCCCTGTCACCCCATCTTGGCAATCAGCTGCAGGATTTGGGGCTTGGCATCCTCTTCATAAACGAAGACTGGCCTAGAAGAAATCTTCCAGCTCACAAACAGGGAGAGGGGAGGAAGGAAGGAAGGGAGGGGATCTTTGGAATGAATGAATGACCGAGCAAATGCCTACTTCTAAACCGTGCAGTCTTTTTAACTTTCTACAGGAATTATTTCTCCCATTTTAGATATGGAAACAAGGTCAGAAAGGTCAGGCAACTGACCCACAGTCACACAGCTCATCATGATAGGGTAAAGATTCAATCAAAGCCGTCCCACCACATTTCAGCAAGTGTCACCTTGCTCGACAATATCCTTCTCCAGGGTTACATCCCACATGGCCCCAGAATCCTGGTTGAGTTCTGATCCCCCATGAGCTCTTAAGAATAGTCTTGCTCCACTTTTTAAGCTGTACTCACTAACCTACCCACGTGGACATGGTTTCTCTGCCCAGCTACTCCCACTCACTCCCTCTCCCTGCCCCTCTCCTGCAATGCCCATGTGTCCCAGGAAGGATTCACCTCCCCCAGCCGCTCACCCAGGGGCAACCTCAGCCTCCACCCCAAAGAGGACTCCGGAGCTGCTCTTCCTCTCCAGAGATGACCCTAAAGCAGTTTTACTTATTTATTTAGAATTCATACCTTATCTACCCCCAAGACACAGTTAAAGTGATATTACAAAGTTAAATAAGATATAAATCAGGACAATTAAAAATAAAAATGGAACAAAGAATAGTTAAAACGAGTGAAGGAATAGATGTTACCAGGCACCTGGGATGAGCTAATTGATCTGGATTTAGTTCTGAGGTTCCTGGCAGCTGAAGTAAAGAGAAGTTAATTGGCCCCCAAGGGGCTAAAATCCATGAGTAGGGTCTCATTAGCATCACACTCCAACAACTGAACAAAGAAAGGCTGAGCTGAGAGGTGTGACACTGTGTCCCAGCTCCATGGTGCAGGGAGGACCCAGAAACCAGCCCAAGAACCTACATTCCCCCAAACCAGGCAAATCTCAGCACATCACAACACCAGAAAACAAGCCCAGGATTTGGAGTGGGTCCCACTCTATGGGTCTCAGAAGCTGTGGGACTTCATTGAGTTACTGACACTCTCCAAACCTCATTTTCTGATGTATAAAATGAGAAATTAACCCTTGCCTATTTTACTGATTTATTGAGCAAAGGGAGATAACATGCCAACTTCCCAAGCACTGATGGGGACAGAGGAAACTTGGCTCCACATTCATTCCTCCTTGTAACTGCAGAAAGGACAAAAGTCACGTTCTCACTGGACATAGTACCGGCCACATCCCCAGCGCCACACACACACCCCTTTTTAATGCCATTTATTTATTCATTTAATTCTCAGACAGGGTCTTGCTAAGTTGCTTAGGGCCTTGCTAAATTGCTGAGGCTGGCCTTGAACTTGAAATCGTCCTGCCTCAGCCTCCCAAGTACATTCCACTGTTCCCAGCATAGACACAGTTTTTAAATTGGTATCACACCCTAGTGAACAAGGGAGGTACCAGCAAGAAAGAACTAGGTACAGGCCCACGGGGTAGGTAGCCAGTGGGCATCTAAGGCAAAGTGGCAAAAAACTGGAATTGCTGGATAGGATGGTATGGCTCTGAGCACAGATTTCCAGCCCTGGGTCTTTTATAGAACCCAATGCCTGCCTTCCTTCTAGCTGCTTCAAGATAGCCAGAGCAAAGCAATAGCTCTCCTTTCACTTTAGTCTAGAATCGGACTTCGCACCTCCTCATCCAATCAAGACTAGTACTCCCAAACTGGATCTCCAAGTACGCAGAGACCCTAAGAGTCTTAGAGACATAGAATGCAAACACTGAGAAGATGCAAATGTTCCCCACACCAGCAACACACAAAATGAGAGCTACTGCCACCCTGGATTGGGGACACACGGCTTCTCAAAGGAGACCCATTTTTTTAATAACTTTAATGACAAAATGAAGAAAGAGATCCTTTTGATTCTCTCCCAATCCTGAGGAGGAAGCCCAATTGTGTTTCTATTAAATATCTAGCATCTCTCCAGTATTTATAAATATTACTTTTTAACACAAACATATACTCAGCATGGACTTGGGTCCACAAGAATAGAACAGAATCTGTAAGCTAGAATATATATACTAGAATATCATTGTATGCTTTCTGTTTCCACTGTGGATATCCATATAATTATTATCTTATTTTTATATTCATAGTAACGATCTGAAGTTTCCTATGGAGGTACGTGTGTTTGAATAAGAAGTAGATGGATTCAAAGAAAAATATTAAGCATTGTGGACAGAATGAAAAGAGCAGAAATTGTTATGGAGGTGCCTGAAAGATTGGTGTTTCTGAAACACTGACCTAATAATCCAATGTCTTAGTTTTGGAGGGTGGTAGGGGAATAAAACAGACAAAGAGAAAGGGAATGGCTTACACAAGGTGCACAAAGTCTTGACTCTGGAATCAGGTCAGCCTCAGTTTGACCTCCGAATCTGGCAGCTACTACAGTTCCCTCAGGACTATTACAGTGTCTGCCCAAGCCTCTATTTATGTGTCCATGAAATAGAAAACTTACATGTATTTTCTTCATGGCCTGGAGCGAAACCAAACTGAACATATCCAACCCCTGGGAGACCTCTGGATACAAGACCCATAAGACTCCCCCTGTGGACACCAGTGACTTAGAAACAAAATTAACTCAATCGTATTGGTGGGGTCCAGACATTACTTGCATTTTTGCTTCTAAGATAGAAGTACTATTAACCCCCTGGCCCAGGCTGCCACTCTCTACGATTGTGTTAGAGAGCCCATGAACAGCATCAAGACAGCGACACACTAGAGAAGCTAAACACAAGGCTCCAGAGCTGTGATAGCCACCAATTCAAATCTCAGTTTGGGAACTGAGGATGTAGCTCGGTAGTACTCTGCTTGTCCAACATGGGAGGGGCCGGATTGGATCCCCAGCACCAAAAAATCCTAAATTTGTCATTAACTACTCGGCCTTGGCAAGTGGCCTTATTTTTCTTTGCCTCAGTTTATAAGTATCTGTGAAATAGCGATCGTGGTAATACACTGGGCCGTTGCCTGGATCAAATCAATTAACACGCGCAAAGCAGTTGGCAGCGTGCGCAGAGCCTAGGAAGTGTGCCCTGAACGCTTCCGCTACTGTGAGCTCCGGGTGCTGAGCGAGCTTCCTCCAGGTCATCCAGCACGCTGGTATGCTGGCTGTTGCGCTGTGTCCAAGATGTGACCCACCAGGTGTGACGGCAAAGGGACTCACAGCTGTATAAAGTGCAGATGCAAACAGATTGCTCCGCGCTGCCTCCAGGGAATGAGATATGGAGTCGGCGAAGGGTGAATTTTAGAAGAACATCCGATTAAAAACACATCAGCAAGAGAAAGCTGGCTATATGGGTCACGTTCTCCAAGTCATAAACCCTGAACTTAACAACTGCTCCAGTCCTTCGCCTGGCACTGGGCAGCTCCTCTCCCCACTCACCCGCTCACGTTGACCAGGTTCCCTGCTTTTACCTTTAACCTTTTTTGCTTGCTCTATCTGCAGAGAGCTGGGACCCTGTTTGAAAGCCACCGCTGATCCCCAAAGGAGTTCTTCAATCTGGAAGCCCATCTTTCTACATTTAATACCTGCTTCCTCATTCTTTATCTCCATGTCTGTAGGGTGTTTGCTAATCGGGTCAGTGAATCACTCCTCCCTCACTCAGTCCCTGAGAAGTGAACCTTGGCAGAATCTGAAAGTGAGATGCCATTCTCTGCTTGAGGCTGTACTACACTGAGGGATGAAGATGTCCCAGGCTCCCTAGCTGTTCCCAGCCCACCTACTCAGAGCTGATATTCTTCCTCAACAGTGCCTGATCGTTTGGACATGCGTGTATTGGCATAGATTGTTCTCAGGGTCACAGGTTTTCCTCCTGGTGCATTTACAGAGCTGCGGTGCTCAGCAGAAGCCTTCTTTCTCCTCCTTCTCTTACCACATTGCAACCACGTGAGTTGCTTTTTTCCTTCAGAGCCCCTATAGCACCTTGGGGAGATGGTACAAGGGAGAGAAGCTAAAAGAAATAGGGGTGCAGTCAGAAGACCTCAATTCATTCCCACTCTGCCTAGATTCTTCTTGTTTCCTTAAGCAACTTACTTAACATACTTGAATCGATTTTCTAATTTTAAAATTTGGATAATAACTGTATTCTTCCTACTGCAGAGGATGGCAGGAAGAATTATTTGAGATGGCGCATTGCAACATGTTTTGATACAGTGTCTTGCACATAGTAAATGCTCAACAAAATATAATTATCTGGAATATCTCCCCTCCCCCCACTTTCTCTCCAAATGTATTCACACACATGTTTCAGCATTCTCACATTAGACTCTATTTGCTTGATCTTAATCTTTCTCCTGAACTGTAAGTTCCTTAAAAGGAAAGGCTATACCATCTTGTTCACATATATATAACCAGCACTTAATCACATACAAAATGCATCACTCATGTTTATCAACTGATTGAAATCATCCAGATCCAAGGCACATAACTTTCTCATTTTAACCACAGCCTTTAGCAAAAGAGAACTCTTTCTGTGCATGCTCAAGAATAGATGAACATGTGAGTGTGGATGTATTCCAAGATGCTGTGGTGGAATTGCTTGCCTGATACCCAGAGCTGAGATTCAGAACCCACCTCCACCTCTCTCAGCTTCTGACTTCACACATTTGACCTCAGATGCCACAGCCACCATGAAATTGTGTAAATATCCATACTTTGCTACAGGATATCCATTCAGTGTCTTCTGCTCACACCTGGTTTATTTTTAAACTCAAACCCTGCAATGTCTTATCAAGATTCTCTGGGCATATTAAAAAAAATGTAGAGCCTCACACTTCTTTCCCCACCCCACAATCAGCTCCCTCTCAGAACGTTAACATTCCAGCACTTATTTCTTCTCTGCATGATGATAAATAAAACTTCAGAAAATCAGCAAGAATCCACACAACATCTTGAATGCAGGTAGGATCCAGGTGGCAGCCTAATCTCTGGCAACAAGCAAACTCCAGAGAGCCAGAAGCACCCGCAACCCCTGTCTTATTGAATATTCACACGCACACATCTGATTCTATTTGCGTCATGCAGAAACCCTTTCCAGATTGATCCTAGCTTAAGTATACTTGGCAGACTCTGAACAACTTCATTCTAACAATTATGTCCCCTAATTCGATTTATCAACTTTGGTTTCATCTTTTCCTCAACTCCCCTATGATAGGGTCTTCATTAAGGGAGTGGATTCTTGGGGACAGGGGAAACTCTATTTCCAGGTATCGCTACTAAAAACAATGCCCCATCCACTACAATAGTTCCAATTCCAAGGAATTCTTACTAATTCCTCAAAGAACTTTCCCGAAAGAAGAAAGCAGGTGGATACTGTTAGGGTCTGTAAACAAGTCAGGATGGCGCCTGGCATTTAGCCAGAGGGGGTGGTTTGTGAAGTAATGCCAGCGAGCCATTAAGTGTCGAGATTCTTTATTGGTTGACTGCTGTATCTAGTTTATGTTAATTAAGGTAAGCTGTGTGGAATGTATATATACCCCTCCTGTCCTACAATAAACGGCTTCCACTCCTGCTGTATCAATGTACACAAGTTGCTTGTCACCCCCCCGGTTATTTTGCTGCAGCCGGACTGCGGCAGGATACAAGTCTTCCCTAAGTCTTTTCCACATAGGTGATTTCACCTCTTTGGCTGTCCCTTTTGCTGCCTTAATCACAGGGATACCCTACGTGTCCTTTAAGGTCCCTCTTCAGAGAGGCCTTTCCACCACCTCCATGCTATATGTATTAGCTTTCAAGTCTTTTTGGCAGTTGGACTGAATTTTATATAAGAAGGTTAACTCAATCTTCCAAATTTACTCAAATAGTAAATGGCAGAGCAGAAACTTGCACCAGATTTGATCCAAGTCAACCAGGGCTCCTTACGCCAGCATCTCTGATGTGCAAGCCTTCCTTTCAAGAGTTAACATCTGCTGAGAACTTATTGTGTGCCAGGCATTGCTCTAAGATCTTTGCCTGAATGAACTTCACAATCTTCAGAAGAATGCTAGCAGGGTTACACTACAGACAGGCTAAGCTAAAGTTTTTTTTACCATATTATAAAGAAACCTATCAAGGATGTACAGCTAGTTAAAGGGGAAGCCTGACTCAGGCAAGCAGGTTCTAGATCTTGCATTCTTAATGACTAAATTCATTCAATTCTAAAGCCTTGACTATAAACTTCATACCAGACTGAATTTTATGTGCAAGCTATGCCACATGAAGCAGGTTAGAACATAGAAAAGGCACTCAATATAATATATTTTTTTTGGTTTCCTGAAGATTCACTTACTTTCATGCATTTAATGACAATCCATTGCAGGCAAGACATTACAAAACATTATAGAAGACAACAGAATATGCAAAGATAGGGTATGTTTTAGTCAGATGTGGAATGAGAGACTGTATGTCCTGGAGTGTCAACATCAGCCTTCTCAGCTCCATGACCAAATCCAATTTGTAAAACTAATATTTTGGACCAACATGAAACTACCAACATTTTCTTGTTCCAGGAAAGGGCATTTAACTAAACAATATTACAATTACCGTTATTAGCATTTTGTAAGAGAGTGTACATTTTAACCACCAATATTATAATAATAGAGAGGGAAAAATCTCAAAATGAGAGTTTGTTCTTCAAATTTTGACAGCAAACTTCAGAACAGCATTTCAGAGCCATGAACATACAAATGTTGGCCAAAGAAGGGTGGTGGCACAGACAGGCATGCACATGAAAGAAAAGCCCAACGGGCAGAGGATGTAGAAATAGAGGTTGTACTGAGGGGTCTTGGCACTGGTATTCACAGAGGCTCAAAATCTCAAAGACATTTCAGACCTCATAAGGCTGTGATTCTATGGCTTTTCCTTCAAGGAACTTAAAATGCTATTTAAAAAAATCTCATTATAGAAGGAAAAAATAAAGGTTATGAGGGGTTTTTATGGCCTTTTCCCTTTGGAGTTCTGTCTCTGGTGAATGTCCAAGGAAGGCAGCTTCCATGACGTTCTTTAGAAATAGTAGGTGTCTCTGCAGAACCCCAAAAGACACATTGAGTCTATTGAAGGATACTAGCCAGCAGGATGCAGAGCTTCTCTCCTCCCCCAGTGCCACAGGAGCTTGCCCACAAAGGTGTACTTCTTGAAAGCTCTTCCTCTCGCCCCAAAATGTCCCCATACAAATATTCAGAGCCATGCCTGGAATTCAACCGCCAGACTGACGTATTCTATACAGTTCTAAGGGATTTCTTACCCTCAGGACTAACCACCATCCCTTATTGGCTCAGCATCACCCCCCATGACCAGCTCCCTCCCAGAGCTATGCAGAGAGTCCTCAAATGCCAATGTCCTGGTGAGGAGCTTGAAAGCAGAGTCCACAAGCAGACACTAGGCTTTGGCTCCCGACCTGGGGCCAGCTATCCATGTGGACAAGTCATGACAACTCTTAACCTCAGTTTCCTCATCAGTCCATTTGTACCTTGTACACAGGTCAATGTGTGAGTGCACAATGAAATAATGAATGTAAACCTAAGTTAATGCAGTGTCTGCCATAGACAGTGTTTGGTAAAAGGCAGCTATCATTGTCAGCCGGCTGCTTCCTTGAAGACACCTCCATCAATGGCTTCCTCCCACCTCTAAATGAGAACCATTGTCTGCTTTCACTTAACTTCCTTATTCCCCACATTTCACTCTCCACCTGCTTCCCTGCCTCTCTACCTTTGCTTTCCAGATTCCCTGCAGTTAGTTTCAGCTGATCAAATCTCTTGGACCCTTCTGCCATTTTTTTTTTTTTTCCCAAACTGCTCCTTCTCTAGAATGTTCTTCCTACCTTATCCCCATCTCAAGTCTAATAAAACCTTATCCTTTTTTGTTTGTTTGTTTGTTGAAAGACTTTTGTAAAAAATTGCTTTAGATTCACAGCAAAATTAAAAGAAAGGAACAATGATATCCCATATGTCCCCTCCCCCTGCACATCTGCAGAACCTTCCCCTTATCATCATCCTGCATCCAAGTGGTAGTCTTGTTGCACTGGTAAACCCACATTCTTGTCACCCAGAGTCTGAACTTTACATTAAGGTTCACTTCTGTTCCACATACATTCCATGCATTTGGACAACTATATAATGACATATACCCAACAACATAGCATCATACAGAATAATTTCAAGCCCTAAAATTTCTCTGCATTTGACCTATTCATCCTCCCTTCCCTCTTAACCCCTGAGAACCACTGAGATTTACTGTCTCCAGTTTTGCCTCTTCCTGAATGTCATGTATTTAGAATTCTGTGTTATGTAACCTTTTAGAATTGACTTCTTGCACTTGGGGATATGCACTAAAGTTTTCTCAATATTTTCCTGGCTTGATGTGTGTTTGTGTGTGTGTACACTTATCATATGTAATATTGACATATAAATATATATATATGTCAATATTACATATGATATATTAAATATATATATATATATATATATATATATATATATATATATATATATATATATATATATATATATTTAAAATATTCCATTATCTAGATGTACCAAAGTTTGCTTATTCATTCACCTATTCCTGTTAAAGGACATCTTGATTGCTTCCAAGTTTGGGCAATTATGAATAAAGTGGCTATAAACATCTGTGTGATGTTTTGCATGTGGTTGCAAGGCTTCACTGACTTTGGATAATATCAAGGAGCATGGCTGCTGAGTCTTACAGTAAGAGGGTGCTTATTTTTTGTAGTTATGATGGTACCATGTTGGCTTTCCACCAGCAATGAGTGAGAGTTCCTGATGCTCCACATTTTCATCAGCATGTAGACTGTCAATATTCTGGATGTGGGAACCTTCATTCTTTCACATGCAACTCAAGACCTTTCCCTCTTTGAGGAATCCCTAGACCCCACAGGAAGAAGAAACAGCAGGCTCCATAACTCCAGATCAACACATCAAGGTGTCATACCTGTGGGCTTTTTGAGGAAATGAACTTCTCCTGATCCTCCTCAATTTCATATAGCAAGACTGTTCCTGCAGTATAGTGCTCATCCAGCAAATGATCCATCAATAAACAAATATATAAATGTACAAGCAAACAAAATCAGCTAACAAATGAATGACTTGCTAATATGTAGAGCGTGAGTGTAGCACCTCACAATTTGCAATGCATTTGTGCTTCCAATAAACCATTTAATCCTCATCACCTCCTGGGGCTTTTGCAGGCAATTTGGACTTGGAGATTTTTGAGAGACTTAGCAAAGTTAATATATAAAAGAAAAGACATGAACCCCAGTCTTCCAATGCTCTTTCCCACACCAAATGTAGTTCTCATAATTATTGAACCCCAACATAGGAGCTTGCCAAGAATAGGGGACAGAAAAAAAAAATGAGACAGAACGATGAATCCATTGAATCCATTGAAAGAGAAAGTGGAAAAACCTCGGAATGGGTGGGAGTACGTATAGAGTGCAGACCTACAATGGGATCTAGACTAAGCTACACTGTAGGTGCACTCCACACACACACTGGGGAACATGAGGGCCTGGCTGGATACATTGAACACTGTTAGTTTGGGAAAATGAAAATCAAAAAGATCCTGGAAAACAATTTCAGCCATTTCCGGTTTTCACCAGTGCTCAGCCCCACTTCCTGCACTGCATTCCTTGCTAGCACTGAAGTTTCAGCCCTTGGAGAGAAGCCGAGCGATTTCTGCAAATGTTTTCTCTTCAACAGATGGAGCAGAAACCGAGAAGCATTGCAAGGAAGATGGATCTGTGCGTCACATTTGCAACGATAAAAATACAGCAACGGTTAAAAGCAGTCTCAGTTAAATAGAACTGGGAACCCAGGGTTGGCCTAAATCTTTTTTTTAATTAAAAGTGAAGGAGAATTTCAAAGTTCTATTTCAGCCCCTCCGAGCGTCAGTGTAGTGGATGCAAAATGTTTATGTGGTTTGGCTGGGTGTGAGACAGCAGAAGATTTATGTGGGTTCAGGTCTTAGCCAGAGAAAACCCCCAGCATAGGGAACCATGAAGGGGAAGTGGATGGAAAGGTAGGAAAACCTGGATTCAGATCCCAGCCCTGAACCTGAGTGTCTTCAAAAAAATCAACCCTGAGCTTCAATTTCATCACTTGTGAACAGAAAAATGGCCTGTTTCAGAGATCCCTCCCTGCAGGTCTTATTATCATTGGAAGACTGGTAAAATAATCACCCCAAAGAGTCCTATGACCTTCCTCTTCCTCCATATTCCTCTTCTCCCAATCTCTTTTTCCTCTAAAGCCTCTGCTTCGTGAACACCCTCTGGCATTTGCTTTCTTTTGCTGCCTTTCTTCCATCTTTCAAGTCTACTTTAACATCCAGATGAGTGACTCACAAACTGCAGTCTCAGGATAACCTGAAACGGACACACCTGGGTGCTATTCAAATGATATTAAGTCCTGACCATAGACTTGCTGAGCAAGCCTCTGAGGACCTTGGAGGCTGGAATCCTGCCTGTCAATCAATGCCACAGTCCTGGGGATGCACATCAGCATTTGGGAACTGCTGCTCTGGATGAAGGCTGTCAGAGCAGAGGCTCTTAGCCAGTGATGCTTTTCAGAGCTGCCAGGGGAATTTCACAAAATACTGGAGACGATCCCTAAATGTGAACCCCTGATTCAATGGGCCTGGCAGAGCCTGGATGAATATGCTTTGAAATAAAACAGTTCTTGGGGATTAATAACTTATGGTACAGAACCTTGAAAAGCACACAGTTGGGTCAGCAATGTGGAAAAAATTATACTAAATTACCATTCTCTGTCAATTAGATGTTTTTCCCATATGACTCAGTTCATCTTCCCCTGCTCCCCCAATCCTCAAATCAATCACACACATTTTCTTTGATGGAAGATAGTGTTTTGATTTTATATATATATATATATATATATATATAAAATTAAATTATGTAATTTAATTATCTATATAATCTATATATACATATAGATAGACATAGATATACACACACATATATTCACTTAATACACACATGCATTAAGAAGTACATGTAAAAATGCCTGCATGTTCCACATGAGCATGAATGTATATCCCACACACATACCCCAGTACTCAACACCAGCACACTTAAAAATATGAACTTCACTTTAAATATCAGCCCTAGTCACTTCAATTTTAAAAGCCTTTGTTGACACTCTTCAAAATAAAAACTGTAATACCTAAGTCATCATTGGAAAATCAGATATATTAACATTCATGGAAGCACCTACTTCATTGTCAGAAGTAAGGTATGCATTCACATCTTACCCATTAACAAAGTACGCTCCTTGTCAACAGGTAGATGTGTAACATGCCTATTGCACGTTCATTTCCACACAAGTTTATTCACACGTGATCGCACGTAGGAATCTGTGAATACATGCAAACAGAAATCACACACTCCCCTACAAAACATCAACATTCACAATTTATGTGAGTAGCACACACACATGCACACACACACTCACTCACTCAAGCAGCTTCCATGGTATCAAAGAGCTTCGCTCAGACTACAAACCTCCCATCCAGGTTCTTCCTGTACCCGTCAAAATCGGCACTAGGATTTGAGGTCCTGGGAGAGAACGTGGACTGTGAAAGAAACAAGGAACACACACAAAACAGATGCAGGTTCTTTAAGAAGCAGCCCTCACTACACAAACCAATGCTTCAGAGCAAACCTAACCAAGGGCACAGATCAACAATAGCTCAGCATGTGTCTAAGAGAGGAAGCTCTGAGGGAAGAGATTTTAGGAACAGATGTCTCAAGTGCCCAGCTGTGCAAAGCACTTTTCTAGAATCTCCAGAGAAGTCCTAGAAACTCATGTATCACTCTTACCCTCCTGGAGCTTACAGTCCTAGAAAAGAAGATGGATATTTAAGGGAATATTTTCTAAAATGACAGCAAGGATAGGTTTAGCCAACATAAGAATTATAGCAGGTATGGTCAGTGAGCACAGCCATCAATCCTGCTTTGCTTCAAGCTTTCCATTACTCATGATAAGTGTTTGTCTTAGGTGTCAATAAAGTCAACAATCATCCCTCCAAGCAACCTTACGATATTCAGAAGCTCCACCTGTTTGTGCCATTAGTGCCCCAGTTTGGCCAGTTTATTCACCAGACTTTTACTAAGCTTTGTGTTTTCCTCCTAGACATTTTTGCACATGTATCCAGTCTCAAGATCACTTACCTTTTTAATGCTCTATTAGTATTTTCCTAGAATTGAGAAAGAAGGTCGACCAGATAACCACAAAATACCACTCCCTTCTGAAAGACTCTGATTCCATAATTCTATTTTTAAGATTTGGTACTAAGTTTGGAATTTTTTTTTTTAGAAAAATCACTATTTTCTTTTTAATTTTTTCAGAATTGTTTTTCTGCTTGCAAAAGTTAATCAGGCTCATGACAGGAAATGTAAGAGGTACAGAAAAATATAAGGAAAGAGAAACACCCATTTTTCCAAACCCCACCCCGCCCCCAGATGGGATGCCTGTTCATATTTTGGTTCATTCTTTTATTTTGTATGCACATTCCATTCTGAGAGTCTATGAGATTCTGACTTTGAGTCCTCACTATTCAAAGAGTCTCTGATTCTAAAGTTTGATAGACTCTAAAAATTCTCGTTATGATCCTCAGATGTTGATATTATTAAGAATCTGGCAATTAGAGCTTAGAATTCTAAGTGGCTATCCCCCAAATGTGAATAAGTTTGCCATGCCATTCTCTACGAGGAGGAGCCCAAGTCAGGGTCAAGTGCCGCATGTCTAATGGGAAGGCAGAGGGTCATAAGAAAGAATAAGGAGAGATCTTAGAGCAAAGCTCAGGGCCTGCCAGCCACCACTCTCCACCCCATCCGACTCTGGGTTCCATTCTGTGGCCTAAAGATTGTTGCTAGAAGACAGCGCCCCTGAGGCCAGCCTCAGCTGTTTCTCCACTTGTATCCCAACTTCCAGGGAACCGCCTAAGCATACCTCTCAATAAGCCTTCTGTGGAAGAATGCATCACCTAAACTCACTGAAGCACTCTTACCCCTGCATCCTGGGCAATGCCTCCTAACCCTCCTCCACACCTTCCTCCTTCTCCATCAGCTCTTAACCATGTATTCTAATTATTAAGCCTTTTGGGAATTCAGTGACGTATGCATTATTACTCCCATTTTACAGATGAGAAGCCTGAGGCTAAGAAATGCACGATTTACCAAAAGTCACTTAAGTGATAGAAAAGTGGTCAAAGAGTCTGACTCCAAGTTCATAGCTCTCTTTTTCTTTCTAATTCCACAGCTGCCTCATAATGTCCTCAATAACAATCAAAACAGCAGCATCACCAAAAAAAAAAAAAAAAAAAATTAAGGAAATCAAAGCCTAGAGAGGAGGCCTACGCATTCTGTAACTGAATTTAATTCTAAATTCATTTTCTCAATCAATACCAATTTCCATTTCAGGATATCCAATAATTGGGCCTTCCACACCCAACTGTTCATTTCATTTTCTAGCCCTTTTTTTCCTCCTCTTGAGAGTGCTGTACATGGCATGTGTTTATTTTTCAATTAAAGCAAATTAAACTTAATTTTGTTTTGAGAACTTTTTTTTAGAATTCCACAGCCCACGGTGAGATAATTGAGACCCTGCTGTTTCTGGAAGCTCTATTTAGAGCGAGCGGGCCTAGATCTGACACAGCCTTGGAGAGGGCCGCCCTCAACCCCTCCCTTTCCCTTGGCCCACCATCGCAAAGTCGCCTGGGTCCATCCACTTCCCGGTTACTGTGCCAGTCTAGAAGAACAGCTTGTATCTGGCACAGGGACCACTACCATGACCTTCTAAAGGGCAACAGGCTTCCCTTCTGCCCTCTCCCACCTACTTATTTTTCTCCATCTCATCTCTGATCAAGTCAATGCGCCGTCTTAAAAGTTCTCAGCAATTTTCTCAATGGAGATGACTTAATCTGAGTTCTGAGGCTTTGTGTGCTCTACCCTAGATTATTTTTTGAGCCGCACCCCTAGCATGCTCTGCAGACTCACTGACTGCTTCCTCTCCCACTCCATTTGCAAGGGCCTCCGGGCCTCTCCAGCTGGCTCCTCAGCCTTCAGCACCCACACAGTCTGACCTCTCTAAGCCTTAGTGAGCTGTGGTACCCCAACCACGGCACCAGCTCCAGTGCGTTATCTCAGTCCGCACATCTGTCACCTTATGGAGATGACAGAAGCTTCTGATTAGAAAGATACTCTATTCATGGTAGATTTTCTAGAACCTGGAACAAAGTAGATTTTATATATATATATATATATATATATATATATATATATATATATATATATACACACACACACACACACACACACACACATATATATATTTTTTTTTTTTTGAAGAAAAGAATAGAAGATATCAGGAATAAAATAAACTAAAAACAGGAAGGAGGGAAAGAAGGAAAGAGGTGAAGCTGTCATCGTGTGAACTGAAATACAATCAATAAGAGTGTAAGTGATAGGTTATAGATTAGTAAAAGATATAGATTATAGATATAAGATTTTGATAAGTGAGATAAGATAATTATAAAGCAAGAACTGTCATAGACAGACCTAAGACTCCATTTTGCTGCCTTTTATAAGAAAACTGTTACAAGAGCTGTTTCTGAGAAACTGAAATGAAAGCTGTTTCCTTATTTTTTTAAAAAAAAATTGTCTTTCTATACTTTGTATCCCACAAATTATACCCTACTTAGGATGCAGCAATGGTGGTGGGGAGCTACATCCTAGGTTTAAATGCCCTTGTGGGTCTACATGACTTTGAAGTAGATTCTCGACCTGCCAACCCCTGCCCAAATTCAGGATGTGACTATCTGGCACCTGCTTGAACCCAGGACTGTGGTCAACTGAACTGCAAAACTAATGCTTTTTTAGCTTCTGTTTATCACTTGCTTGCTGACTGGAAAATTCTGGTCCTGCCAATAGCCCACAGGTCCCAATTTCTAGGATTGGCTAGCTTACATGACGATAAGTAAGTCACTGAGTTGTGGTTTTCTGCTTATATTCTCTTTGGATGGACCAGGAAGCTGCTGTCCTATCTCAGAGCTTGTGTCTCTATAGTCCCTGGCCAGGTAAATAAAGCTCTCTTTTGATTTGAAATTAGGACTTAGAATGCTTTCTGGAGCAACTCCCCATAAGAAAGCTTACACTAAACCTTGGAAACTTTCCTTCTTACTAGTCCTTTTTTTTTTTTTTTTGGTACTGAGGATTGAACTCAGGGACACTCGACTGCTGAGCCACATCCCAGCCCTATTTTGTATTTTATTTAGAGACAGGGTCTCACTGACTTGCTTAGTGCCTTGCTTTTGCTAAGGCTGGCTTTGAACTTGTGATCCTCCTGCCTCAGCCTCCTGAGCCACTGGAATTACAGGCATGCGCCACCACGCCCGGCTTCTTACTAGTCTTTGACAATTTTCTTATATGATCATCACTTCTACAATAATGTATATCACCAAAATTGTCTGTATAAAAAAATTGTACATGTATAATATTCTGATTTTTCTAGAGAGGATAGACTTGTCTAGTATTAGAACTTCCCAAAGTGCATTATGCAGGTTACTAATAAGAATTAAATTTAAATATATGTATATGTGTATATATATATATATATATATATATATATATATATATGTGTGTGTGTGTGTGTGTGTGTGTGTCAAGTAAAAATTCTAAACTCAAACAATTTTCAGAAAGTTGACATCAAGATGTGAAAGCTTCCTTTATTACAACACTTGACCAAGCCTTGAATACACTTATATACATCATGATTTCCAAGAGGGTAAATCACAAAGCCTCTCCAGTCTCCAAGTTTTCCAAGCACCAGAGCACAATGAACAATGACGTAAAAACACCATGCCACGGGAACAAATGCACACGGAGAGGCAGGAACCTGGTGTTCTAGGTCTAGTGTCCTGTGAAGTAAGAATGTGACCTTTGCCAAGACAGTCCCCCTTGTCAGGGTCTTAATGTCTTTATCTGTCAGAAGAAGGGGACAGATATAATGAATCCTAACATGTCTTCTAGCGCAGCCCTCACATTCTATGATTCTGTGATGTAAGACAACACAGCTAGGTCATGTCTTGGGGTCCACCATTCCATCTACCCAGAAGGCCCCCTTTCTCCACTTCCAGGAGTCCAGATCCTTCCAGGCCCACTTCCAATGCCACCACCTGCCCAGACTTCCCTGGGCAACGTGAACTAACATGCATGTATTCCTGAGGCTTCCTGTACAGACATTTCATTTCTATAAAATACTATCGTAAATGGAGCACATTTTCTTGGAATTAATTTCATCAGTTGGTGGCAATTATATGCCAGGCATTGTGAGGACAAGGGTGACGAAGTCTCCTTCTGTGCCTTCTTTCACATGTCTTCTCCTCCCTTGAAACCCTTGGGATGCGCCTACGTCATCTGTGGTCTGAAAGAGTTCAGCACAAAGGTTTAATCTAGGACAGACTCTGTCACTCAAAAGTCCACTGGAGAGACAATTTAAAGTTTAAGGCAATGATTGTGAGCTTTCTTTAAAGCCTTGAAGCCTCTTATTCAAATACAGAAATGTAATAAAGCCAAGCAGATGAAGTGGAGCTGCTCTGATGCAGGTGGCAGGCTGGGGAGGGTCTCAGATCCAGTCTCATCTGATCAACCCCTCCTTCCTCCTGAGGTGGGCTGCAGAACATTCCTCAGAGCCTCTCTTGAATCTCAAACCTTCATTTACAAGGGAGGAAACTGAGGTCTAGAGAACAGATTTGATTTACCCAAAATTCAAAATGAAGACAGCGTGAGAGGAAAAGTCTCCTGATGCCGAGGAAGCCGCCACCTACCTGCTACTGAACTGAAGCACAAAGTCCCACCAGACGGGAAATGATTCCAGGTGATACAGAGGTGGGGGCAGTTCCTTTAAAGGGTGTGAGAGTTATTTTGATATTCAATAGAAAGTATAAATCACCTAGAAAATCTTCAATTTTTAGGACTATCATTGCTCGGGCCAAGGTCAAATCAGAAAAAAAAAAATATATGCTGACTATTTAAATTTGATTTAGGATGCATGACTTAGAAATGTAGAAAACTCTGCATTAAAACATGTCCTCTGCTTTGGTTCTTTTTCTTACCTCAAATTGCTCACTGATCCCCCACATCCCACTAATTAAAATGTTGATTACCCAAGTAATGCACATTCATTACAGAATATTATAAATAGAGGTAAGCAGAAAAAGATGGAATTGACTCATAACCCATTACCAAAATAAAGCCACCCTTAAATAGGTGCATTTTATAAAACAATCAATGGTGCTATCCATGGTGTTTTGACCTTATGATTCTTTAACTTAACAGTTCACTAAAAAATAGGTTGACATCAATAAATGTCGTAAGTGCCATTTTTGAAACACTTACTGCATATGAGGTGCATTGCTGAGTGCCTACGGATATAATATAATAAGGCCCACCTTACAGATGAGCCTCTGTATTTTGATGCTGCCTTCAAATGTATACATGTGCTTCCCTAATACCATTCTCAAAGTCTGTTCAGTATTCCATTATACAATTTCTTTTGTTTTTTTTCGTTGTTCCACAAAAGTTCTAATAACATCCCTTCTTCACAAATTTGTGCACATCTAATTCACTGACTTCCTAGAAGGGGGAATTCCTCAGAGATGAGGCAAAGATGAAGACAAAGATAGAGAGAGACAGAGCTGAGAGTCCTCCAGATCAAGATGAAGTCCTGTTCTCTTGCTAATGGGGCTCCTCCTTCACCCCTACTTCACTCAGCCCAGGCACATTGCCCCTTCCACACCCTCTCCCTCGTGTGCACCGTCCCACCTCAGGGACTCTATTCTCACTGCCTCACCCAGAATGCTCTTCCTTCTTGTGTCCACCTGGCGCCCTCTTGGTCTCCTCTGGTGGCCCTGCTCCAGTGTCAGCCTTTCAATGAAAGCTTCCCTCTCCCACCTACGCAGAACAACAAGCCCTCTCCCACCTCACCATCTGTCCCCACATCTTCCCTCTCCAACCACGTTCTATTTTTCTCTATTACACTTACCACCATCTGACACATAATATATTTTTACTTGTTTATTTATATATTATCTTCTCCCTCAATTACAGTGTCAGCTCCAAGATGGGGATGGGGGTCTTGGTTTTGTCACGCCACTTAGAACAGCGTCTGGCACAGAAGAAGTGCTCAGTAAACAAGGTTTGCTTTTTCATTTGTTTTAAAATGAAAAAAAAAATAAAAGTCACATTTCATAAAAAGACTCTGCATTTAATACATATTACCGCCAACACTACACCAAAGTGTCCTTTTCCCTGCATGAATGTCCAAATTGGAAGTGACATTCAAAACAAAACAAAACTTTGGTAATAGTATTTGGCATCCCACTGCTATTGATTTTTAAGGAACCAGAATATTTTTTTAATAAATATATTGACCACATGTGTTCCCCATTCCATTGTGACTTGAAAGTTCTATTCCAAACCATCTTCTGATCGTAGGTGATCTCCAGACCATCTCTGGCTTCATGTCCCATTATTAAGAAAAAAGAAACTGGCGTTGGACTTGCTTCTCTCTATCTTTCCTTCCCACACTCAACCATGTTCAGTATTCCTTTCTTTCCACATATACATATGTGGGTGTAAGAGAGGAGAAGAGAGAGACAGATGCACATACAGAGAAATGTACATATATTATCTTGCAACATCTGGCTGCCACAATTCCTGCCACCTCCACCCTCTTTCTTTGACTGCTTTTAAAAGCACTACTGTAATCAGAAGTGCCTTTGGTGGTTCTATCCCCAAGAAAAGTAACATCTTGGCACCTGACTCTGGTTCAGTGGTAAACAGTAGCATATTCTATGACTACTGGTCCCGGTCTCAGCAGCATTTGAACTTTTACAACTTATGGGTACAAATAAACAGGCTAAGCTAAGGTTTCCTGCTGAGGCATTGTGAAGTTAAATTACTATTTTAAGAGGCTATGAAGTTGGCAGCCAGAAAGCACTGGAAGAGTGGAAGATATTCATGATGCTGACAGATAAAGAAGGAGAGAAAGTAAAATGCAGATTGTTAAGGAGATTTAAGAAGCCTCCCTCCAGCAGCGCCATTTATAACATCTCCTAGAACATGTGAGATGGATGCCTTTCTCATTTAGGCGTGTATAAGATCAGAATCCCGGGCACATGCATAACAGAAGGGGGGAGATTTGCAATGGCTGACCTGGCCCAAGACAACAGGGACCAAGTAGCAATCATCAACCTTAATTTTGGCAAGCCACCAAGCTGCTGACCGCTGGACAATGCCTTAGACTAGTGGAAGGAGGGAAGGCACGTTAATGTAATAACATTACCAATGACCAATAGCACACACAAGCTGAGATCTGATGCCACCACCAGTTTAATATCTTAGAGTGGGTCCTTTCACTTCTGAACCTCAATGTCCTCACCAGGAAAATGGAAGAATAGTTCCAATTGTAAAGTGTTAATATAAAGATTAATGAGATTATAAAAATCATGTCAAGACATTCGAGTTCTTGGTAAAGTAAGTGATGACAGGGATGAAGAGTGGACTGACTCATGAGGAAGAGGAGACCAGATCACACCAGGGCATTCAGCACCCTGTCCATCAGCCACCCTCCCATGCACACCTGATAAGCACACTAATAGATTAGAAAGCCAAGCAAAAGGTACAGTGAGATGGGCTGCCGGGAGTTCAGGTTCTCAAACCAACATAGATACTGTTGGATCTTAAGAAAGAAGAGTCTGTGTATACAATGAAACAAAACAACAACAAAAACAAAAGTGAAAATTAAACTGAACAGTGTGGAAGATGATTTTCAGCTCTGGGGACAGATGACCTTATGTCTGTATCTGTTTTCTGAAATTTAAAAAACCTGCCTTAGTAATTTTGCATACTTCTCTGCCTTCCTTGCTTTCTCAGTATCTCCTGAGTGTCACATGCTACCCTGGAGGATGGGGAGGGAGGATGTTGACAAAAATGATGAGTGAGTTCCTTTGCAATGTTATAGTTTAGATATGAGTGTCCCCCAGAAGCTCATTGTGAGACAATGCAAGAAAGTTTAGAGTGAACTGATTTGGTTATGAGCATCTTAACCTAATCAGTGAATCAAACCCTCAATGAGGATTAAGTGGGTGGTAACTATAGGCAGGTAGCGTGTGGCTAGAGGTGATGGGTCATTGAGGGCATGCCTTTGGGCATACATGCTGTTTTCATGAGGGGCACTTGCTCTTTCTGCTTCCTGGTGGCTGTGTTCTGAGCTGTTTTAGTAGACCACACTTTTCCACCATGATGTTCTGCCACGCCTTTAGCCCAGAGCAATGAAGCTGGCCATCTATGGACTGAGACCTCTGAAACCATAAGCCCCCAAATAAACTTTTCCTCCTCTAAAATTGTTCTTTTTAGGCCTTTTGGTCACAGCAGCAAAAAAGCTGATTAAAACAGCAAGGCAGTTCCTTGAACCTAATAGTAATCTCTTTCACGTGGGGTATTTCTAGCATGAAAACACACCCCAGGAGTGCAGGCAATGCTAATGTTATACAACAGGGTGTATCAGGGCAACCACACAAAGCAATAGCAGTAAATGCTTATATAGCTCCGATGATCTGCCAGGCATTGTGTGAAGCACCTAGTGTGTAAATGAATTAATTTCCCACATTATCTCTATGCAAACTTGCCATTCTTATTCTCATTTTACAGATGAGAAAACTGACATGGGAGTATTGGGCAATCTGGCCAAGGTCAGATAGCTACTCGATGGAAGAGCAAGGTCAAATAGCTACTAAATGGAAAAGCAGGTATTAAACACCAATGTTGAAGCTTTTAACCTCTCTCCTTTCAAGTCCTATAGAAATAGGCTCAAATCTTCAATAACACACTGTTGACAGGCCTTAGACAGGTAGTATCACTTCTATGTGCCTCAGTTTCCTCATCTCTAAAATGGGAGATACTACCCATGAGCTTGTTGAGAAGATTCAACAAGAAATCTATATCAATCATCTATTACAGAACAAAGAACATGTGACACCCTTAGCCCAGACACTTTCCCACTACAAGAATGATTTTAGTACAGTCACATTCCGGCCTTCTCTAGGTGAAGATCCCGAGTTCTCCATAAATGCATAATTTCCACTGTCAGGAAAGAGAAAGGATAAGCAAAACTGAGGCTGACCTGGCAATATTTTCAGAAATCATTTGTAAGGCTTCACTGGACTTTGAAGGATGCTGTTCTGTTGATATGCACTCAGAATAAAATTCTTTATGACCCCCCGCAGCCCTCCCCATCCTTGGCCATCTCTGGAAATGGCATTTGACGAGGACCACTTCATCTAAAAGAGTCGTGTCTCCAAAATGTGTCCCAGCAGCAAAACCGTATTACCAAGCCTTGCCGGGTAATCTATTTTTCAATCTTTCCCCTACACTCCTAAACATACCAAAGTGCTGATTTTCTTTTTTTAATGGCTACTGTGCTGGTGCAGATGTTTTTATAGTAGCGGCACGGCTCCTTGTCGGTCCTTCCCCTACGAGGTGCCGATGAACTCAGAACTCATCAACTTCCATGAGCATTTTAGCTTACCTCGTACTGTGCAAACAGAGCAGACTTACTAAAGCCAGTTGTCTCTGTCACAGTTCTCAGAATGCACTTCCAGGATGATCTTGGGGCTTCCAGATACTCTTATAATTCCACAGCCCACCAGAGTTTCATTTACTTTTGCAGACTGCTAAATTTTAGAACGGAAACCAGACAACTCATCACTTCGTAGGGCGGATCCTCTAAGGTTCACTCATATACTGGATGTCTGTCCTTCCTCCGTCAGTATCCAGTATCCACTTGTGATCTGAAACTGGGCTCCTCCGCCTTACCCCCAGGATCCATTCTTTCTCCGAGAGGTTCCCACTGGCTCATTTGCAGGACCTTTAAAAGGCTAGATAAATTATCTCTCAGAAACCCTTTGGGGCCAGTATTGAATTAACCCTTACAAAGAGTTCTAGCTGTTCAGATGGGTCATTTACTTGCAGTCCCGCTGTTCCGACCTTTGCAGTTTACACCAAAAAAAAAAAAAAAAAGCCCTGCATCTTGCCTTTGTTAATTGCCTTATGAATCTACCTTGCACCCTTGGGGGCATACCATCACTTAGCTGTTCCCAAGTTGGCCCTAGCATCCGGCACACAGCTCTGCACCCCATGAGAAACCACTGCACGCTGAGAGCAGAATTCGTGCAGAATGATCTATGGCGTTTCCTCCTTGGGCTCCCTGCTCATGTGTGTGGATAGTAGGGTGGTCTGATCATTTACTGCTCTTAACTTTCTCACACTCATTCTTCTTCAGTCTATTCTCCTTTAGGCCACCTGCAATATCCAAAAGCTAGTTGTCTTGGGAGACAAAGATCCCCTTCACTCTCATGAAAAAAAAAAAAAAAAAAAAACTAATTTCACTTCTCCTAGGCCTCATTATCTTCTTAATTGTCTTCTTTGCCCCCTCAGTAGGAAGGATTGTCTACGGATTTCCAGGCAGCCTTCTGTGTTCCAGGAGGACATTGGGTTTCGTGGCAACATTGAATCACTCAGATATTAAGAACTTCACCAGCAGCACAAGATAACCATCTATCTATCCCCCTCGGCCACCCTGTCTTGGATCCCATTCTGTGCTCTGAGGTATGACTTCTTTTAGATTTGCTCATTTTTGAGAGGTCATCTAGACTTTACAGTGACATATGGCCACCGTGCACGTGTCTTTCTGGTTGTACAACAACTGTGTCACGCAGCATTTCTGTAGAACTGGGCAACACCTCTTCAGTGAGGTCAAGCTACATGAGGTCCTTCCCAACTTACAAAGACAAGCCCACAGAGGGAAACACAGGCTCCCCAGGAGGTCTAGATATGCAGTGGCCACAGCCCCGTGTCCCTGTGCTCCTATTGTATGAGGTTTGGAACTACGGAGATCTAAAACGAAAGGATACGGTCTCTGATCATTGACACCGTCACCATCTTCATCATCACTTTCTCTACTGATGTGGCTTCCACTCCCCACGCTCTCACAGAAATTGGGAAATGGTGCTATTAGTCTATTATGCGTGATGATTACGTAGGGATTGCCAGACCTCTCGTATTAGACGGCCAGCACCTGGCTGGACTCAGTGATGTAGCCCCTGAGTCACTTTGTTCAAGGCCTTTCACAGACAAGATCCCTAATATTTGGCAGGTGAAACTCACTCCAGATTTCACTGCAATCACCTTCTCCCCAGGTCTTCATTCTCTTCCTTTTTTTCCCTCCCAATTGACTCCTACTCCTCCCCCTTCCTCAGACTTGGCATTGCCAGGGTATGCACTCAAAGCAGGCCTAGGAACTCAGATTAGAAGAACTTGTTTAAACACCTGTTTAAAATTGAACAGGATGAAAACCCATCATGAGAACCTGATGATGAGCCTCTGTCAACTTCCAAACTCTCCTCAGGTCTCACACCACTTGCTTCCCAGCCAGGGCGGTAGCACAGGAGAGATGCCGCCGCGTCTTTCCCTCTCTGAGGCCTGTGGGTTCTGGCGCCTGCCTGCCTCGT
Organism: Marmota flaviventris; assembly: GCF_047511675.1. Lineage (NCBI taxonomy): Eukaryota > Metazoa > Chordata > Mammalia > Rodentia > Sciuridae > Marmota > Marmota flaviventris. The sequence continues at coordinate 89,593,131 of NC_092510.1, forward strand.
CATGGTTCTCCTTCTCATTCAAATCCTCAGCCACGTAGAGTTCAGTCCATCCCCAGCCTCCCTCTGGGTGAGTACCACATTGTCATCTTTCTCTCTGCCTCTCATGCTCCTCCCCAATACAACCTCAAGGCTGGTTCTTCCTCGTTCCAATCTCAGCTCTAATGCCACTTGCCCAGAAAGGGCTTTCCCTGACTAACCTACCTCAGGTGAAATCACCCACATTCTCTTCTAGCAGATTTCCCCTAATTCTTTTCTGTGACACTATAGTGCTGGTCTATTTGCTTACTCATTTATTATCTAGCTCTGCCTACTAAGTGTGAGCTCCATTGAAAACAGGGCCATGTTCATGATCCGTTTCTAGTGTCTAGACCTGCACTGTTCAATACAGTAACCACTATCCAAATATAACTATGCAAACTAAAATAAAAATCAATACGAATTAAATAAAATTAAAAATTCAGTTTATCAATAGTGCTAGAGATGTTTCAAGTGCTCAGTAATAACCTGCAGTAAATGGCTACCATATTGGACAGCACAGAGAATATTTTAATTATTCCGGAAGGTTCTATTTAACAGTGCTGGTCTAGAGCAATGTTTTCCAAATATCAGGGACCCAATAAGTATGTGTAGAGTACCTTAATAAATTAATGCTTTCTTTTAATCCTCACTCAATTTCAGGTTGTCGATCCCCCTTTTTGTGCCTTCTAAACCTTAAAAATGAGATAAGGGATGGGGTTGTAGCTCAGTGGTAGGGCGTTTGCCTACCATGTACGAGGTACTGAGTTTGACCCTCAGCACCACATTAAAAATAAATAAATAAAGATATTGTGTTCATCTACAACAACAACAGCAACCAAAATCCTTTAAAAAATAAGATAAAAAAGAGAATATTCATAGGACAATATCCAGCATAGTCAGAGGCCTCCTAAAAGGATGTTACAGGAGACAGAACTGTGAAGACAGGCCCTTCTCGGAAAAAGAAAACTTGGGAGTTATGTGATTATGCTTGCATATTATGTGAAGAACAGAAAACTGAAAGAGAATTGTATTTGTGTGATTTCAGAGACATATAGAGAGAAGGCAGATTTAGGGTCAAAGTCTAAAAGAAAAAGAAAATATTCCAACAAAGCTGTGCAAATACAACATAGACTGCTTTGTGTGGTAATGAACTCATGGGCTCCAAAAGGACTCAAACTAAAATGGAGTGTGTTACCAAAAGGATTTTTGATTCCTGAATAAGAAGAAACTTCAGTTATTGAAAAACCATCAGGGGTTTCTTTAGAGAAACTTCTCAAAGAAAATACTGAGATTTTTTTTTTTTTTTTTTTATCCAATGACTCCATAACACCTTCATACCATCAATTTCAAAAAGTTAATAATATGTATCTGCTATTTCTGGCCATTGAATAAACCCATCTCATGTGCCATCCATTAATTCAATTATACAGAGGGAAGCACAGAGATGCTCTAGTGAGGAGGACTTAGGTTCACATGCTCTGCTCATTATGTGACCTTGGGAAAGGAACCTCACCATCATGAGCTTCACTTTCTCTTCTGAAACACGGTCGGTGTTTGCCCTACTGGGTGAGAAGGGAGATGAAAGGAGAGAACAGAATGAAAGATTGGGAACACAGTTGGGGTAATGTTCTCTTCCAAGTAGGACATAACTTTCTGTCTGTATGATCAACATCCCTACAATATTATTAGTAAAAGAGCCATTACTTGGAAGCCACAGCAGCATGGCTTTGAGTAAATATGAAGCGACTGTCAGAGAGAGTGAGTGAGTGAGAGAGAGAGGAAGAGAGATGACAGCTGCTGCTGAGCCTGGACATGAAATGCCAAAGCAAACTTTTACAGAGCAACCACTGGTGTCAGTCCCTGGGGATACAAAGAGGCTCCCAAGAAGAACACTGACGAGGGCAAGACAGACCCATCCCCTCGGTGCAATCCAGGAAAATGGAGACAAGCTTAACAGTCTCAGATAAAATTATGTAGCAATGGAAGGCAGAAAGAGATTAATTCCAGAATAAGGTCTTGGGAAGTCTTCTTGAAAGGGTTATTTGAGCTGGATGTTAAAATATGGATAGCGTTTTACAAAGTAAACCCTAAAGGTAGGAAGTGGTGGAAAGAATGGTAGAGAAATTCATTATTTTTAATGATAAAGGATTAAAATGGAAAACAATGGGGGAGATTATTTGAAGAATGACATTTGAAGACTTGTCCTTTTCAAATTACCCCATCTTGATAGTATGGTCACCTGCAGTTTGGTAATTGATTTGTTCAACTTTGGATTTTAGCAAAGGGGAAGCAGGAAGAGAAGGACCAGGTATGTTTAACCTTAGTGGATATCTAGGTGATACATGCTGATCATTTTATCTAAGGAACTGAGAGGGGAAAGAGAGAGGATGCCAATCATAAAATGTCTCCTCATACAACTGAAGGACCTTTGGACAAAGACCTTTTCAGAGAAAAGAGGACTTTTGGGTCAATAACATAAAATCTTTAATGCACTAAGAAAGCGATGTCCTACTTGAGCAGAACAGGGAAGGGTGTTTTTACCATTTCCACCTATACTGCTACAAATGTACTCATTGCAGCCTGAGCTGGGCCTTCTAAACTCAACAGGGGCCCAACAGCTGATTTGGAATCTCTCTGCTGTTTTTCCTTGGTTGAAATGGAGTCACAGCTCCCCCTTCTGGGAGCAAAAGTGCCATTCAGCCCCGGATAAACCTGCGTGGAAAAGACTATAGCAGTTGGGCCTAAAACCCTGTGCTTCCCAGTACTTGCCTGCACCCCAAAAAAGAGCATCTAGAAGACTGAGAGCAAACTTGTAAGTGAGCCTGACTCTGACTTCTAAAGGGCCTCTGGCTCACAGGGGTTTGTATCTCCCTTTCCCTGGAACTAAGAGTCCCAATACTACTTTGAGAGATGCCTTTATAAGGGGGAACCCAATTTGGTGTGGAGGTCGCAAATGTCTTTTGGGAGTGCAGCAAGCAGAAAAGGTTTCTAGATCTGTGTGAGCACATGTGCACGCGAGTGCCTGTAAGCATGCGTGCCTGCCTGTGCTCCTATGCCTGCAACATGAATAAACATATGGGACTCAGATTCTAATTAATATAAAGAGATTAATTTGCCTGAAGTATTTGCACTAATGGGTGGGTGTACACTTAGCACTCTGGAAAGCAAAGTTTTCCTTAATAAAGAAGCTCAGGCTTAGTACAGATGCTTTGATGGGTTCTGTCTACCAGTCATAGTCAGTATTGGTTCCCTGCTTGTGTATGATTATCTAAAGACACTGGAGAAAGAATCTATGTTGTGTGTGTGTGTGTGTGTGTGTGTGTGTGTCTGATACGTGCACGGATATGCCTGCCTATGGGGAACAGTGATTGAGACACATTGGGTCACTTCTCTCCAGGGTCACATTTCCAGATGGAGAAGTTCTGAAACACGTCTTTGAAATGAGAAGTTTCATGAGGGAAAGACAAGCAGCTGTCCCTTGGGTGGGAACATAGTGGCCAGGCAGGGTGGAGAACAATACACAATCCCTGGGCAGAGTGATTGAGAGAAAGACATTGATATGACTGACAGGCAACCTGGGTTCTAACTCTGGGCATGCCACCAATTCCCTAGAGAATGTTAGGAGATCCTCATCCTGTCTTGGGCCACAGAGTCCTGCCTGTCTGGTCTTTCATATTCCTTCCAGCTTCGATCATCTATGGATTGGAAAAGAGAGAAAATGAGAGTGGTTCCCAGCAGGGGGTCTCCTCCTCTGCCTTCACACCCCCTACCCAAAATGAACCAGGCAGCTCTGCTCTAACTGGAGTTTCCTGAAGCAGATTCTCTGTGGCAATGTGAAGGCTTCAGCCTGAGGTAGCTGCCTCTGGCCAGAGAATGGTATGTCTGCAAGTGCCTGCAGGTAGAACAGCCACCCACTCACTGGGGCAGGTTCCTGCAAACACACATTTGCTTTTATCTCACCCCAGAAGACAAATATATACATATATAAATAATGTTTAAGCCAAGTGTATTTCTATGTTTTTTTCTTCTTCTCTCAAACCCTTTTTGGTGGTCCCTTCAAGCTGAGGTAGACAAGAAGCTGGGCTCCACCTTCTCAGCCTTGTCTTCTCCTGGCTTTGCTGCCTGGTAGCAGAACGGCTGCCTCTTACCTTGAGAAAGTAACAGCTGCCGAGTCTGGAAGCCATGCTAACAGCAGTAAAACTCAGCATTTTTGCTGAGTAGGGCAAGCCTTTTAGAGACAGCAGGGAATCAAATCAATGGCTGGCCCCAGAGCCCAAGCCCAAGAGTACCTAGCCAAGGTGGCCAAGGGACTTACCTAGGAAGACTCCTAAAAGGTGGAGGAAAAAGGAAAGAGGGCCTGGACCCAAACTGTCTTCCTAAAAGAGATTCTCCCACGCCCCACCCTGCCCTTGGCAGTATTTTGGAGCTAAACAAGAGATGTGAGGTACAAACCAGACAGCAGTTTAAGTCAATTACCGCCACATTCTATCATGGGCTCAATACCCAGGGTCCCTTCCCAAATTTTAAGTCTCCCCAACCGGTTCTCTCTCTCTCTCTCTCTCTCTCTCTCTCTCTCTCTCTCTCACACACACACACACACACACACACACACACCTCTGCCTTCTCCCTGTATCCTTCTAACTCCAGCGGGGACACAGTTTTAGAAGATTTGTTGGGGTCAGGGGGCTTCTCAAGCCTGCCTGAGATGGGGAAGGAAAGAAAAATCTGTCTTAGGGAAGTGCCCCAGATATCGCCTTCCTATCACCCAGAGCTGCAGAGCTGCCCCTACATGAAATCTCCTCTGAGACCCCATGCAATGGTGATGGACAAGCAAGTCCCCAGAGGATGTTTTCTCCCTTCCCAGAGGGAGAACCACATAAACTTGCCCTGATCCTCCCCCAAAACCACCAGAAACAGGAAATGTCCTTATGCTGAGATATTATAAACCAAGAGACAGGGCACATCTCTATCCCAGACTTGCCCAGCCCCAGATAAGAAGCCCACCGCGCTGACTTTCCCCTTCCTCTATCACAGGCTACCCAGTGCCTCCAAATTCCCTTCAGAATCCTGGAGTCTGCCCAGTGTGGAATTTAAAGTGACAGCATCTCATTTGCCTCAGGGTCTGGTCATTTCTCTTTCATATTAAACGGTGTGTCCAAGTGTGTAGAAGGTCCATCCTTTGGAGGAATTTTCCTTCAAGGGTACCAACACTGGACTAAATATGATGCCATCCATATCCCTATCATCTCCGCCAAATCCGAGCCCGGAGCCCAGGGAGGAAGTCCACAGCGGGTTTCCCGATGGCTACGTGATCCTATAGTAAGGATCCCATTTCGTGTAAGCTGGAGAGACCTAATTAAAAAGACACACAAGCGCACACATACAAACATACATACAAACATGCACACACACACACATATCGCGCCGTAAGTAGGTTATAGGACCTCTCTTCACCCCCTCCCCTACACACACACACACACACACACACCACAAACACGCATCAAACGCAAACGACGCCGCACACGCAGACACACACTAGCACCACATCAAGTTCCCACCATGGTACACACGTCGGGAGCGCGCGGGGGCACACATGCCACTTTACTAAAAGCCGCATTTAACCCTCGGAGCCCCACGTACAGGGACCCCCCTCCCCGGAACCTGTTTGGACTTGGCGGCGGACGGTGGCCTGGGAAGAGCGGACGAGGGTGCCGCGGGGAGTGGGGCGGCCGGGGCGCCCCGAATGCGGCGCGGGGCCCTCTCCAAGGGCAGCGGGGCTCCGGGGCGCTGCACCGGCGCCGCCTTACCTGGAGTCAATGTCCGTCTTTGGCGGAGAGCTGCGGGCGGACGCTTTTTATTCTGCTCGGTGGGAACTTGGGAGAGCCCTGCGTCCAGCTCGCATACCGGGGACGGCGCGGGGACTGCAGGCGTGGGGGTACCTGGCTCCTAGCAGCCTGGCTCATACTCAGCCGTAAAGTCCCCTTCGCTGGTCCCGAGGACAGGCATGAATCCCGGCTCCGGAAGGCGGTCACTACTCCCTGTGCCTCCCGGCTCCTGCTCTCTCGCCAGCTCTCTCCCACTCTCGCCTGCGCTCTCCTCCTCCCCCCGCGCCAGATCAGTTCGCAGCCGTGGGGACCGGGAGCGAGGCGGCTGGCGAATGGAGAGGGAAGTCCAAGTGCGCCGCGGTCTCCGGGCGGGGAGCAGCGGAGGACGGGCCAGGCAGGGGGCGGGACTTAGCCGGAGACGGGCTAAAATGAATGGGGGAGCGGCTGCCGGGGGGCGGGGAGGGAGGAGCCGAGCGCCGGGTTTATTCCGAGGAGTGTTTTGTACGTCTTTAGGCGGAGGAGGAAGAGAAGGCAGCCGAGAGAAGGGAGGCCGCCCGGAGGGAGGGGCGGCCTGGGTGGGCTGAGGCTGAGCCACCCGGGAGTCTCCTGGGTCTGGGGACAGGGCTGTGCGTCTCGGGGTCTGAGCATCCACCGACGCTGCGTGTGTGCGCAGATCCCAAATGGTGGTGTTCTTAAGCGTGTCTGTAGCTGCGTGCGTCGCGAGTACCCGAGTGTTTCTGAGTATGCGGGTACTCGTGGGGCTGCGTGAACCCATTGGAGCGTGTTTTTTTTTTTTTTTTTCTTTTTTCCGGGGAGGTATCCATGTGGGTCCGTTTGTGTCTGTGCCTCTCTGCGTTTGAGACTGTGTTTCCTTGTGTCGGCGGGAGCCCACATAACCCCCAGGAATTAAGCAAGCGCTTCTCTACGTGGGCAGGATGGAGGAATGAGAAGCTGAGGGGAACGCAAAGTTCTCTGGAGACCACCAGAGGCAGGGAAGAGGCGAGGGTACAGGGACTGAGACATGAATGTAGGCAGCCAGACTCCGCATAGAGCCCGAGGTGCTTGCCGGCTGGGGTTGCTGACACTGGGCCTCTCTCTGAAGCAGAAAAGAAGGCCCTCAGGCGATCGGAATGCCCACACGGTGCATATTCTGTACGTGTGCTTACTTTGCTTCCCTTGTGATTTAAACCGCACCAGTAATGCACATTCCTAGTCCCTTAAACATTAAGCCAGGGTGGGAAGCAGCCATGAAACTAACAGAGTGGAGAAGCAGGAAACCATAAAGACAAAATGTTGGGGAATTTAAAGGAACCCAGATTCAAAAGTACAGGCTCAAGAGGGGGTGCAAAGCCAGTAGCTACAGGATGTTGGCCAAATTACATACTTCTTAAGCCTCGATTTTTCATGTTTACTAGGATAATGTGACTACCTATGTAAGGGAGTTGATGTGGAATTTAAATGAGCCAATGTATATAAAAGCATATAAAAAGATCCCTCCCACCTAGTGAATGCTCAATGCATGTTTTCTGCAATTATGATTCCTATTGTAATCACTTTATTATTATCCAAAGGATGAGAGGAGAGAGATGTGACTTTTAAGAAGGTCTTTAAGGAAATAAGGTGGAAGAAGAGTCTTGGAATAAAATGAAGAGAAATATTTGAGTGATGCTCTGGGGACTTGAGTAAATGTATGTAATTAACGAAGAATGAAGAAGAAAAAGAGGGGAAAGACACAGAGATGTCCAGGATGGCCCTGGGTCTCCAGAGTGCAGGACTAAGGAGAGGGAGGGAAGGGGAGGGAGCAGCAACCAGTTCTGGGTTCCTCTAATTCACTCTATTCTAAATGAGGAAGTCAGCACCACGGACAGCTCTCAGGTCACTGACCAGCCCAGTGATTTCTCTTTCTGTCTGATTTTTTTTTCTTGGGCAACTTTCTCCTTCCCTTGGTATCTGGAGCAGATTTGGATCCTGGCCAGTGGTTCCAGGGGCAACTTTGACTTTGAGTCTATGAAGAAATACTTTCACCATACACCTGCTTCTCCATCCATGTCATTACGGAGCCTAGGGTTGCTATCGCCTATTCCTTTCTCTCCCTCCCCTTTCTTTCTCTCTTTCTGTACTGTTCCTCTTTCGGTATTTCTCCTTCACATATTCAATGCATGTTTTCTGCATTTTCTTCTGTTTCTCCATCACCCTCCATCTCAGAACTGTCTCCTTCAGCAATAGTAGGCAACAGTACATTATTGGTAATGCAGTTCTGAAAACCTGGCAGGCAGGTTCACGTGTAGATGAACATGTAGACTGTTTTCTCTCCTCAGCTCTACCTTAGTAATCAGTCTCTCAAGGTGGATCATGATCTGGTTGCCTTATTAGGAAAGACATAACACTGTGGAATATTTTCCTTTCTTTCCTCCACCCCACATAGTCAATATTTCCCTCTGGAAACATGGATCCCATCCTAGTTCCAATTACTGTTAGAGAGAACTTTTATCATGCACCAGATATTCCATTTGAAATGGCCCCTATATCACTGCTTATAATTTTCAAAGAGTTATGAAGTATGTTGTAGATAATGCTACCCCATTTTTACATAATAGGAAATTGGACCCCAGAAAACTTGGGTAGCATACTGAAGCACAACTAGTCAGTCAGTGATGGAGTCAGAAATTCCACCTCCATGACCAAGTTCAAAATCTTTAATGTATCTTAAGAAATAACAGAGAAGCCCTGGAATGATTAGAAGATCTTAGAATTTACAGGAGTCACTGCACCCAACCCTAAATATAAACTTAAATGGCTGGGTTCATTGCATAATTTGTCCAATGGAGAATTTAGTAGCTCTTGCCCCTGGAGGAGGGGGTGAAGACTTTGCATGGACAGATTTAAGACTCACCGGAGCCTTATGGTTTCTGGGTTTTGAATAAAACTCCAACCTTTCCAGGCCTTAGTTCATTTGCATTTGGCTGTTTAGCTTCCCTGTTTCTATGAAGAAAGGCTAAGAGGGCCATTTAAAAATGTCTCCAAAGACTCCTTGGTCATCAGAAAAGTTCCTAGTGCAAAGCATTCCTAATGACTTATGGAGAAAGCAATCAGAACCATATGGATAACATTTCTGCAGAAATACACATGGGTGGGAAAAGGTTTATAGGCCAAAAATATATTTCTTTTTTTTTCCTCTTTGCCAAAGAAAGAACATTTAAAGCAGCTTGAGATATGTGAGAAATGTCTTGTTCTTTCTTTGGGGTGGGTGTTGGTGAGCAGCTGTTTGCTATTTCCACTGAATTTACCAAGGGCTTGCATGGGGAGGAGTTGCTACAGATTAGGGTAGACTTAAGAAAGAACTTCCTGTCTGTAGACCTTGGGGTGATTCTTGTGTAGAATCTTTTCAAGAGCATTAACTAAGTAAATGGGATATTTCACAACACCCTATTCATACTATGAAGAATTAGACAATATTTTTAAAGTCACAGTTCATTTTAAGAGCATCATAATTGCTCTGAACTCTTCATGTTGTGCAAAAAAAAAAAAAGCGCACAAACATGCCTACAAAATTTTGCATAGAATTTTAATGAATTCTTCTTTGCCAACCCCATTCATGAATGTCTATTCTCAAACCCCAGCTGTAAAGCCTCAAGATTAGGTGACTTTTCTGGTCTCCCACCTGAAGTTAGATTTTTATAAGTTGCTTCTTTTAAATTTGAGCTAAAGAAATTAAAAAGAAGAAGTCAAATGGGATATAAATAAGGAGGTAAATGGGCTTTATTTCCTAAAAATATATAAGAAATATAGATCAACATTCAGTGGTGGAATGGAGGCTCCACTTCCCACTCCTTAAATAAAGATAAGATTTTGTCCTGTTTGTGTAGGACTCTGTGCCACCTGCTACTGCCTCAAAAGCTTCCATTGACTCTTCCTGCCAAATCCCAAAAGAGTTAAAATCCCTTAATCCGAGGTGCTTTGGGTTCAGAAGAGGCTCAGCAACTGCAGAGAGAAACCTACCTTTCTTAAGTGTCTCCTGAATGTGAGGGGGCATGAAAGAATCCGAGATGAGCAAGTTGCTGGGTTTCTGCCGTGGAGAAATCTGGAGTCAATTGCGGAGCTGAACTTATGCCTAAATAATCACGGTGCACTGTAGAATGTAGCTGGCATATTCAGAGTCTTTAGGAAGTACTAGGAAAAGCTAACAGAAAAAAAAAGTTTGCTTCTATATAAGGTATAATATATCACACCTATCAAGAGCTATTTTAATTCCATTTTAAAAGCAGTTGAATTAATAGGAGCTAATATTTATTGAGTGATCACTGTATGTCAGAAGCAATCAAAGCCTTCCATGTCTCTCAGTGAGGTGGATTCGAGCATCTCCTCATTGAGTCAAAGTACCAGGCAGCATGTCTCTTTTAACCTCCTTCCTCCCCCCAACCCCAACATCCCCATTCACTTCCCATCCAAACCGCTGGGGCAGTGGGCTGAAAATGAAATTCTCGTCCATCCTTCTCTTTATCCAAGGCCTGGTGGAGATTTAACAACATACCAAAGTCAGAACTGTTTTGCCCAGAATTCCTTGCCCCCTACCCTCTGGCCCCCTATATGCTTTACAATCTTATTTGTGCCTGGTGATCACCCTGTACCTTCTCCGTCTGCAAAAATGTCAGTGCTCACTAGTTCTTAGTTCTTAGTTCTCTGGGTGCCCTCACCTTGTCCTGTTACGTTCCTCTCCCCAGCAGTCCTCTGAGCCCAAATGACTAACTCTGACTTCTCCTTGACTACTTAGCTCACTTGCTATCCGGCCCCGACTTTCTCTCTGCTATCAAGCCTGGCTCTGCCCTTCACAGGGTCTTTTTCCATTTGCTAGAGCTCACCAAGTCCTCTCCGCTTCTAAGCTCATGCTAGGTCTCCACGCCCAGCCAAGTTCTTCTCATCCTTCAAGTATCATTGTAAATGTCACCTTCCTGTCCCCCATACAAGGCTGTCAGCTCTTTCACAACCCTGAAAATCTCCTTCATAACATGTATCCTTATTGTAATTAAATAATTACCGGTAACATTTTTTTTGTTTAATGTATGTTTCCTCAGCCAGAACTAAAACTCAAAAAGCATAAAATTGATATCTATGATGACAGCTTGGCACATAAAGATATAATGAACATGTATTAATTAGTTCCTATATCTCAGTAGCTACTCCCAGTGCTTCACAAATATTAATTCATTTGATCCTTCCAACACCTCTATGATGTTGTTATTGTTATTATGCTCATCACCCCCGTTTTCAGATAAAACAGAGATAAATAAATGGTCCCATATCAGATACCAGAACCAAGATCCAAACCCAGGACAACCAGCTAAAGAAACCACATATATGGCCACTATGATACTTAGCACTTTACATAGGAGGAGCCTAGCACATATTTATTCAGCAAACAGAAGTTCTTTTCAGTCCTTCCAATCCTTAAGTATATTCTGTCTTTTCTGGGTCTGCAGGGCTCTCACTTTCTGCCTTTAATGATGGATATTTGCATATGGCAGCCTTGTTTGTATTCCTGGCTACTGGCTGTGGTCCTTCAACACACATACTGATACTCTGGAGTCCTGCTCCCACACACTGACTCCTGGACTAAGAGTTGTTCCTGCTCTGGTCTCCCGTCGAATCCCGGGCTATGAGAGCGGATGTGTTTGGACAAGAGCACATGCAAACTGGTTCTGGTAGGCATGCCCCCCCACTCCCCGTTTCTCACTCTCTCCTCCCTCTTCCTTCTAGATTGCTAAAGTTCCAGCTTCCTTATCCTAAGTCTGCCCAGATTTTTGCTTTGGTGACCAATGATTCTAAAACAGGTATCAGGAAAGGAGTCTGGGAAAATATTAACTTGTTGGCTGAGGCTCCAGAAATTTCCTTATTGCAAACTCCCTTGATATCCTACTGGAATTAATAATTCAGTTCATGTAAGGTTTGTTTTTCTTTAACTCCCACATAGTTGACCCCTTGTTTTGTTCTGTTTTCTGCAACCTTACTTTTTTTTGCAATGACTTAAAGATGAGGTAGGCCCAGCAGGTAGCCCCACGATACAGGAATCATCAGCTCAGGGCCATAGAATGAATTGCATGAGGATAATAGTTTGTAATGAAGAATCCACAACTTGAACCAGGCACAAATGCATCAGTGCTTGTGTACCAGTTCTTTCTTCATTTCTCATTAGACACAGTTGTAGGTAGTTTGATGAACAATTCGCTGAACCCTATTCCCTCCTAGGCCCTCCCTTTTTCTAACAGGCCAGCCAGCTCTTACTCTCCTCGTGGGCCACTAGGGGGAGCCCTACATAGGCTATTTTTAGCCTCTGCCTGCCTTGACATCCATTTTCCTCTTCTGCTAACAGCACTTTTATTTTCCTTTGGGAAACCACCCTTCTAATATTCTCAATCCAAATGATTCAAGAGATGCTGAGACTACTCCCTGATTCAAGGACCTCTGACCAGGGCCAGCTAGTCAGAAAGTCTTATTGGTCTATCTCAGTGGTTCCTGTGATTGGTTTAGACATGATATTGATATAGATTAATCCCACACAAATCAACCACAGGACATTTGCTGGAATTGCTTGAATCTTATTTAAAAGTACTCCTAAAAGCAAAATAATAACAATGAATACACTTAGGCTGGTAGGATCTGATGACCAAGTCCTGGAGGTTGCCTTTGTCACCACCATGAAGGAATCTGGGACAAAGGCAACATGGAGGAAATGGATCCAAAGGTTTCTATCTAAACCAGTTTGAGTGGGGTTTTTGTCACCTGATACCAAATGCATCTTAATAGAACATTATATATCTGAGTGACTGAGCTTTAGATATAGAAATTTGAAAGTATTTGAAAGAGAGAAGAAAAGTAGTTCTGGCAGTAGTAAACCAAAAGAGGAATGCACAGCTATTAATCCAATTCTACCTCCAGCCAACTCTGTGCCTCAGACACGTCAAGTCCATCTGTCCTTCTGGGTCTTGTGTTCCCCACCAAGGCAGAATTCTAAGATGGCCTTAAACAGTGGTTTCTGTGCATATAATGAGACAATAACATGAATATTTTATTTTATATGGTGAAAGCTGGGCAGGCCAGCTAAATCATGTTAATTTTCAAGACAGTATTTCTCTGGCTGGTTGCAGAAGAGGAAGTCAGAGACATGCCTAGTTAGTCTACAAGAAAGCAGTTGGCCAGGTAATGAAATGCCTAGGAGGGTTGTGTTGTAAGGACGGCAATAAGACAGGAACTTCACCCCTACAACCACAAAGAAACCAATGTTAAACTTGAAAGCCCCATCTGACCCCTTAACTTCAGTCTGATGAGCCCCTTAGAGAATAAGCCAGTTACTCCATTCTTGGACTTTAAACCAACACAACCCGTGAGAAAAAAAAAAAAAAAAAAAATATATATATATATATATATATATATATATGTGTGTGTGTGTGTGTGTGTGTGTGTGTGTGTGTATGTTTTGAGACACTCAATGCATAGAAACTTGCTGCACAGCAAAAGAAAATGAATACAATCTACTCATAAATTAGCAGGATCAAGTCATCTCTACAGTCATTCTCTCAGCCCTGACATCTCACGGTCAGGTGGTACTAACCTATCTGAGATTTCCTCTCATATATCCCATCCCTGATAACCTATCCTCATGTCCACCTGTTAATATCTCTCAGGCCAGAGAGGGACAAAACTATCACCCTACTCTAGCTCACAAAATTGTACCCATGTAGTGACTTCTTTTCTATATAAAGCCTTGCCCTGATAATATGTAATTTGGAAGCTAATCCCATCTGGATGAATATCTACTGGGGTGAGGGTATGTGCCATGAGTTTGCTTTATAGATATAAACCTTGCTCCCAGTAAAACAGTGTTCCAATTTCATGACATCACTCTTGCTTAGATGTGAATAATCACTAATTATTTTCAAATCACTGAGCAAAATGGATATGAGAAATGGACTTTGGAGTCAACTAGATTGGAGCCCTGACCTGACATCATCACACCCCAGGAAGTCGCATAGTAAGCCTTCCATGCATACCTGTAGCCCTGTCAAGCCTCAAAGTCATTTGTCAAATGGGGATCCAATAATTTATCCAGAATTATGTTTCTAGTGCCTTCTCTGAGCCAAATATTTAGTCCGGAGCACTGAACAGACCACTCCCTCCTGAAACATACAGTTTCATTAGGAAGTAATGTTATAGAGCTGGGCTCTTCTGAGAAAGTAAGGCAGTGTAAAGACCTGTCCTTCAAACCTCCATTCTTGAGACCAAGTCAGAAAAGTTTCAGAAATGTCACTCAGTGTAATAGGAATGACTTTATTGAAGAGGTGGGAAAAGGGAAAGGGGACATTCTCAAGGGAGTATGCTTCTCCTGTTTTATTGGGGGAACCAGAGAAGTTTCCGGAGAGTCCCACCGAGGTCCACTTCTTGACTTGTGACTGAAAGCAAGAAGACATCAGACTTTCAAGTACCCACTGCCATGGTAACTCTAGGGCACCCTGGCCCGTGCTGACCAGTTTTAATTAAATTCTTGATCATAAGTTCTTATAGATTTCATGGTCAGGAGGAACTATCCTTAGTTTCCAGAGTTTCCTGGGTTCCTCCTATCCATATGATCTTGGGCCTATATTTCCCTTGCAGTTGCCAGTAGTTTGCTGAGGAATGTGACATATCCTGTCCACTGGGGCCAGGCAGGGCTGCAAGGTAAATTGCTTCTTGGAAGAAAAAAAAAAAGCATGTGGGGGTCAGCACAGTGGGCCCATTTTATAGAATTATTATCTTAATCTTATATTCCCACCATCCTCATCTGTCTGTTTCTTAATAGTAATACCTATCCCAACAAGTTATTATAACAGTTAAATGAGATGAGCATTTAGTGTGGAGCATGACATAGGACTCAATAAAAGGGTGTCGTCCTGAGAAGACTCATGCTTCCCAATAGGAATCATATAGTTATTAATAACATTTATTTAGCACTTGCATTGGGTCAAACATTTCTCTAAGTGCTTTCCCTGCATTAATTCATATAATTGTCACAAAAATACCAAGAGGCAGAGGCTATGATTATCGTCCCCAATGAGAACAGAATTAGTAAGAATTTAAGATTTAAATTCATATAGTTGTGCTTTCAAGTCCATGTACTTAACCTTGATGTCCTGCCAACTCTGGCCAGAGGCCTTTAAAATAAATGGGATGAAAGAGTAGAGAGGTTTTATTGTTTGTTTGTTGAGTGAACATTTCTCCACACGTGGTCACACGTGCCACCTCCATACCATGAGCACCCCACATGTGACAAACTGACAAGTCACCACACTGATCAGGAAGAGGTAGACAAAGTGGCACTACCAGAACTTCTGTAATTTTTTTTTGCTTTTATTTGCCATTTATTTCATGTTTATAAGGCTCTGGAAAATGCTAAATGCTTCACGAATATTGTTTAATTTAATAAATTAAGTGAATTAAAATAAATGTCAAAAAAGCAGTGAGTCAGATTATTCCCTTTATTGCAGATGAAGAAACTGAGAGGTAAAGTGATTTGCTTATGTACCCACAGCTGGCAAGAAGAGCTGACCTGGGCTGGAAACCCAGCCCTCTTCAGTGGCTGTGCCCCTCTGTGCTCAGCTAGGTTGCTCTTTTCCAAAACACACTATGTGACCAGTGACTGTAAGTCTCATCTGTTTGAGTTCCAAGGGACATCGTGCTGGAATATATTTTCTTTACAGATTCATATTTACTATTTTCAGGAAGTTTGGTTGGTTTGTTATTTTGTGACTTTAACATCTTTTTTGCCACTTTATAATGAACTTCTATTGCAATGAGCTCAAGTTCAGCTGGTTAATCTTTGCTGCATACCATCACACATTCTTGAATTTTCAGCATCTCTTAGTGTCTGTTCTGCACCACCCCTTGCCCATCTCTTACCTGGGGTAGCCATTACTAATAGATCACGGAACTCTCTCCTGCAAAACCCAAAACACTTCTTAGCACAACCTTCCAGCAATGACTGCCAATCAATGAGATCTGGCTCAGGAGGTTGAAATCCAAATGGCAGACCTGTATGGTTCCATCCCTGGTGAAGCTCCTCCTTGTATTTCAGAGATAAAAGCCAGTGGCAAGATCAAATAGAAAGAATTATCCAAGTTGTGAATTAAGCATTTCTTTCTACTCTAAAGGGCCAGTGCTAGATAGCTCAGATCATTCTTTGTATTTTATTACAAATTTTAGCATAAAAAAATTGCTTGCAGAGCCTGAGTCCCTGGTGCTACTTGTATAAAATACAACATTATGAAGTTCAGACATATTTGTGGATAGGAAACGCTCTTTCATTGATATATGGACATCACGGACTTTACTAGGGACAGGTATCCCTAGAAACAGATCAAGTTCTGATTTAACAAAAAGATGATAAACAAAGTCACAGTTAGTTAATTTGGCCATTGTTTTTCTGTGCTAAGATATTTGCTTATATTAGATCTTGCTGATAATCACTCTGTTAAATAATCAGATCATGATACAACCAAGTCATATACTTTTCCACAGTAATGATCTTGCAGGATCACTACACACACCAGGGGCTACACAACTTTAGACAGATTTTGAGACGGAGTAGTTTATCAAACCCGCTATATCAATGAGTACTCTTTGCCTGCAAATGGCAGGAAACTTATGAAACTTAGCTGAAACAAAGAGAAAGAAGAAGGGGTGAAGTGGAAGAAGAAGAAGAAGGAAGAGGAGGAGAAGGAGAGGGAGAAGAAGAAGGAGGAGGAGGAGAAACAGGAAGAAGAGGAGGAGGAGGAAGAGGAGAAAGAAAAAGAGAAGGATGGGGAGATGCTGGATGGAGGAGGAGGAAGAAGAGAAGATGAAGATGAAAGAGGAGGGAGAAGAAGAAGAGGAGAAAGAAGAAAGGAAGAGAAAGGAGGAGGAGAAATGTTTTGGCTCCTGTAACTGGAAACTGCAGAGTTTGGCCATGTTTGGGTTTTGACCGTGTTGCCAGTATCCATTCTGCCTCTCTCCCCTCTTTCTCTGTGTGGGCTCTTAGCTCTCAGGAGGACCACTCCACACATAGCTCAAATGCCATATTAACTAGTTCCAGCCATCCCAACCCAAGGCCCAGTTGGCTCTGAAGGCTTGTGTTCCCCTTGGTGAACCTCCATCCTGGTTCTCTGAAAAGACTGGGGAGATCATTACCAAACATATGCAGTAAAGATCAGGTCTACAAAAGCAACCATGTCCACATCACCAGCCCCTCGCTCTAATGGAATCTTTCCATTAATCATCTCTAGGGAAACATGCCAGTAATTCTAAATTTTAAAATATTTTAAATATTTTATGTACATATTTAAAATTTTTACCTGAAAAGACACTGGGTAAACCTTTAGATAGTCAACTTCCTCACTCGTTGAGGGACTCTCAGAAATTTCTTAGAATGAGTATCTTCAATAGAGAGAGTATTTTTTTTAACATCTTTCTTAGGTTGGTATTAGACTCTCAGAACATATTTTCAGAAAGATTCTTAAATAGTGCTGAACCTTACACATTTTACAATTCAATGGTCACAGTTAATATTGAAATATTTTAATGATGTCATTAAATATTACCATGGATGGTAAAAAATTGATTCTATTTTCTTTTAACTTTGCATGCACAAACTCACAAGCATTAGAAAGAATGAGAGAAAGTGAAGGTGATTAGGTAGTGGAACCTAAAATATTATTTTAATTGCCTCTTCTTTCAAGTAGACTACAGAACATAACTCAGGTATCTATACATTGAAAAATGCCAATAAAACACTTACCAATAACCTGTGTGTGGCATTTCCCTCTCCTTGATCTCTCTCTCAGTAACTTCAATACAGTGGTTTACTTAATGCACATGGGTAGCTATTTCTAATCAATATGTTGATATAAATGTAGGAAATTAGTATTTTAAAAGAAAGAATGCACACATTGAATTCAGAAAGCTCATGTTTTTCTTGTGGCTTTTCCCTTTATTTGTAAACTTTATTTTGTTTACTTGGTAGTGTGCCCTGCAAGGATTAATTTTACATGGCGACCTGAGTGGGATGCCCAGATATTTTGTCGAACATTATTTGGAGTGTTTTTAGGGAGAGTATTGGGGATGAGATTGACCTTCAAATCCTAGAATGAATAATTGTCTTCTCTCTTGTGGGTGAGCCTTGCCCAACCAGTTAAAATTTTGAATAGAACAGAATGGTTGATCGTATCTGTCACTACTTTCCCCCAATTCCCTAATACAAAAGAATTCTTCCTGCAGGTTTGTCTTCTAAAAGGGATGTTGCCTATTTCCTGCCTTTGGACTTGAACTGAAACATCAGCTCCCCTACTTCTCAGCCTTGAGACTTAAACTGGAACTACACTATCTGCTCTCTTGGGTCAGTTTACATCTTAGCTGGGGACTTGCAGGATCTTGCAGGATGGGGGGAACATGTTCATCTTCATAATCATATAAGGCAAATCCTTTTAATTATCTCTCTATCTTATCTATCCAGTTATTTCTGTAATCTCTGGAAAATTCTTACTAATACAGACCCTAAGAACATTATTTTATCCTTTGGGCTTTCCTTGCAAGAGAACCAAATTAATAAACCTCAGAAGCACCTTCTGTCTTAGCCAGGTGGTACTGCGAGAGCTGCAGCGTGTACTCGGACCTCACTGCAGCTCAGCCAGCTGCTGTATCACATCCACGCAGGAGCTACTGACCCACCAGCAGCAGCACCAAGTGTGCAGTCTAGGTCTCAGCTCCATGGCAACAGAATCCCGGCTCAGACCTTGCTCTCTCATGCACCAGGCCAGGGAGGACTAAGTGATCCACTTTCTATCCTCACAGTTCATTGCTAGCCTTCTGAAAGATGGCTGGTAAAAGCAGTCTTGAAGCTCCTAAGCTACCATCGAGATACTTAAGATTAATGCATGAAATTAAGTATATCACTGTAAAACGCTTTAGGATGACAGTTCTGCTATAAGGTCTACACACGGTGGTTAAAAGCATAATCATTGCAGCAAGATGTCTTGGGTTCAAATCCCACCACGGCCACTAGTTCAATTGGTCCAAGGTTGATTCATTTCTAAGAGTCTCACTTTTCTCCTATGCCAAGTTGACACATCATCATTTAAGTTGTTTAATTGAGTAAGGATTAAAAATACTGTTGCTTGGGGTAGTGCCTAACATACTCTTTGAAGTAGGTGATTAAATCAGATGGTTTGTTACCTCATTGTCAAGAAAATTAAGAAAGCGCACTGGCCTTGGTTTATGAGTGGCAGATTCAGAACTAAAACCCAGAACCTGAAGGCTCAGCAGGCATGGAGCAGGCATTCAGACTATGAAAAAACATCCACACACCTAGGCTCACCCACACTTAGTCTCCTCTTCTTGTCTCTCTTATTTTCTACATGCCAAGATATTAGGAATTTTTGCCACGTAGCAAGAAACCAGAATATATCTCCTTCTTGGTGCATTAACCTGGACTATGACAACTAGTCAAACAATGGAAATTATTCTCGTATTATGGACCACGTTACCATATTTAGACCATGCAGTGAAGAAGGTCAAGGATATGAGACGGAGGAGATAGTTTTTAAAAATTCATTTTGTTCAGAAAAAAAAAAATTACCTGTAAGTTGAAATACATTTGAGAGCCGGAAAATGGCCTACAAGTGGCTAACACTAACTGGATCCGCAAGACCCCAGGAGGCCACCCAGGGTGGGCCAGCGTAGGTCCTGCCTGCTTTCCAAAGTTTCTTTGAAGACAGTCAGGGTCCTCACGCAAGGAACTTATCCTTTCCCGTGGACATACTACAGATGAGACGGCTGTGAAGTCCCTTGATCCATGAGCTAGACTCAGACCCGGCTCTTTGCTCCTCTGGCTGTCTTCACAAAGCACAGCTTGTGTGCTGGGAAGAAGCTGGAGATGTTTCTTCCCATCCATTTTCAAGCACTTGTGGCATTCGTTATCTTCAGAGTTGGAGTCGTCATACCTGTCCATCATAAGCTCAAACTCGGCTGAATGGGCTCTTGGAGAGCTGCATTGATATTCTGCTGCTCTCTAACTCTCTGATGGAACATGACTATGTTTGTCTTCTGTGAACAAATACCTCTCTAAGTGGTGGTCTTATTTGACTGTGCCCAGAATCCATTGCACAAACATCTGTCTCCTGGGAAGTTGGCATCTACCTTAGATAAGATCCAGGGGCCCACACTGCCTTGTCTATTAGATGCCCATAGATCTAGACCTTTGCCAGGGCTTCCGTGCTTTTAGAAATCCAAGGGCACCTTTCCACACATGAGTAGCTACAATCTCAGTTTTAACAGAGTCACTTAAGATTGTCTTCTAGGAGAGCTTTGGTTTAGCCGAGAGATTGGGATAAAATGTTATTTCATGAGTGGACCATGGGATTTCTATTTTATTTTTGTTTTTGATTTTTTTGTTGTTGTTGATGGTATTTTAACAACCATCACCCTTCTCATCCAATTTAAACTGTATAATCCTCCATGCCTTAGCGAGCCAGCCAAATTTAGGTTATGGTAGAATGAGCAAGGGTTTTATACTCTTGGGCACATCTGCATTCATGCCACACAAACAGCATTTTAACTTGTGAGCGTTGTTGGATGGGAAACGAAGGGCACAGGGACTCTAATATGTTCTGGCCCAATCTCTTCTCAGCTTTATTTATTTATTTATTATCTGAATAATAGGAGATGCCTTTTAAAATATCCATGGGACACTGAATCAGGACTAAAATGGTCTTAGAGCTCAAGTTCCATCTCATTTTCAACCTGCTATTTGAATCTCAAATATCAGGAGAGATAGTTAAACTGATCAAAACTTCAAAACTTTGCTGGTGTCGTGAAGCATTCCCCAGGCCACCTAATGATCATTGCTACCCAAGAGTGGACAGGAAAGCATTCAGTCCTCAGAAAGAAAGTTGCCTTCTCTTGGACTCACTGTGGAAGGAGCAGCAGGTGGCTGTTGAACAATTGAATTAGAGTTTGTCTGAATTAGATGAGCTGTTTGAAATATATACCAGATATTATAGACACAGTACAGAATTATAATATAAAATGTCTATAATAATTTTTAGGTTAGGTATATGTTGAAATGATATTTTTGATGTATGAGATTTAATTAAATGCTATTATACATTATCTCATCCATTTCATTTTACTCTTTGCTAAAGTGATGACTAGCTGTTCCAAAGGACTTTGGAAAAGGGATCAGTCACATTAGCTGAAAGGTAGAAGAGCGTGGGAGGGAAGGGGGGATGGGTCATGACCCTGGAGAACTAACCACTAAACAGTAACTAACCATATTCCTGTTTATTCTACCTTAATGTCACAAACAACTCCATGATGACACTGATCATCTCTTTCCCATTTGAAATGTCTTCTAACTAAGGTCGCTCAAGCTGAGGTGGTGTGCTATGAATCTAGGCACAAGAAATACTAGAACTGGGAGTATAAGCACAGTCTCTCCACTGTCGAATCCATGCTTGTTCTGTGACACCGAAGTGCAAGTCTCTGAAATGTATTTACTTTACTATAGCCAGTGGGCTCAAGATTTTCAGTTCTGATTCTTCGTCTTCTCTTCTTATCTCCTTTACCCATCACTGGCAGGACTGCAAACAGGATTTAATATTGTTATTTTATTTACTACAACCATTTCTGGCCCCTGCACTCGGCTTGATGCAGTACAAAAATAGTTTGCCCTTTGGGAAGACAGTGCTGGGTTTGTGCCCCTCCACGTCTGTATCTGTGTTTATGAACCAGGCAGGGTGGAGGAAGATAGCAAGTTGGCTAAGTATGGCTCCAGGGGGAGTAGCTTTCTGGCTGAGTTGATAATGGAAAATGGAGAATTTCATCTCCAGGTCAGTGACTGAATCTAGTCCAGTCTTTTGGTGTCTGTTCTATATGATTATGTGGTGGATAGCAGCAGGGAATTGGAATTTCCCCCAAAGATCCCTCTATTATCCAAGTGCTCTCCTTCCCTCCTTCTATCCTATTTTCATTTTATTCTTTCAGGCCTACTTTTCTCCAAAACCTCCCCTCACTAATTGGAAAGTTAATTCCCACTGACCTCACTCCCTCCTATGACTGAAATGAGAGAGAGAATGAAGAGCAAATGATACAGAATCATGGGATTAAATGTCATCTCCTCTAGGATCTCTTGTGGCTATTTTTATCATCATTAGATTGCATGAATTTAATAGCCCATCTTATGTGATTGGTTTTTGAAACTAAGGTTTTCATTGTATCATGAGGATTTTGTGGTTGGAGGTGACAGGCTACTTGCATATGGTGTCCATATAAACTAGACAGGAAGTATTATTTTCCCAAGATAGTGCATAATGGTGCAAAGGAAAGTTCTTTGTGTTCAAAATGAGGAGACTGGCATTTGTATTGGAGTCTTCTGCTTACATCATGTGCCATCACAGGTATCTCTTATCTAATTCTGTTTCCTTTTAGGTGAAATGTGAGTCATAACCTTGTAATTCTTATATTGCTGTGTATCAACTCAATAAGCCACTTCACCTGTTTTTCACTTATTCTATATTTGAGAGTAGTGGTCTCCAATGTGGATAAACATACATCTTAGAAGTCAAAATATAATTCATTATGAGGTTTGAGAAGAAAATATTGAAATTCGACTTCTATATATGTGAGCAGTAGCAAACATACTTTATATATGCAATAATGTATGCCATCTATGAATAAATAGATATACAGAGAGTACATACTTAGGATACTTTTATTGCTAGAGAAATGTTATTGAAAGTGCCACTAAGACTACTGTTTTTAAAATGTCCTTTAAGGCTTTTCTAAATTATGGTAGTTGAAGATGAAGAAGGTGAAGAAAACTGAACTAAATTATAATTCAAGGACATGACCCAGAAGATAAATTTAATTAACTTATATACTTTTCACATATCTCCCTCTTGCAGTCTGCCCACTATTCGGCTCAAGGAGATCTAATGGATGGCTTTCCAATTGCATCACCATTTTTGCAACTCTGGGTTACATCTCTATTTCCAGATTTCTTGGTCAGGCCCATTAAAGGATCTCATTCTGGAAAACGAGTGCCTATGGCAAATCATCCCACGACTCCTCATCACTCATTCTCTACTCTGATGGAGGCAGTGATCATTTAGTTTATTTTTAATTTTAAAGTGTATAAATATCAATGGTGTTATTTTTGGTAGTTAAATAACGTATATGTATAATCATGAAGAATTGATTAAATGAAGCCATTTAATTATTCCAAAGCATTTAAAGTTGAGTTGTTGAAAAACAATTTTAATGATCTAGGAAAAGGTTCATAGTGCATGCAGAAATTTAAAAAAAAAAAACTATAAGAGGTATATTATGAGCCCTTTCAAAATGTGTTTATGGGATTTCTACATCCACTTATGAAGGATTGACAGTGATGAGAATTCCCTTACATACCTAGGAATCAAAGTAATTTTTTTTTAAATAATCAAAGACAAGACTGTGAACAATAGGCAGGGCAGTGCAGAATTGAGAGGCCAGCACCATGACTGCCCTGGTTGCTGGGAGAGGTACCGTATAGGTTGTGGAACAAGGAGGGGAACAAATGGTGCCTGGAGCTTCTATCAAATTGAGAGATGGAGATTGTAGTTCAGGAAGGACAAGAAAAATGGAATTTTCAGGGCATAATACAGAGAGAAAGGTGCTACTCAAATAATGATCTCTAGATTTCTGTGCCATCCTCTCATGTTTTTAACTGAGTATGACCTGTTTATTTCTGAGATGACATTGAATGAGACTGAATAAGAGATTGCGTGGGCAGCAGCACCATTCCTGGAGCTCACAGAGAACTAGGAATAATGCCCATTTTCACCAACTAGAGCTTAACTGTTCATGTATGAACTGTGTGCCAGTTTCTGAGGAAGGTATTCTGTGAATAAGTACTATTCTGGATCATTTGTAATAAAATGTTTTTTTAAAAAACAACCCTAAAAATAATCTTTTTCATGTACAGTAATGGATGCCAGAACAAAGGAATATATGTATAAACCTGATACAAGTAATAGAGAATACTTAGCATTCCATGATAAAAGTTCACAATATCTAACAGCTACTGAAAAATTATCAGCCATGCAAATCAGCTAAAAAATCTATAAAAACCAGAAGAAAAGTAAATTAAGGAACCTGATCTATAATGTAGATAATGGAATTTGAATGCAAGGAAGTTAAAACCACCATCATAAGTATGTTCAAGAAAGTAAAAAAAAAAAAACCATGAATATAGGGAGGAGAAAAATGAAAGATGTAAATAAACAAAAATGAACATTACAGATATAAAAATGAAATATCTAAATGAAAAATGGTATTAGTAACTCCAAAGAAAAGTTCAATAAACTTGAGACGTGGTAAAGGGGGTGCTATGGTTTGGATATGAGGTAGCCCCCCCACACACCTAAAGCTCCTGTTAAAGGGGAAATGTATTGTTGTAAAATGTTTGACCTGTGAGAGGTGTAATTGAACCACTCCATCCTAGTTTTAATGGAATGGGTGGTAACAGTAGGTAGGTCAGGCATGGTTAGAGAAGGTGGGTCACTTGAGGGGTGTGCTCTGAAAGGGCACATCTTCCCAGTGTCCCCTTCCACATTTTCTCTGCTTCCTAAACCCACCAATAAACTGAGAAGATTTCCTCTACTGAGTCCTTTCCCCATGATGTTCTGCTGCACCGAGGGCCCAGAGAAATGGAGTCAGCCACCTATGGACTGAGGCCTCTGGAATCATGTGCTACAAATGAACTTTTCCTCTTCTAAGTTGTTCTTGTCAGGTGTTTTGGTCACAGTGATAAAAAAAAAAACCTAATGAAATCAGTGGACTCTCCAAAATGAAGCATAGGGCAAAACAAAAATAATAAGGAAGAAAAACTTAGACTTCAGTGAGCTCTGTGACCATGTCAAGCAGACAAATATGTGTATAATTCGAACACAAAGGACAGGGCAATGGTGCAAAAAAATGTTTGAAAAAATAGTGTTCAATATTTTCTCCAAATTTGTAGAAAACTATACATTTAAAAAACTATATCATCAAGTCATCTTGTGAGATGGATAGCACGAGACAAATTCTCTAGAAAAAAAATCATTAAAAATTTATAAAAACAATTAAAAATTTATATCAATAAATGTAAAGCAGAAGCAATGGATTAAGACCATAATCCAATTGTTGAAAAGCAATGATAAAGAGAATATATTAAAAGCAGTCTGAGAAAAATACACTTTCAAAGAAACAAAGGTAAGAATTACAGCAAACTGCTTGTCAAAAACCATGAGAGTCTGAAGACAATAGAACCACGTTTTCGAAGTGCTGAAAGCAAACTATCATCACGCAAGAACTCTATATCCAATGACAATAAACGTGAAAAGCCTAAAAATATTTTCAAACCAAGGCAAATAGGTGCTTTATTGCCAGCTGATATGTATCATAAGAAATGTCAATAGAAGTCTGAAGGATTCGAGGAACATGATACCAAATGGAGTTTGGATCTATACAAAGACTACCCAGAGACTAAGTTTAGAGGCAAAATATCTTGTTCTACTTTTTTTGTCCTGAGACCTAGGAATCTTTATCTAATTTTTAAATATTGTTCAAAGATAATTGTCTACTTATATTAAAGCATACTAACAATGTTATGGAGTTTATAACACAGATAGAGGTAAAAATATATGAAATAATATATTTCATATATGAAAATAATAGCATAAAGACCAGAATAAGATAATTGGAACTATACAGTCTTAAGATACAATAGGTAATTTCATATATTACTTGAAGATAGACTATGGTAAGTTAAAGATGAACATTGCAAACCTTAGAGAAATCAACCAACTATTTTTTTTTTAAAGAGAATTTGGCCAATAAATTGATGAAGTATAGCTACAGAAAATGATGAATTAATACAAAAGAATAAAGAAAGTAACAAGATACAGTAAACAAAGAACAAGTGATACAAATAGAAAAGAGCATAGCAGTAGCTATAAATTCATCCATATCAGTAGTTTAATAAAATATAAATAATCAAACTCCAAACAAAAGGTATAATAAGAGGAAAGGCAGAGGATGTATTACCAAAGCATAGCTCAAGGAATATTTTGGTTAAAGATGGATCTGTTCATTTTCTTGACTGAGATATTTTTAAGTGTATATATTTATATCAAAACATATCAACTTGTACATTTAAAATATGTATATTTATTATATACTGGTTATACCTTAATAAAGTGGTTTAAATGTTAAAAAGAAACAGGCATAATAAACTGGACTAGAAACAGCAAGACCGAACTATCTGCTACGTACAACGACTTAAATATAAAACCAAAGATAAAGTCAAAGAATGGAAAAATATGCCATGTTAACATTAATCAAAACAAAATAAAGTATCAAAATTAATAATTAAATGAAGTACACTTCCATAATAGAATATTAACAAGGAAAAAGAGGCATTTTATAATCATAAAGGCACCAATTTATTGGAAAACCCTATCAATAGATTTAAAATTAACAAAGAATTTTGAAGAATATGAAGCAAAACTGATATAAATTAAAGAAGAACTCAGATTTCAATTGGGATTTATTTACGTTTCTCCTCAGTAGTTTTTTTTAAACATATATATCTCTCTATATATGTATATGAAGAATTAAGAAAAATAATTTTGAAGTATTGAACAATATCATCAACAAACTTGACCCGATGGTCAAGATCAGACTCAGGATAATAGCAGAGTGTGTATTATTTTCATGAAAGTGTAGTGGTTACCACATAAGATAACATTACAGAACTCACCCTATAATAAAAGAACTAAATAAAGGTAAAATGATTGAAGGTTAAGAATATGTTCTCTGATGAACATACATGGAAGTGAACTAGAAACCAGAAAATAGAAAGTCAGTTTTTAAAGTTCTCAAAAAATTGAAACTAAAAACCATATTCCTAAATAACTGACAGGTTCAAGAAAAAAAATGTGAATATTTTTAATCGAATGAAGATTAAAACAAAACATGAAAAAAATTATGCAATAGAGGAAAATCTGTACTGAGAAAGAAATTTATGGCAATCACATATTTATAATGGAAAAGAAAAAAAAATTCAATCTGTGATCTTATTTCTAGACTAAAACCCAGAAAAGAGAAAAGCAAACAAAATCTATCTAAGTAGAAGAAAAGGACAAATGATAATAATGAAGACTTAAGAAACAAAAACAAGCAAACATGTGAGAAAATTAAGAAACAATCTAATTTTGGGAAATAATCAATAAAATTTGACAAAAGGCTTAGTAGATTTAACAGGAAAAGACACAGATTACCAATATCAGGAATGGAAAAGGGGATATCATTCATGCCCTGTAGACATGAAATGAGAATATCTCATCACAAGCAATTTTGTGTTATAAAATTGGAAAACTCAGATGAAATGTATCAAGTACTTTAAAATCCATCCCAAGAGCCAGGGGGGTAAAGTTGAGAAATTACTCATTATACAATAACATTAAAAAATCTATCAATGTAATCCACCAATTACCAGACTAACAAGAAATCTCATATGATTACTGCAATCAATGCAAAACAAACATGAAAAATTCAAACTCTTACTTATGATAAAGACATTCAAAAACTGGTTGAAAAAATAGATTTCTCTATTTCTAGTTCTATTCTATTTCTATCTTTTTAAAGGCATTTAAAAAAAAAAACCTATTGCTGTTTTCTTAGTTCATGGTAAGAGACTTGTACTCCACATTTCCAGAAATGACTCAAGAATGTTTGTTTTCATCACTCCCATTATTAGTGTGCTAGAGGTTGAGAGTATGCAGTAAGATAAAATAAACCAAGCAAACAAAAATGACACAAAGATCAGGAAATAAAAATTAAAGCTGTCTTTATTTGCAGAAAGTATGATTATTTATATACACTATATCCCCCAAAAAATCTATTACAAAACTCCTAGAGCTAGTATGTGAGACACCAGGTAAATGTTTGAAAGTAGTTCTTCTATTTATCAATCATGAATAATTAGAAGTCAAAATACAAAAGATACCATTTAGAAAGGCATTAAAAAGCATGAAGCACTTGAGAGATAAATTTAATAAAAATGGCAGTATCTGTATGCTGAAAACCAGAAAGTATTGCAGAGGGAAATTTAAAAAAATATGAACAAATAGGGATGTGTATTAGAAGACTTTCTGATTATTTTTAAGCACTTTCCCCCAAATGGATCTATAGATTTAATTTAAATCCAAACAACATCCTTACAAGCAAATTCTTTATATAAATTGAGAAGTTGGTTGTAAAATACATTTGGAAATGCAAACAACATACAGTAACCAAAACAATTTTTTAAAGAACAAAAGGGAGGATTTAAACAACCAGATTGCAAGATGTAAAAAATTATGAACTTGAGACATCATTATTTTGGCATAAGGTGTATTAGTCAGCTTTGTGTCACTGGTACCAAAATACTTGACAAGACTAACATATATGAGAAGCAGTTTATTTAGGCTTGTGGTTTCAGAGGTTCATGGTGGGTCAGCTCCATTGCTCTAGGCCTGAGGTGAGACAGGGCATTATGTGGAAAGGTGTGGTGGTTGACAGCAGCTTAGCTCATGGCAGTCAGAAAGCAGAGAGAGGGAGATCATGCAGAGAACCAGGAGCAAGATATATCTCTAAGGGCACTCCCCCTAGTGACCTAACCATGCCCCATCTGCCTAGTTACCACCCAGTTAGTCCATTCAAATTGTTAATCCATCAAATGTGTTAATCCTCTGATAATGTTATATATAACTTTCATAATGTAATCGTTCCACCTGTGAACCTTCTTGTACTACCACATGAGCTTTTGGGAGGATACCTCATATTCAAACTATAACATAAGGATAATAATATATCCCTAAAATAGAATATTAGAAAATACTGCAAACATAATTGGCCAATTGATTTTTAATAAAGGAGAGAAGGTAACTCAATGCAGAACGATTTTATCCTTTTGAGCAAACTGTGCCTGCTCATCACAATTGAACATGCACTTCTGTAAAATTAAACCTGAACTTTTACTTCGTGTCAGATCTAAAAATTAACTTAAAACATACTCTAGAATTAAACATAAAGGCTAATAAAGAAATATATTTAGAAGATAAAATAGGAAAAAATCCTTGTGATACTGGGTTAAGGAAAGTTTTCATCTACAGGATACCTAAAACACAAATCATAAGGAATTTTCAAATAGGACCTCATCAACATTAAAATCCTGTATGTTAGAAGACATTCTAATGAAAATGTAAAGGCAAATTACAGACTGGGAAATATAAGTATACATATAACAAGGTACTTGTAATTTAGATTTATATAATATATAATTTATATATAAATAGATATAATCTACATATATTATAGTCTATTAACCTCCCTAGTAAAAAAGATAAACATCTAGAATTTTTTTAAAAAAGGAAGAAGAAATTTTAGAAAGTATCTGAGCAGACACTTCACCAGAGAATATACAGAATACAAATAAGCACAAGAAAAAAAAAACACCCAACATCATCAGTCACTAGATAAATACAATTAAAACCACAATGAGATATTCTACTCACTCAGGTAGAATCACTAAAATTAAAAAGAATGACAACAGTACGTTTTGTTAAGAATGTAGAGCAAGTGGAACTCTCACATTACCAGTAGGAATACAAAATGATAGAATCACTTTGGAAAACAGTTTTCAATTTCCCAAGAAGTTTAACTTTAATTTTGCATTTCCATTCCTAGATATTTATTCAATAGAACTGAATACATGTACACACAAAGACTTCTACAGGAATGTCAGTAACGGCTTCATAACAATAGCCGAAATTGGAAATGACTTAAATACCTATCAACTGGTGAATAGGTAAACAAATTCTAAAACAAATACAAAAAAGATCAGGAACAAACTACTGATAAACGTAGATATGGATGAATCTCTAAAGCTTTACACTACATGAAATAAGCAAGACACACAGGACAACATGCAGTTTGATTCTATGAATATGAGACCCAGGAAAGGCAACACAATCCTGAGGGAAATCAGATCAGCGGTTGGAAAGAGTCAGGAAGAGGAACAGGCAATTCACTTCAAAAGGGTCACAAGAAATTTATGGGAGTGAAGAAAATTTTCAATATCTTGATTATGGTGCTGGCTACCAGCCTCTATACATTTGTCAGAATGCATTGAACTATACAGTTTAAATTGATGACTATTCTGTACATTGTATCTCAACAAAATGGTTTTTAAATATGAGAATGTTTGCTAATGAAAAGTCTAGGTGGAAGCATATTATTTGTTAACTCTGGTGTCTTTGTGATTCAAAATTAAGTGGGTTTTTTTGTTTGTTTGTTTGGTTGGTTGGTTGGTTGATTTTAATCTCTTGCTGACATACATTCACTTATTTATGCATCCAGAATCTATTTGTTAACTACTTCCAGCCATTGCAAATCACTGGGGACAGATGGGTGAGCAAGACAGACAGAAGTCCTGCTACCATAGACTTTATATTCAAAGCTGTTTTCTTTACACTCCCTAATCTTTCTGTAAAGCACATGTTGTATTTTGTCATAGGAAGAAGAAAATTCCCTTCTAATTTATGAATCACAGTGTGTTTAGATCTTCTTTCCTTGTAAGTGTGCCTCTGTAACTCCCTGCTCTTCTACATTCATGATCTCGAGCCTATGTTCAGCATACAGAGTACAATGTGTAGGTCAACTGCTGTCACTGGGATAAAATGACTGCTTCCCAGTATGTGTTAGAGCAAACACATAACAGACTTCTAATTTTACTCCAAATGAGTCAATATTGGTATTTTAAAGAGTTGCATTATTTATATCAGCAAACATCCCATTTTGTTAATCTGTTCAAGTGAAGAAGAGGAGGAAAAAAATATGCTGGTGTATCAGAATGGAATGTGCCATTACCTAAGAGTATGCGTGTTCTAATAATACAGTCATTATAAACTTCCTATAAAATCATAGACTATCTCAGCAGAACAAAGGCGTATCAATCATCTACTCCAATATTCTGATTTAACAGACTCCCAATACCCTTTCAGAAGGAGACGACCTTTTGAAGACCATACTTCTCTTACAGGACGAGTAAGAAATAAAATCCAGGTATGACAACGACTCAAAATCCAGATTACACAGATAGCTGGTACTTGGAATTATCAAAGATTTAAATTATATGTCCATGCCCTAACAGACATTATTAATCAATCACCACATTTCCTGGCAAAATCCTGACACAATTTCAAACTCCTTCCTAACATTATCCCCAAAGTTGTTGTCAATAGACTATTGAGTAAACTCTTGAGGTGAAATCCAAATGAAGCACATACACACAAACAGACACATCCTTGATGGCACATATAGCAAAGCATCAATCTGCCCAAACAAATCTTTGCTTGCCTCTGTCCAATAGTCTTCATGGGAAACATATAGATGGTGACCTCTATTCTAGCATCCTGAGAGTTCACTTGAGACTATATAAGTGAGAGGTCTTTGAACGTTCTAACATTAAACAATGGTGAGTTTCTTTTCTCTTTTCTTTCATCTCTGTCTCCCCCAGAGTTTATGGGGCTATAGTGTAGAATAAGCTCATTTCTTCTATCGAAAATCAGCTCGAGTCTTGATTTAGGTCTGAGGTATAATGAGATTTAGTTTGATTCTTTTTCATTTTAGGGTTTCCTTCCCATTATGTGTAGTTAAAAGAAATTAGCTATGAAAGTGGGAGTTGAATAAGTTGCTCCCCAAATAACACCAATGTATAAAATGACAGGTAGTTGGATGGAAATGGTAGTGATTCAAACTCCCCCTGGCCATATTCCCCTGTCAATCTAACCAGCTGAGCAATGATTGCATCCAGCCATGAGCTTGGGAGACATGGATAAAGTTGCTATTCTTTAAGTTACTTTCTTTCAATATGGGTGATGGGATAAAAAGTCACTCCTAAGCACTGAAACTTGTATTAAGTAAGATCACTGTGAGTACTCTCAACTGCACTATTTTTGCTTGTTTGTTTGTTGTTTTAACTAAGTGATGCATTTGAGGAGAACAGATTCTTGGGGCTATCCTGCATGCTCAATTGTATGGCTAAAATTGCACTCAGATGAGGAACACAAACAGAAATAATTAAACAAATGAAATCCCCCTACCTCATACAAAAGGCACAAATCTGAAGTGTTGCAAGAAAAACAGTAGCATGGGAAAATATAATAAAAACCATCAGGTGGGCAGAGCAGGCCCATTGAAGAAGCTGCAATTTGAGAGGTTGGAAAAGCCAGCAGAGCCTGTGTTGATGCAAAACCCTAAGAAGAAAGCCTGGAGGTCAGAAGGAGCTTGGTCCAAACAGGAGTCCCTATGTGGCTGAGGGTAGACAGCACAGGGAGCTCAGAGGTTAGGTTAGGCCACGTGGGTGAGTGATATCTGAGATGAGGCAGGGCTATGGTTTAGGTAGGGCCTCATACAAGATGACAAGGAATTGGGTTTTATCTTCTGAAGTGTTATAGTTAACCTCTGCACGGTGTTTAAAGTAACACAGACTCCAGATGCAAATGCTTGGTTTGTCTGCAAAACTGCAGCAAAATCACAGAATCCTCTTCTAATGTTGCTGGTTTGAGCCCAGCAGATCTGTGTGGGCTCCCAATAATCACATGGAAATGTAGACACATAAATAAACATCATTCCCTTCTCTTAACAAGGTCTGCGCTACCTTTAGCAAAAGGCTTGGCTTCACTAGGAGACGATTAATTGTAGCTGTTCCGAGGACCCGGCATGTTGTGAGTGAATTAATGTGCTTCAAGGGCCCCATGTGTCTGTCTTCTCGTGTTGTCTAAATTTGTAACCTGTAAGACTGCATTTCCATAAGTTTTGAAATGCAATGCGTTCTGTGGCACTCAGAACTCGATCAGGATGAAAAGAGCTTTAGAAAGTAAGATGTTATTATTGTATTTGCCTTCACATGAGAAAATAGTCAAAGGAAGACAAACAGAGGAGGAAAAAAAAATAGATCCTATATAGATTAGCACTCCCACACACCCGGCAACCTGGGGGGAAAAAAAGAAAAGAGAAAAAGAACCAGAAAACCTTGCAAGAATAAACCTTATCAAAGACTGAACACTACAATCAGGCCTCTATGTGGAGAAAGTTTTACCTTTTTGAACCCCAGAGAAGAAAATTATACTCACTAGAGGAAGAAAAAGAGTTATTAACAAATCAGTTATCTGATGTTTAAATAATACAGCTGCTAAAATGAGCCTTCTAAGTAAACCTGCAGTAGAGCTAATTAGTTCAGCATTTTGCCAATAACCTCATCTTCTTTCACTTCAGTTTAAGAAAAAAA
Source organism: Marmota flaviventris (assembly GCF_047511675.1). NCBI lineage: Eukaryota > Metazoa > Chordata > Mammalia > Rodentia > Sciuridae > Marmota > Marmota flaviventris. The sequence continues at coordinate 89,626,383 of NC_092510.1, forward strand.
AAATGATGAGTTCAAGCTATTAACATAATACCAAGTATGTGATAAAGCAAGTATTTTAAAGGAATACATTTGGAAAGTTTGTCTTCAAATCTCACTACTCTCTAAATAGTAGGTAAACTTAGAATTTTCATTAAGGATTTTGAGCAAAGCTCTGTTCAAGAAATTTGCAACTCTGAGTTCTAGACTTCATCCTACTATTTACTACCTATGTGGCCCTAGAATAGTCACTTAATCTCCTGAGTGTTGATTTTTTTAATTATTATTACTGCAGTGGGATATTACTATCTAGCTAGATGGTCTGGTAGATTGTTATGATAAGCCAATAAATCACACAGGTACAAGAATTTTAAAGCTGCCTACTTCTGACATACATATAATGACTATTCTACAGTGAAAAAAAATATAAAAACAAAGGTAGGTGCTGAATCTATAAGGTTCAATATGGTAGCCATTAGAGCCACATGTGGTTTTTGAGAGCTTGAAATACAGTCAATGTGATGAAGAACTGAATTTGTAATTTTATTGAACTTTCAATAACTTGAATCTAAAATTAAAAGCCAATAATTCAATTAGTGAAGCAATTGTAAGTATGTTTGGAAAACTTGGATATCTGAATTTACTTTTTCAATTATATAAATTTTGTGAAATCTAACTTCAGATCAAACTGTTCAATGAAAATTTAGAGTTTGAATTTACATATGCTGTAAATACAAAATACATTCTGGATTTTGAAAATTTAGTATGAAAGGAAGGAAATTATTTCATTAATAACTTTTATATTAATTATGTTTTAAAACGGGCATATTTTGGATATAGTGAGTTGAACATAATATATTATTAAAACTAACTTTATCTCTTTTACCCCTTTCTTACTATGGCTACTATAGAATTTAAAATGACTTATGTGGCTTTCTTTGCAATTCTATTGGAAATCTCTTGGCTAATTGATATGACAGGGCCTTTCCTTAACCAGGTTATAGATGCAAATGTTCCCTCAACTCCAGGAAATGCCTCACCCCCATTTCTTGAAAGGATACAGGCTGGGGAGGAGTAACAGAAACTTGGCATTAGCTTTTACACCCACAACTGAACAGCTTGGATTCGAACCTATTTTGAATTTGAACCTAAAGCCCCTGTTTTCTTTTGACATCAAACGGCTGCTTGGAGCCCTCACCACTGGTTGCTGCAACAGGAGAAGAGTGTGAATTCAGGTTTTAGAACCAGCAGATCTCAGTATCAAGCCACTTTTGCTACCAAATCTCTGTAAAAGCTCCCTGGAGACAGAGCCTGCTTCTCCCTGCTTCAGTTTTAGGCTCTATCTAATGAAGGTGATACCCTAGAAAAATGTTGTAGAAGTGAGATATGTATGTCACTGGCAGAAGCACAGCTGGTTTTCAGAGGTACACAGAGACTAGCTAGCTATATATAGCTATATATAAATATTAAATATATTCTGACTCTAGTAAAATAGCTACATATTTATTTTATGTGGAAAAAAATACCCAATGTACATACCTTCTTCATGTTTTTAGGATATTATTGCTCTCTTCAAAAATAAAATTATTTCACTTTAAAAGGTAGAAATACGTAAAAAAAAAAAAAAAAAAGGAAGTTGTTATGAATGCATGGATAACTAGAGAAAAAAAAGATTGAGGTGGCATGTAACTATTCAGAGTTTGGAAAACTCTTATACAAGGTCAGTTTGAGCTGATATTTTATAGTTATTTAGTCTTAAGAGATGACTCTTTCTTAGAATCGGTCTTTCTGTGAGACAGGGAGGAAGCAACAGGTACAGGTGGAATGATGGGAACTATGCTCTCTCCCATCCAGAGAAGAAGGAGGCTATTCTGGGTGTCCAGCCCAGATCTAGGAAGGCATTCCAAAGGTGACTTTTGGTGGGACTGAAGAATCTGGAGAATGTAGACATGTGAGATTAAAGGAGAGAGAACTTGAGAGGGATGCTTCCTCAGGTCTGATGCCCTGTGGCTTTGAGGAAGTTTTGAAATCCAGTGAGCCCCAGGCACATCCCAAAGCATATGTTTGTTTAAAAGGAACCTGGGTAGCAGGTGCCTGTCTTCTGCTATGTAAATGGTATCCAGCATCTGGACTGCAGGGGAATTCAGATCTGGACACAATGAGTTCCAACTGTGCCCACTGGACAACTACTCACAAAGAAATTTAAATAGTAATCAGTGCTTCAGCATCTGCACCCCACCAGCATGTCCTTCATGCCATTGTTATGCACTCTCCCAGGTCCTGGAAATAAATCAATTTTCATGACAGCAGGGTATAGTATAAAGAGCCCTGGGCAGGAGGCAAGAGCCCCAGATCTTCTACCCTGCTCTTACCAATTAGCCAGGCCACCTTCTTATCACACATTCACTGGGCATGTGTTATGTCTCAGGGTTGTGTTGACCTCTGGAAGCCTTGGGCTGAATGGTCCAATATGGTAGCCACATGTGGCTTTGGCACACTGAAAAGGAGCTATCTTAAAATGAATTGTTCTGTAAGTATAAAATACACATGAGAAAAAGGAGCAAAAAAAAAAAAAAAAAAACTTCAGTGCTATTTTCTATCAACTGCATATTGAAATGATAAACTTTAGAATTATTTGTTCAAATTAAATATATTATTAAAATTATTTGGATGTTTCTTTTTACCTTTTTAATGTATATACTGAAAATTTTGAATTTATATATGTGCCTTTTATTGAAATTTTATTGGACATAAGTACTAAAAAAAAAAAAAGAAAAAAAATCCCTCAAAAATAGAAGCCCATGTGAACAGATGAGAAAAAAGAGCCAAGAGTCACAATCCCAATGCATATGAATCTGTGCAGAAGTTAAACCTTCTGAAGGCAGAAGTCATACGTTGCTCTTTCCTATATGTCTGCTCAGTTAAGAAACATTGACTTATGAGGTTGCCTCTTGTTGGGTGTCATGTCAACTCAATTTCATCTGAGGTCATGGAAAGGGGTAGGAGTCCAGAAACTTGGTTTTATGTTCCATCAAAGCTATGTGTTTTTTTTTTTTGTTGTTGTTGTTTTGTTTTGTTTTAAAGAGAGAGAGGGAGAGAATTTTTTAATATTTTCTTTTTTTTTAGTTTTCGGCGGACACAACATCTTTTTTGTACGTGGTGCTGAGGATCGAACCCGGGCCGCACACATGCCAGGCGAGCTCGCTACCGCTTGAGCCACATCCCCAGCCCCCATCAAAGCTATATGATGTTATAGCTAACCATAACCATAACTGTTATGGTTAGCTATGTGATGTTCAACAAAAGTTCATGTGTGAGACAATACAAGAAAGTTTAGAAGTGAAATGATTGGATTATGAGAGCCTTAACGTAATCAGCGCATTCATCTTCTTGAATGTATTCACCACTTGGTAATTATAGTAGGTAAGATGTGGCTGGAGAAGATAGGATACTAGGGGTGGGCCCTTTGGCTATATACTCTGTCCCTGGTGAGCAGAGCTCTTTCATGCTTCCAGGTATCCACATCCTGAGCTGCCTTCTCCTCCACTCCCTTCCTCCACCATGTTTTATCTCACCTTGGGCCCACAGCTCTCCATGGACTGAGATCTCTGAACCTGAGAGTGCCAAATAAATTTTTCCTCCTCTGAAATTCTTCTTTGCCGCAGTCTGGCTGGGCACAAATGCCGCAGTCTGGCTGGGCACACAATCACGAGCCACCACACAGCTTGTAGATTCAAACAGCAACTCTTTATTCCCGAACTCACACCAGCCGTCTACAATCACGTTCTGGGGAAATCCACGTTCTCTGCCCAAATCCACTTCCACTGGGCTTCTGTCTCCCCAACAATACTGTCTGAATCCCGTGAGAACTCAAGGGGAACTCAGGCAGCAGGATACGCCCTATTCCCAGCAGGAATAATCTTAAACCTGGAAAGCCCTAAACCCTATTATCCTAAACCGGGAACACCCTAAACCGCCCTGGTCCTTGAGCAAGGTCACCTACATGCAATGTCACTGCAAAATGTCCTATTTCCAAGAGTCCTTCCACTAAGCAACATGGGGTACGCTGGCAAGGAAATTGTCATACCTACTTGGCTAATGGCTCCCAGCACTTCTTGTCAAGTCTTTTTGTATCAGTGGTGAAGAAGTGGACTAAAACATCCACTCACTGTTTCTATGGCCTTTTACCAGGTCACTCTACCTCTGGGCCAATGTCCTCCCATTTGTACAGTAAGGGGTTAAACACAATGACTTCTGGGGCCCTTCCTGGAACTAGAATTATATGACACTGGAATGAAACTGGGCCTCCAAACTGTCCCATCAAATGTCAGCTTTGAACTACTTTCTAATTTATTAAAAGTCATTAGAGAACATTTTTATAAATCCACCCTCCTGCCCAGAAGGGCATTTTAGGGAAAATGAGAGTAATGGAGATTCCTCTAAATACACTGTTCAAACTTAAAATATGAACCCACAAAGAAGAGGAGAGTAGGCATCCTTCAAGTGAGGACAGGAGTTGCTATGCTGCTACCACACTATTTGGTGATATTCTGTTGACATTCCTTAGGGGATTATAATTAGGATAATCCCACAGAAATCATAAAAGGAAGCCCTGGGCAATGCTTGCTCAGTCTACAAAAGACTAACTTCAAGTATGAACTGCAATCAAAGCAAGGGGTTGGCAATCAGGTGGCAACCTGCAAAGCATCTCCTAATGAGTCCCAGGAAGAGACGATCTTAGGGCCCAGTGGGCCATTCATCATGAGGCTTCATGTTCATGGAAGGCCTCAGGTTGCTGACACTGTCTACAAAAAAAGTTATATATAAAATTGTGTGTGTGTGTGTGCATGTGTGTGTGTGTGAGAGAGAGAGAGAGAGAGGCATTAACTTTGCCAGCCAGTATTTACATAACTAAATATGTCACCATGCTTTTTTTTTAACACTGGACACTAATATACAGAGAATACATACATAGTTTTATTTATATTTATGGAAAGTATCACTAAGACTCCCTTGGTATTTGGTCTAGGTCCCTCCCTAACTCTCAGCTTGGGTCCCTCACCTAGCTACTCAACCTACAGTGTCCTTTCAGATATAATCAAGGCATTGAGATGCAAATACCTTAGAAGGAGAAACACCAGGTTGGGTCAATCTGAATGACATTCACAAGAGGCTGTAAAGGAAAGACTGAAGACAGAGAAGAAAGAAGAGAACTTGATTGTTTCCTGACCTTAACCGATCTCATTCTCAGTTCACTGGATTGACCATTTGCAAAATAAGAGTTGGAATAAATCTAAATTCCGCTTTCAAGTATTCTAACTTGAATGTACATAAGAACAACCTGGGGTCAAGTATCTAGATCAGACCCAATTAGGGTCAAGTATCCAGTTCCTCTGGTGATTCCAAGGTGGGGGACCCCATGAACTGGTTAAATCATATTAGTAGTAGGAGGTCATTCTAAGAGGGGAAGCCAGGTGAGAAGTACACAGTGCTAAAGCCACCGTGAGCAAAGTAACTGTGGCTGAGCACATCCGGGGCAGTGCGGTCTGGTAGAAAGATAATGAGAACCATGTATGTAATTTTAAAGTTCCTAATACATATGAGATAGGGATGAAGGAAAAAGAGACATAAATATAGAATCTTGAGGGAAAACCCCTCAAATCATTGAGATGAAGAAAACACAGTTGTAAACCTTGGGTCATGCCCTTGGACCATACCCTTGGCCTATGCCTTGTAAAATGAGGAAAATATGCAAGAGCAGGGAACACTGGTATGACATTGTGCAACTCCACCCTGGATCCACCTCCAGTCTGGTCCCCTGATACAGCCCTTTGATAAATTTGGACCCCAATACAAGTCAGGGCTGCTTCTCACTCTGAAGATAGCCCACATTCTCGCTTGAAAGTTTACCTTCCAAATAAACTTCGGTGTATACCTTTGTCTGGTTCATTCTGAAATTCTTTTCTATCATGCATGCCAATTTAAGGAGCATCTACCATAGACGTGCTGGGATATGCTGAGACTCACTAAGTTGCTGGCCATAAGGAACAGCAGCCATAGGCATGCTTAGTCATGTCTGCTTACAATTGATAAAGAACTGTAGGGGGCACTAGCCATAGGCATGCTTAGCCATGAGTGGTTACAACTGATAGAGAGCACAGTGCCATGGACATGCGCAAAGAACATGTCCAGTTGCAATTACATCATCTCACTGGACATAACCAATGGACATTGACTCTCACTGTGTGTAAGTAATCAGCAACGTACATCACCAACTTGGAACTGGATTTAAACCACTTGTCCTGCCACATGGAAGAGTTTTGCTCCAAGGACATCGGTGAGACTGGCCACCTTGCTGTCTGTCCCTGGGTTGACTCCACTATGCCCTGATGTCCAGCCATCCGCTGGAGAGAAACACCTGACAAAGACAATGTCTGCTCTTCCTCTAAGAGAAGTCATGTGGCATAGGAGGCATTTAGGGCTCCTGGTTGCCCTAGGATTGTGTGATTTACTTATAGTGTCTAATTAGTGTGCACTAAATGCTAGTTGGGGTGCCCCAGAACACCCAACACTTTTTACATTAGTTGTTCATATTTGATGATTGGTGTGATTCTATATACGCTTGCATTTAAAGACAATCCACCTCCAGGTAATTATTAATAGCCTTGCTCGCAACAGTCAAAAACCCTAACGGTCCTGGGTCGAGTTCCTCTTCTCCTCTGGGAAATCCTCAGACCCTATTCTGGAGATATCTCTTCTCCCATGACACCTACTTCTTAAAAAGTAAAGAGGTGGGCCGGGGATGTGGCTCAAGCGGTAGCATGCTCGCCTGGCATGCGTGTGGCCCCGGTCCTACAAACAAAGATGTTGTGTCCGCCGAAAACTAAAAAATAAATATTAGAATTCTCTCTCTCTCTTTAAAAAAAAAAGTAAAGAGGCGGTAATTAATTATAGTAATATATTTATTTAAACCAATATATCAAAGTATGTGATTTACAAATTGTTGTAGCCACATTCAAAAAGTAAAAATAGGCTAACTTCATTTTAATGACATTTTATTTCATGAAATATATCTAAAATATTATCATTAAAACATGAAAACAATTTAAAAATTACAAATAAAAATTCTTTTTTTTTTCATTTGTTTTTTTCCTATCTAGGTCTTCAGAAACAGGTAACTATCATTACATTGCAATTTGAACTGGTCACATCTCATTTGCTCAGTAGCCACACAAGGCTAGTGACTACTAAATCAGACAGCACAGGTTCAGGCCTTGTTACTCAACTGTGGACCCTGGGCTTTGTCTTGGGCATCACTCGAGATCTTGTTAGAAAAGCAAAATTTCAGGCTGCACCCTAGACCTATGGACTTAGAAGCTGCTCCTTAAGGAGATCCCCAAGTGGTTTGTTTACACATTAGAGCTTGAGAAAGTCCTCCTTTCCCAGGGCCACTGGCACCTCTCCCTTGTATTAACCAGCATCCTTTAAACCCAGCCCCTTTGCCCCTCAAATTCTGCCTTATTGGCCAGTTCACATGGGTTTGCCCTGTGACCATAATGAACTGCTCACAGTGACTAAGTCAGCAGTCTCCTTAACGTTTCTCAGCATTTGTATCTTTCTTCTAGGAGTTTTCTCCATCTAGATTTCTCTCTCCCCACTTCTCATGACCAAGTCTGACTTAAGTTCCAGCTTTGATGTCACTTTTTAGGGTCATGCCCAAGTTTAGGGTAATTTCTTGCCCATCTCCTCTACTCTTCTAGCCCCTTCTGTTTCTCAGTCTATTTTTCTGTTATGATGTTTTTCTGGGGATTGAACTCAGGGGCACTCAGCCACTGAGCCACATCCCCAGTCCTATTTTGTATTCTATTTAGAGAAATGGTCTCACTGAGTTGCTTAGCACCTCGCTTTGAACTGGTGAGCTGGCTTTGAACTTGTGATCCTCCTGCCTCAGCCTCCAGAGCGGCTGGGATTGCAGGCGTGCCCCACTGCACCTGGCTTCTGTTATGATATTAATATAACAGTCTGTCCTTCCTGCTGGGTGGGAAGATCATGATGACATGGACATTGTATGTGTGAGTCACTCCTCCATCCCAAGTGCCCAGTACAGGACTGGCACATAACAGGTGGTGAGGGTTCAATACGTCTTTGTTGGAAGGTGAGGGGAGACAGAGGAAGGCAGGACACCAGGAGGGAAGGAGGACAGTAGGTGCCCCAATGTCAAACTGAAATCATATTTTCTGTTTAGACAATTCTCAGTTTAACGCTGACATTTTGGGCTAAAGCATGGAGAGAAAAGGAGAGCCAGCATGGATTGAAGGTGACTGTGCTATGCATTTTACGGACCCCATCTACCTGGGAGTCAGGCATGGGGGTTTAAGGACCGGTCATTTGGATTGGTCACCTCCCTTCTCCAAGATTTGGTTCCTTCACCTCTGTGGGTGGGAATGATAGTTCCTACGCTGGGTTAGTGCCTACAGGCCATTATTTCTTTGTCACCTCACCTTTCCCCTACCATTTTATCTCTTCTATCCTGCGTTTCTCTCCCCAGGGATGTCGTAGAACAGCATGGACGCTTTAGGAGTCAGGAGGTTTGGACATCAGGAACCTAGGTCTGCCACCCAGCTGGCTGTGGGACATTGGTGTTTATTTTCCTTAGTTTCTCCCAGTGTAAAATGAGATAAGGGGGGTTTCTGCCATTCTTTCCGGCATAAGTAATCATACACAGCAGTGATTACACACAGACTGCCAACCGGACTTTTTCTCTTATCTGTTGTGGTTTAATGCAATTCTAGCTACGTTGACCAAAGCAAAGGTAGCTTTTTAGAGTTGTGAGAATGGAGTGAAAAGATGTTTCATAAACTGTAAAGTGCGGTAACACAAGAAAGAACTGCCGTGGAGTTTGCAGACACCACAACCCCTTACCAGCTCCGCTCCAGGCACTGAGTTTCATTTTCCACTTGAGTTTAGAAGTCAAATATTTAGCTGTGCTAATGGGGTATTGGATCTTTCTATTATGGCCCCACCACTCAGTGTGTGCCGCTTTGCTGAGATAATAAAAGACGTTAGACCTGGTCTCGCAGCTGCTTAATGCAGAAATGCTATGGGAACACACCTGGGGTGCGACTTCGAATGGAATCAATGGTGAAGTCAGCCATGTCCCCAGCAGAGATAAAAGCATTAATATCCTATTTCACCCTCAGCCCACACTAGCATGACGTTGATTAAAATTATTTTATGTAATTTGACTTCTGTTTTTTTTTAAAGATAATTTGTAAAGGGGTGTTGTGTGTGTGTGTGTGTGAGGGGGGGAGGGATGGGGGAGAGAGGTTTTAATAGGAGTTGTATTTGATGCCTCTGCTTGATGTCTGGCTTCAGATCCAGTTTTAATGGCATACATTTCACACTCCCATGGCTTAGATGGGCCACGGGGAGGTTTTGTTAGGCACTGGGCCTCCCCCCGCACCTTCTGTACTGGTATGCGTGTGTGCGTGCGCATGTGCATGTGCATGCCTGTTAGTCCAAGCTGTTTTACCTGAGATAACACACAAAGCCTCTGCTACTAAGATGACATGTTTGGTGAAACAATATACAGGTGGGGTAACTGTGCCAGGTCTCTGGGCAGGTCCCCCACAGATGCAGGTATTCAATGGGGATCATGGAAAGAGCATGGACATATGTTGAAACTAAGAGGACTTATTTGATGGGCCAAAGAATGAATTACTTATTAGGTGGTAGGAGATATATATTAATATAACTTTATTTAAGAATCACAGTAGAGTGTTACATATATGTTAGGTCATATATATGGGAACTAGGTGTGGCCATTGAGAGGCGGCATGTATGAGCTGGATTTGTGTAAAAGACTGGTCCAAAGATGTGTTTGTCTGTGTCTCTGTGTATGTGTGTGGGGAGGAGATAAGGGGAGAGAGAGCGAGAGAGGAGTGTCCATAGATATTTGTGAGCATCACCTGCCAATCAGGATATAAAGTTATGAATAAGATAGTCCAGGTCTTTGCCCATATAAAGCTCGCAGTCTATGGCAGGATTCCTCAGATGTGGCACTATGGACATTTTGGGTCAGACAGTTATTTATTAATGGGGGGCTTTCTGGTGCAAGGTAGAACACTTAACAATGTCCCTAGTGTCTCTCCCAAATGGGACAAGTTGGAAATGTCTCCTTGGGAAAAAAAATAAATTATTAGACATTGACAATTGCTGGTCTAGGGGAAAAGATAGACACTAGACAAAAAGATCCCAAATCAATCAAAGCAGCAACTCTGTGGTGTGAGGCAGAAGTGCAGGGACCTGTGTGAGTGGCCTCTAGTCTGAAGTAGTCACACTGTCAGGGGTGAGCTGTTAGGAAAGACCTCTAGGAGCAGGGACCAGGAAATGGGGCGTGAAAGATGACAAACACTCAGCTGAGCCAAGCAGGGGGGAACAGTGGTCCCAGAGAGAGAGGACAGTGAGGGAAGAAGGGCCCCGATTCAGGAAGGAAGGAGCACATCAGCCAAAGCCAAGCCGAACAGGAGCCAAGGAGGGCCCTGTAGGGGGGTGAACAGGAGGCCTGTAGAGTAAGATGTGCTCTCCAGGGGGGACACGCTCCTTGTCACCAGAATCTGGCAGCAGAAAGCGAGTCAGGGGATGTGGGCCTTGGGTAGTGGCCCTCGGAGAGCCCTTCCAGTTCTGGGGAGGCTCTGGATCTCTAAAGGAATGGCGTGCACCCTGCTTACACCTGAGGCTCCTGCTGATGAGAACTTGGGGCCAGGAGTGCCCACCCCAGTCAGTCTATGAGATCTTTTCATAAGGGCAGGTGATTTCAGTTTTATGGAGAGTGAGAATCTGGCTTTTAGGTGGAGAGCTTTTCCACCTGGTAGGCACACCTGGGGTCCCAGATACTTCTCAGGCTCAATCACAGAATCGCACAGACTCCCTCCATCTTCCCACACTCACTCACACGATGTCACCTGCTTAAAATTAACCGATACATCATGGACAACACCAAATACACCACGGCCTTTCACTGTTGCTATTTCCAAGCTCCTTTCTTCAACTTGCTCTGAACCAACAGAAGTAAGGAGAACTGCCCGCAGCGGCGCTGTCAGGCTGCGACAGAGTGGGGTTTGGAACCCAAGGACGGCTGATCTCCAGGTGCCTCTGCCCCCTGAAAAGAAATACACCGGGGCTTATCTTTGATTAAGTCCGTCTTCTCTGCCTGAACGTGCATGGGTTCCACGGAGCTTCCCACGACCCCTGCTGTGAGGTTTCTGGTCCTGATTCAGTTCCCGCCACATCACCAAATGTGTCTGCCTGGTTCATGCTCAGAATCAGTCCTCCTTCAGTAGGGATTGAGAAAAGACAATCTCTCCACGGGGCTATCAAAGCTCCTTCATGAGCTCTCTTCTGCCTCCACTTGGACCTCATCCCTTCTAGTCTCAGAAGACCCTCGTTCTATAATTTCAAGTCTTTGCATTTTGCTCTACCCATCTTTAGGAATGTCCTCAGCCGTTTGCCTTCACTTCCTTGGTTTTGAAAAATATTGAGTGCTCAATAAACACCTGTCGCGTTTGTTTTTAAAAATCACACCACATACACGCACCTCTCTGTTATTCCTGATTCCCACAGATCTCTTCTGTATTCACAAAGAACATCAGTTTTAGAGTCAGTTGCCTAGCAATGTGACCTTGAGCAAGTTAGTCATTTTAAAAGTGGGAATAATACTACCCTCCTTATAGGGTTGTGGTGTGTGTTAAGTGACTCAATACATACTAAAGTGTTAACCACGGTGCCTGCCACATAATAAATGCACAGTAAATTTGTATTATGCTTATTTTTCTGTCAAATACAAATACACACTACAAATAGTTTCAAATACACATGCACCATTTCAGTAATTATTTTTACTTCCCTCCTTGTTTATCTGGAATGGTTTCCAAGCTTTGCTTTGTTCCAAACTCTCAATCAATTGATAGCTTCCTAAGCAGAACCAAAATGGCCCAAGATATTACTCACAAGCTGACACACACCCTCTTGCCCATGAGCAAAGGCCTTTTTTGTTTTCTGATTTTTCTTGCAGCTTCTCCTGAGCATCGATTTTTCTGAGACAGCTATGAACAGTGTTCCAGAGGATATTGCCACAGTCTGCATTTGAATGTGTGACTTGGGCACTAAACCCAGCCACGTGGCTGCCCTTGCATCTGGCACGACCTTCTCCCGTCCTGACCCTGATGACATCATGAACATTGGATGCCATGGGAAGAGTGATAATGAAGAGAAGGAAGAGAACCAGGGGGTGAAGAGGTCCATAGAGTGAGGTCCATTCCAGGTTCTCTGCTAATGGCTGCATAGGGAGAAATAATACATGGAGCCTCCTGTATGGAGTTTGTGTGATTGTGATATAATGAGGGCTTTGGCAAAGAGACATGGCGTACAAGAGGGGACTTTTTGTTCTACTGATAGGGTCAAAGAAGACATCCTAAGCCATTTGATCTAGGTCTTAAAGGACAACCCACACCCATGAACAGTCATTTATTCTGCCATTCATTAAATCAGCCATGTATCAAATGACAGTTTCATGTCAGACTTCTGACTTAGTGTTGGACATACAAAGCTGATCAAACTTGATCCCTGCACCTGAATTCTAATGGTGGGAAAAAGGGGCATATAAGTGACTGTTAGGTGCAGCATACACCACAGCAACAGCAGAAACTGATACATAGTCAAGGTACAATGCGTCATTAATGGAAACTGCACCTAATTCTACAGTTAGATCTGGTCTCATCTCAGAGTTAGGGAGAGTTAGGGAGGCTTCATGGAGAATCAATATTTGAGCTACATTTGTAAGGAAAGTAAGTTATTTATTCAGTACTTTCTATTAGGTCAGGCACTATGCTCCATACTTGATGTACCTTTAAGTTCATAATAACCAAAGAGGTAGGGAGTATTCTCTGCTTCAGGCAGAGGGGGCAAGTAGAAATTGATAGAAGTTGGGTAACTTGTTAAGGTCTTCAGGTGGTATTTGGGAAGTCAGTATTCAGTATATCAAGCAGCCAGTATCAGAAATGCAGAAGAGATCCAAAGTAGAGGGGATTTTAGGTAAAGGAACTTAACATACAAAAGCAGAGCCATAGGGCAGCGCCAACAGATTTTGGAATTATTCAGTCAATGGTGCTCAAGTGATGGAGTTGGCTGGGGATGATAGCGAAAGCTTCAATGTGGGAGAGAGGGGACAGGTCCCATCATGCAAGGGAACCTGAGCTCCAGTTAAGAGTTTGGGTTTTATGCTGTAACCTACAGAGAGGCACATAAGATTTTGAGCAAGAGTGAGATGAGACCATGGAAAGATGATTTAGGGTGGAGGCCAGGGGCTTTGAAGGCCAAATGAAGGAGTCTTTACAGTTATGTGCAAAGGTATTGGCAAGAGCTCAATGAAATCCTCTTGCTTTTTCTTTCTGCCTGTCAATCTAACCCATCGAAATGGAAGTTTTCGGGTTTATTTGATTTCAGGGAATGATATACCCTATGTTTTTTCTTTTCCTCTATCTTCATTATCCCCCTGGACTGCATCTCATTCCACACAGTGGCCTGCAGGTTCTCAGTTTTTTCCGAGAAATGTACGTTTGGGGTTGTTGGGCCTTTAAAACATGAAATTAACCAGGGTCGTATCTTTCACACCCTCCTCCCTGCTCACCCAGGAGCCCAAATTAAATTTCACACTGAACAATCCAAAGAGCTGACATGCTCCACAGACAACAGGCACAAGGCTTTGATGGCTACAAGGTGGATGTCTCTGTCACTAGTCTCCATGCCAACTCTGCCACCTCCATTTTGATGGCAGATTTAGCTGATTAGAGACTGGCTTTCTAGCTGTTATAAACTCCGCCAGAAAACACAACCTGTCCCTAAGTATTTAAGTGTGCACATGGCCACTTCCAGCTTATGAGCTGCATCTTCCGACACTCATCTTGCGGGTGGGGAAACCAAGACTAGGAGAGATGGCAACTTGCTTCCCACCAGGACACAGGTCTTTAGGACATATGGCAACTCCCAGTGACAACTTCAGTAAGGAGGCTTTTAAGAATAGCAAAGGAAATTGTAGTAAAAACTCTGTCCCTTGGCAATTTCTTAAAAGTGGAAATTGTCACTTTTTTTTCCAACCACCCCCTGGTTTTGGATCCCAGTCTCACTTTCCAATTCTATAATAATGACACCATTATTTTTCCACGGCCCCTGAAAAATCTTACTCTCTCATTGTCTCTAGCTCAATGACATTCCAGCTATCCTGAGTGCAACTTGTCCTGTCCACACATAAGGCTTTTCTCTAGAACTTTCATCTGTCCAAGTCTTTTCATCACCATCCTCTGCTAAATTACTCCAGGTATAAAAATGTAGTTCCTCATCCTCATCATAATTAATCTCTTCTCCCTATGGCATGGTCCCATTCCATTAGACTTATTAAAAATTACACCTGGCGTAAGCCGCCAGGTATTTTCTTTGTAACTACTCTGCCTGAGGCCAGGAGCCAAGCAATGTTTCCCATACAGCAGTCATCAGTGTGAGGTTTACCTGACACACCAACTCCAAAACTGCTACTGTGCTTTATCTTTCTGTGTCTTTCTGGGTGAGAGTGTCTAAATTGATTTAAGAGATTACACCGGTGACAGTTAATCTCATAAATAAATCTATAAAATGCATCTGATGGGTACAAATGAGTAATATTTCTTTCAGAATTTGTTTATATTTATGTTGCCTGGCACATTAAGTTGACAAAACTTTGGGGGCAGTGGAGGATACAGGGGGAGCAAAAAAGAGAGAAAACAAGCTTTCCCAGTAGTGAAGAATAATTATGCTGAAAAAAAAATTATTGAGTTTATTTAGTCCAAAAAGTAATTCTATATTGTTTTTCCCAAGGTATATTCCCCTTCAGGGGTTGTACTTCTTCTGGAACAAGGAGGGCATATCTCATAAGGCAGCCCCTCTCATAGTGGAATCTCATTGTGAGATATATTTCCTTAACCAAATCTACATTTGCATTTCTTCAGTGCAATGGACTTGGCTCTGCCTTCTGGAATCCCATCAAACAAACCCAGGTTTTTCCGTCCATAAAGCAAGCTTGCTTTCAGATACCTGCAGAAAATGTCATGTCTTCATTATTTTTCACTTTCCTTACTTCATCCATTCTTCAGAAAGTCACATTGAGTTTTAGGGAGAAGAAAAGACTTCCCCAAGTGCTATTAGAACCAAATACCCAATATGATAGTATTAATAGGCAGGGCCTTTGTGATGTGATTAAGTCATGAGGACACCATCTTCATGAGTGGGATGAATGTCCTTACAAAAGAAGCTGCAATGAGTTTCCTTTTCCTTCCTGGTGTGTGAGGATTCTACAAGGTGCCATCTATGAGCAATGGTCTCTTACCAGACACTAAATCTGCTGGAATATACATATATATATATATATATATATATATATATATATATATATATATTTGGATTTCCCAGCTTCCAAAACTGTAAGCAATAAATTTCTATTGTTTATAAATTACGCAGTCTAAGGCATGCACATTATTGTAATATTAGGAATGTTGATACCAAGAAAAAAGAAAGCTAGGACTCTGACCGCTATCCTGGTGGCCTTTCTATTATACTAAGAGGACTATGACATTTTATGAGCCAAGTTTTATGGCCAATGTGGCTAGGCTGTATCACATAATTACACAATTAAACATGAATGCAGGTATTTCAACAAAGGTATTTTGTAGATGTGGTTAACTTACAAAATCAGATAATTTCAAAGGAGGTTATCTTCTACAATCTGGGCCTCATACCATCAGTGGAAGTCCTTAAGAACAACACTGAGATTTTCATGGGGAAGAAGAAATCCCACCAACAGAGTATACGTCCCACTCTGGAGCTTCCAATCTGCTGGTCTGCCAGATAGATAGATGATCAGATAGACACAGATAGACATATATACACATTCTACGTGCATGTTTGTATGTGTGTGTTTGTGTATTCTACTAACTCTGCTTCTACTTCTCTGCTTGAACCTGACTATACAAGGAGCTTTACCCAAAGATTATGCAGGAGAGGATTTCAGACCCATAGATAGATCTGGAAGTGGAGACCACTATGGAAAGGGAGCCTTTGAACTCTTCTCAGTGGCTGCCATGGAAAAACTTATTTCTTCCAAGTCTAGGGCTGGCCCTGGCCCTACCGCTGGGCTAGTGGCTGCCATAGATCTTAAGGAAGCTCTGTGCATTCAAGAAGGCATGTGGATAGAGGGAGCCGTGCCCTTCCCCTCATCCTGGAGAGACACTGACTGGCTCCTTCTTAAATAGGTCCTTGGTTCTTCTCCTGCTTCAACTGACTGCATCTGGGAGAAGGGCAGGCAGACCAGACTGCATTTATCCCCAGGGCTAATGAGATATATCAGATGCAGTTGACACTTGGGTCAGGCAAGCACCTGCTTTTCTGGGGCCTGAGGCTTTCTACTAACCTGGGAAGGAATTTGCTGCGGCAGCTTATATTGGAAAGGTTAGTGGAGAATTCCTTGCAGGGGTTAAGACTTGGAATGCTTTTCAGACTGCCCCAGGACACCAAGTAAGTACAGAATTCACTGAGGACACTGGAGAGAGGAGAGCTCAGATCCTGAAATCAGCTTTCTTAGGCTAAGAGGCGGTTGAGTGGAGTGAGGAGAGCTGGTTTCTGCGGGGGGCTGTGTGAGACTTCACTTTGAATCTCTCACTGGTTTTGTGACTTCTGTGAGACTTAGCTTCCCTATCCGTGAAATAAGGATTAAAAAGGAAACTTCCCTATAGGATCGTGATAAGGACTAAACAACAGATGAACACATACAACACTCGTAAACACGTGTGATGTGTACACGTCCCGTCATATCACTGTTCAGTGAATGAGCACTATTGTTACTGCTCTCCCTTTCATCTTTCAATATTTTTCTGATCTTTTCTTTTTCCTCAGCCCTGATTGGAAACCACTTCCTGTGGCAGATAGAGTAGTGATGAAAAGCCTAGTCCTTACCATCATGGAAACAAAGGTCCATCCCTCTTTGTGACAGTGAGAATGGAGTTGCCTACTGCCTGTTGAACATTGATTTCGACTGTTGATCCATATGAATGCAGGCGTGATAATGCCCAAGATGTTGATATAGCACGATGAGTGTCAGAATGGGCATGGCGTGACCAGCTTCCAGGGTTTGAATCCCAGATCTGTTACTTGGGAGCAGTTTGACCTTACACAAGTCGTTTGTCATTTAATCCCTCTTTGCTACAGTTTCCTCATTTATAAGCTGGAAATAACAACAGTGCCTTTCTCACAGGTCTGTTAGGGGTATTAACTGTATTTATACGTATAAAAGGCTTGGAAGAATGCCTGGCACTTAGAAAGAACCCAATAAATGATGGCTAGTCCCCATTGTGCTTTGAGTGTGTATTAGATGAGATATGTCTTTAAACGTGTGGTACCCAGCAGGTGCACAATCAAATAATAACAATTGCAGTCATTGTCATGGCTTCTAATGATGGGAACAACATCATTCAATTCTGACTTCTGCAGCCCTGATACATTCTCAATAAAGTAAGGTTCATCTCCAGGTCTTTAATTTTATTCTTTTTTACCTTTCTGGAGAATTAATGTGGCTGCATCTAAGTTCCATGGATTTCTCTGTTCAAATGCAAAGTCTTCAGTGACTTCCATCTGCCGAATAAAATCCAGCCTCTGGACATCTTTGAAATGCCATGGTTTCTTCCCCAGTGAGCTTTTTGAGCTTTATTACCTACTCTTATATTAGTGTTCATCTCTGCTTTCATCGCTCAGTCTCTTGCCCTCCAGCATACAGGAAGTGTGTTGTCTGAGACGGTGTCATTCTGGACAATGTAAGGACCACATGATCCTAATAGCCACCAGGAATCAGAGCCTGCTGTGCACCCATCCCTGCGCTACATACTTTATATACAGTGTTTCCTTCCAATTTGATATTCAAGTGACCCTGTCAGGCAAGAATCATTAATCTCTATAAGTAAGGCCTCTAGGCTCAGTCAGGTGAAATGACTTGCCCAGGGTGCTACAGCACATTCCTGTCGGAGCTGCTCATTAGCTTGCTTGTCCCTGACACCTTATTCCTTTTTAAAAACTTGTTATGCAAATATAACACGCTTCCAGAACTGTCGCAAATGCGTGGCTTTGTGAATTCTGTAAACTTTATAAACTGAGTACATCTGTGCACTGAAATCAAGAAACAGAACATCAATAGTACCCCTAAAGCTCTTTGCGTGATCCCTTCTGCATCTGCTTGCCTGACAGTCACCAAGAGTGTGATGTCCAGCATGGGCTTTAACCTGGGTTATTTTTGCTATTTTTATACTTTATATGGATGGAATAGTGAATGAGGAATTCTTTTAGGCCTGCATCCTTCAGTTCCATTCAGGTATGTGAAACTCATCCTTACCATTGTCTTCAGCTGTGGACCATTGAGTTTCACTCTTTAGAGGACTTCCCATCGGTTCTCTGTTTTAGTCAGATTAACCATCTCTGTGACCAAAATGCCTGACAAGCACAGCGTAGAGGAGGGAATGTTTACTGTGGCTCATGGTTTCAGGGGTCTCAGTTAATACATGGCTGGCTCCACTGTATTGGGCCCAAGGTGAGGCAGAACATCATGGCGAAGGAAAGTAGCTCAGGACATGAAAACCAGAACCTAGTGGCAGCTCTGCTCACCAGGAATAAAATATGAATCCCAAAAACACACTACCAGTCATCTATTTCTTTCTGCCACACTCTGCCTGATTACTGTGACAGCCCGGTTTATCCGTATCAGTGGATTAATGCGCTTACTAGGTTAAGGTTCTAGTAATGTAGTCATTTCACCTCTAAGCTTTCTTGAATTGTCTAATACATGAGCTTTTGGGAGACGCCTCATTATCTAAACCATTACAGTCACCTGCAAACTCAATGCTGGATAACATGGCCATATATAAAGGTTCAACAAAGTCTATGAATCTGAATAAATATC
The DNA here is from genome assembly GCF_047511675.1 of Marmota flaviventris. Taxonomy (NCBI): domain Eukaryota; kingdom Metazoa; phylum Chordata; class Mammalia; order Rodentia; family Sciuridae; genus Marmota; species Marmota flaviventris. The sequence continues at coordinate 89,645,386 of NC_092510.1, forward strand.
ACAAGATCTAACAATGGCAAAGACAGGATAGGTGCCATGAATGTAAGAGGCGTGCAGATGTGCTCAAAAGAAAGGAGCGGTTTAAACAACCTCCAAATTCAACACCTGATTCATGTATTATTTTTCAAAAGTTTATTATAGTAAGAATACTTGATGTGAGATATGTTTTAAACAAATTTTTAAGTTTACAATACATCATTGTTGATTATGGGCACAGTGTTCTGCTGCAGATTTCTAGAACTTAACCATCTTACCTGATACTTTATAACCACCAGTTGGTAATTATCTACACCCACCCCTCCAGTCTCTGGAAGCTATCATTCTACTGTTTGATTCTATGAGTTTGAATTAGATACACCATGTAAGCGTATTATGTTAAAGACTATGCCTCATTCATAGCCCACCAACTCACACACAATTATGAATTTTTAAATATCTCAGAGAATTTCTTTAGAAAGCTATAAATCCCAAATGAGGGCTAAATTAATTGTTTCTGCCCCAAACTCAAAGATCCTCAACCCTGCTCACTAGCCTCTTCTCTCTCCCATCTCCAGTATCTGGACACTGCTTGTTTTCCTGTATCTGAACGGACCTCCCTGGATACACTACAAAGAGCTTCCTCAACTAGAAGCCTCTGCCAAGAACATCCTGTTCAACAATCTTTGTTTATCCCTTCAAATGCACTGGCTAGGAGGGTCGCTTCTATTTCTGCAGATGGCACTGCTCTGAACACATCCTAGTACCCAGGGATGCGTTTCTGGTCTTATACCATCTGTATCTCTGGATTCAACCTGACCTGTGTGTTAGAGCTGTTAGGTAACCACGCTGTATGTGCCTTCTCCTTTCAGCAAGCAGAAAAATGGGCACACCCTTCCAGGCAGATGAAGTTACTCTATTATCTCTGACAAGGAACAGTCTCTGGGAGAATTTGAATCCGGTGGCTAGTTACTGCCACAAGAATGTCCTCAGTGTCAGTTTTACTAAGCAGAGAGAGCCCATCTTGGCAGGCTTTCTCCAACATCTTAAAGAGAGTCATGAATTATTCTCATTCAACAGGTCAATTTAGACAGCTATTTTAGGGGACCTTTGACAGCCAACTCAACCGTAGGTCTATCAGTATGCGGTTTCATTCAATAATAACAGTGACACCTCACATTTGCAGAGCAGTTTATAATTTAAGGAACACTTTTTACATGTTTCTGAAGGCAATGTGCACACCCTCGTATATTCTTGTCAATATTCCCGATGCTGCATTTTACAGACCAGATAACAGGCTCAGAGTTTCTGTTGTTGCCCAAGGTTACAAGCCAGGCATTACATGCTATTTAGTCCTTTAAAAATCTAAAACAAGATATTTATTTCACACTTCTTTGCTTAAGATATTTTTTGACTGCCTACATAAGCCTTCTGTAAATAAGATTATTTCATGATACTTGCCCTAAAGAAAATAAATGGGAGGTGAGGGGTGCTCACGTACCTCTCTAATTAAACACAAAAATGTGGGTTCTCCATCAGCTTTTTTATTACCTCTCGGAAGCAGTCTGCATGCTAGAAGAGCCTAGGAAGCCCTTTAAGACCAAGTTGAAGTTCAGCTCCAAATCTACAAGCTGTTCTTCCTCAAGGTTTAGGGACGAACTCACCCACCTTCCCTGATCCTAGAACCCGAAACCACACCACTCAGCCCTCAATCAAAAGATACTCTTTTGCATTTCAGTAATGGGTCCAGCTTCATTTTTGATGGTCCCCATCTCTCCCAAGAGTTCTTCTCCTTCTCCAGTAAGCACCTAGCTTTTTACTTGTTCCTACCTTTTTACCTTTCCAAAAACTGGCCAAGATTCCATTGTCTTTTATATAAGAAATATTGATCCTATTTACAATCATCTGCTCTGTCTATACCCTTAGTGAAGTGGATTGCCCATCTGTCTGGATAAGGGGAAAGCCTGATTCTGAAAATGTTTTGAGTTGAAAAACTTGGTGGTCCCCTTCCCACTTGGAATCTAAAACACAGGATTTTCTCCTTGACCAACAACTGTATTATCAATATCAAGATCAGAAAAGAATTTTTGCCAAGGGCCCAGACTGAGGATATTTTAGGCTTTTGAAGTAATTTGGTTTGTGTGACAATTCTGCCACTGTAGCATAAAAACAACAATACACAACATGTAAACGAATGTGTGTGGCTGTGTTCCAATCAAATTTACAAAAACAGGCAGGAGGCCAGATATGTCCTGTGGGCACTGGTTTTCAGACCCCTGATCAATAGGACTAATTCGGGTTGGAGAAACCTACCATCAATTTAGTGCAATCTAGAATCTGCCAAAGATTAGTTATGACATCTGATATTTGACAGCAGAGTCAAATGGCCATGTTAATTTCTCTTCATCGGACTCCCTCACATGATAGGCAGCATGCTGAGTTGATAAAGCTTCAACATGACTTTTCTGCATTGATTTTGAAGGGAAGAAATGCTTAAGGGCAAGACAGGATAAGAAGATAGTTAAGATGTTTTTGGCTGCCATAATAGATCTTGACTAACAATGACTTAACCCAAAGGCCACTTATTATTCATACAATTAGACCAGCATCAGTTGACCTCAGGATTGGTGGAATGGCTCCGAGCCCATTTTCAAGGACACAGGACCTTCACGTCTTTCTACTATGCCATCCTTACCTTCTTGGCTTCTCTTATTTCACCTAATAGTTCCAGGATAGGTATAGGACTTTAAGAATCACATCCTCACAGGTCTGTTTCCAAATTATTAAGGGAAAAATGGAGCAAAGGACCTCCCTTCCCTCTCCTTTCTCTTTAATGAGAAATTTCCCCAGGAATCCTCTGGAAAGATTTTGCCTCCTGTCAGTCAGAATTAGGTCACATGCTCACCTCTAAGCAACCACCAGCAAAGAGGAATGGGGATGCCCACTGAATTAGAAGAGTTATGATTCATCCTTTTGGTTTAAATCCATTCCTCTGAATTAAACTTGACTACTGAGGGGAGAAAGGTCTGGGGTTAAGACAGCTGATGGGTAGACGAACAGGAGTTCAGACCACCACCACCATGACTGAGGAGGGCATGCTCGGCCTGCTGGTAAGGGGAGGCTGAGCACCACCTAGAATTTGAACTCTGGGTGACGTGTGTCTTTCAGCACAATGGTTCTCAAACATTAATATTCCTAGGAATCACCAGAGGCTTTTGTTAAAATTCAGTCTTAGGGACCCTGCCCTGGAAATTCCAATTGTACAGGGCTAGGAGGGGGCACAATATGGTTTTGGAACAAGTTCTCCAGGGGGCTCTGATGCAGGTCATCTGTTGCTCACATCATGAGAATCAATCACTGCATGATTTTGGTTCCTTAATCAAAATGATATACAAGATAGAAGCAACTCAAATTTTCAGTTCCTCTTAAAAGCAAAAATTTAAATATGTAAATACTAGGAGCTTCCCTTTGTGCTGAAAAGAAATAAATTAGGCCTATCTAACCCCATGGATATCACACCAAGGTGCCTGTATTAAGTGTGTCACCTATGAGCGACATATGAGCATCGAGGCTAAAAGTGAAACACCAAAGAAACTCATGTGAACATGGCTTGTGAGCATCTTGATAGTTTTCAGACATTCATAGCAACCTTAGGTCCAGAGAAACTTGAATTTGATTCCTAAGATAAATTTGGACGATAGTCTAATTAAACTCCTGAGCCTCGCTGTCCACTTATATGAAATAGAGGAAAATAATTTCTTTATATCACATTATAGCAAATATTTTGAAAATTATTAGGAGAGAAATTACCTTGTAAAGCATTTATTGTGGTACTTAGTGCCTAAAATACTCAATAAATGTTGGCCCACATCATATCTTTGTCTCATCAGACTAGTAGTAGTGGTGAAGATTTATATTTGCAAATATTTTATAGTTATTAAGTTTTCCTTAACAATTTCTCATTTACAAATGTGAAACTAAATCCCACCTCTATGGATGAAATTGAAAAATTTACAAAATTAGGTGGCGAGGTTGAGTCTTAAACTCAACTTGATTCTCTAATCAAAATTTCTAATAATCTATATATTAAATTCATAACGAACAAAGGTGACCCAGTTTCCTGGTGTGAGTTAAGAAAGCACCCCACCCTGGGGAAGGCTGTTTCATTTTAGTCCCTACATATTCTCTCTCTCTCTCTCTCTTTCTCTCTCTTGCTAACCTATACTCTGGCCAATATGCAGAAGGACTACTGAGGTAATTACAAAGGGGAGTCGAGGCACTCATTGGTGGGACCAAGAGACAAGTCGATGTGGCTCAATCTGTTGAGAATTGACTGCAATCAATTTCTCCAGCAGCCTGTCCAAGGCTGCAGCCGTAAAGCATTCAGCCAGCTGATCAATGGCGGCCTTGAGTTCAGCAGAGGAAGAGGCAAAGCGGTGGCGGCAGCCCAGCCTCAGGGCAGTCGGCTGCAGGCCAGCTCAAGTCCAAGGTCAGTCTCTGGGTCCCCTCTCCCTCTCCCCTCTCTATCTAGTTCTCTGGCAGAGATGTCAAAACAATATGGGATGGCTAAAAACACATGAGAAGCATTCCTGGAAGCTCTGGAGGAAAGAAAGAAAACTCATTTGCCAAAGATAATAAAAATAATAATAATCTCATATTCATCATCATAACCATAATGACAGTGGTTGTAATAATGACAGGGCACCTGATTTTATCTTCTGCTCTCTGAACGTGAAAGTACATCTTTATATCCAAATGAAAGTCATTTAAGAGCTGTAGTTTTGCAGCAAATGGAATTCATCACATTTAATAAAATGCTAATTGATGTGGAGGAAGGAAGCCTGGTCTTTCTGGTTTTGTACATTTGTTCATTCATCAAAGGACGGGTCCAGTACTACGTTTTAGGATACATTACATCTTGCACTTAGTAGGTGCAACTTCATGTGTATTTTTAAACATGCCAGGCACTATGCTAATATGTTGTTGGATAAAAATTAATGAACAAAATGTGCCCCTTGCTCTCAAGACATTCACATTCTAAAAGTAGCATGTAACCAGGAGACTGTAGTGAGAAAGACACACAACCAGTGTTCAAGGGTCCAGAGGGAAGACAGGTTAATTTGGGTGGGCCAGGGAGTGAAAGGCATGGGGGTAATTTGAGCTCTGATTTGAAAATGAGATATAATCTCGCCAGATAGAAAATGTCATTGAAAGCAAGGGAAAAAAAGTACAAAGCTAAGAGAATATGCAGCTTTGCTGGAAGTCAAGTAGTTAATCAAATGTTGAAGGCTCAATGGAGAAGTAACAAGGAAGTCCAGGAAGGTAGGTGGGAGCTTAGAGAAGGGGACTTTGCTCCAAAGAAACTCTCATGCATTAGCCTTCTCCATCCCTTGGCCAATGGGAACCATTAACAATCCTTAATAGAAAAATATCCAGTTCTCATGTGGAAATTGTGCTTTTTTAATAGGGAGGGAGGGAGAGAGAGAGAGAGAGAGAGAGAGAGAGAGAGAGAGAGAGAGAGAAATGAATTAGGTAGAGGAAGGCATAAGCTCAAATAATTTAACTAAGTTGCTCAGGACACAACAGGCAATGGTAGGTTTTTTTACTCATATGTTTTAACTCAAATTCCAGTGTTCTTTCCAATACTTTCTACCATGATGGCAGGCAGGAACACCGATTTTATATTGAGACAGATCTGGTTTACATCCTGGCTCTGCCCCTTTGGAGCTAAGTGACTGTGGCTGTTTACTGCAACTCCCTAAGGCTAGATTTCTTCATCTATAAAATGGGGATGGAATTCCTGGCTTTTGGATAATTGTGAGAGTCAAATGTAATAATATATGTAAGGATTTCGGTAGAGCTCCTGACATCCTGCAGGATTTTGATGTATGTTAGATGCCATTATTATTAATATCAACTTCAAATACCCTACTCATGTTTCCTTTCTGAACCTTTCTTCCACTTCTTTTGACATCTCTTAGAATACTTTAGTACTTTAGATTAATTTTAGGCATTATGATGGACTATCAGAAAAGCTATTTTGGTTTAGAGGGACTTTCCCTCACCTTTTTGAACACACCATCCAGTTGAGTATCATATATCATATGAAGAATGGTTAAGGGAGATGGGAAAATTTGGAAGGGCAGATAAGCCATATTCATGTATTTCAAAAGCTGTCAGTTTTAAGAGGGATGAGACTTATTCCTGTTTGCCTTAAAAGGTAAAAGTTTGGCCAATAGGTGGAAGTTACTAGGAAGTTTGTTTTCTTTCAATTAAAAAGAAAAACGTATTATAAAACAGGCATGGTGGCTCATGCCTATAATTCCAGCAGCAGGACTACAAGTTCAAGACCAGTCTCAGCAAATTAACAAGGCCCTGTCTCAAAATTAAAGTAGGACTGGGGGAGTATGGCTCAGTAGTGAAGCACCCCTGCATTCAATCCTCTACTGATTAGGGCTGAATGGAAATCAAATGTGCTAAATTGTAGGGTAGGTAGCAAGTTTCCCCAACAAGAAAGGATTCAAGATGATATTGATGGTTGCAAAAGACATTTTAACTGGAGACTGAATTAAATGATCATTATTAAAACTACAACATTGTCTGTTCAATATAAATAACATAAGCCATGTATAAATGCTTTGGAGTTTCCAAATGAGTGACTTGATATAATAGGACATGCATCCTGAGACCTAGGGGCTAAATCCAATCTGTAGATGTGTTTTTCAGACCAGTGGTAGACCATGTTCTTTTCAGTATATCTTGTCCACATCATTCCCTATATTTTTACCCTAGTGAATATTACCCGCTTACTTTAACTGTCTGATCCAGTATGGGAAGAACCCTAAATCAGAAGTCAGGAGACTCAGTTTTCTCTCTGGCTCTGCCAGTAACTGACTGTATTTTTTGAGGTCAACAACTTTCCCATCTTGGCCTCACTGTCTATTTAATAAAATGAAGGGATTGGACTGAGTATATAAGGTCACTTTTGTCTAGCATTCAGAGATGTATCTTGAGCAAAAAGATTCATTCTAAAGACATTCTTTGAAAAAGCAATGACTTTCTCTAAACTCCCTGGAGAAGGGTGAATGCATATACTGTTGTTGTTTCTAAGTAGAATTTGTGATCATTAATAAAAGACTGATGGATCTGTCATCAAATTTCTTGGCTTTTTCTAGCTTTTCCCAAGTTATTCCAAATAATGAGATGAAAATACCCAAATATTTCCCATGTGTTCTCTGTTTGCATTCCACATAGCTAAAGTCCTTTTTTTTAGCTAAGGGATTGAACCTAACCACTGGAGATTGATCAGTTGGTTGTTGTTGCTGTAGTTCCCCTGCAAAGACTGTCAGTTAAAAATTTGAGAAATGACAAAGAAAGAAAAGAATCTCAAAGACCAGTAAATTGGGGGGTGGGAATACAGTAAGTGCCTGAGATCACAGATAATGGTCATTCTGAAGCTTTATGTATGAGGTCTTTTCCCTCTAAAGAACAGCTCAGCTCTAGACTGGAGTAGGTTTACTAATTGTTTGACATTGGGTGCGCCTCCTGCCCCCATCTGCAATACAGTCCCTCTTATCTGATGAGATTGGGTCTATAATTGCAAGCTAATGGAAAGTCAGTTAAAGAAGAAACATGCAGGAGCATTCAGGAGCAGGCCACTGACTAGGAGGGCCCAGTTTACAGTGGACATTAGTCATATTTCCAAAGAAAATGGAAAGCATCCAGAAGTGGATTCCTTCAAAAGTCAGAGATGACCATGCTCAAACAATTAAAAATTATAGAAGAACCCAAAGCAAGATACTTGCCTAAATCCATTCAGAGACAATTAGCATTTTGGTATACATACAAAACCATTCTCTTTCAACATTTTTTTTTTTTTTTTTTGGTACCAGGGATTGAACTCAGGGGCACTAGACCACTGAGTTACATCCCCAGCCCTGTTTTGTATTTTATTTAGAGACAGGGCCTCACTGAATCGCTTAGTGCCTTGCTTTTGCTGAGGCTGGCTTTGAACTCACGATCCTCCTGCCTCAGCCTCCCAAGCCGTTTGGATTACAGGTGTGCACCACTATACCCGGCTTTTCATATATTTTCAATTGTATAATTTACATATAGAGTGTACATAAATATATTTTGTAAGTAATATAACACATATGTAAAGAGGTATGATGAACTTGTTTTATAAGCTATATTTCACTTAAAATATATCATAAGCATCTTTTAACAGTGTTAAATATAAATACATTATAATTTTGTTAGCAATTTTATTTCCTCATTTAAAAGGCCCAGTTATTCCCCAAATGTCATCTATGATGCCATCTGTTTTTCAGATTTTCAACATAAATATGCATTAACTGTGTACTTAAAAATGTGAAAAGAAGGGGTTGGGGGTGTGGCTCAGTGGTAGAGAGCTTACCTAGCATGTGTGGGGCACTGAGTTCCATCCTCAGCACCACATAAAAATAGATCAATAAAATAAAGGTATTGTATTTATCTACAAGTAAAACTAAAAATAAAAAATGTAAAAAGAAGACAACAAACCAAAAACACATATATACTGGTTAAAAAGTCACATAATTACAGTTATAGTGTGGATCTTAGAATCAAACATGCCTGAATTTTAAATAGAAAATATGCTTATTTGCCATGGATCGTGTGATTTTGGGGCACGTTACCCATCTGAGTTTCCATTGACCATCTAAAAATGGGAAAAATGAAACAAATCACTGAAGATTGTTGGGGAGAGGTTAAGAAAACTAAAATTTGTGTAGCACTTTACATAGACTTGGTTCTTCATCTTCATCATCACCACCACCATCATTATTATCCTTGTCTTAAATGCCTTATCTGAGTTAAAAAAAATAGGTCAAAGTAGATAAAGAAACACACACACACACACAAAAAAAATTCCACCTTATATTTATATTCTGAAGTTTCATGTGTAGGGATACCCCATTCCATAGGGAATATCCCTCTTCCCCAAAGATCTGACACTTGAATTGATGTTTAACTAAAATTAGGGTGATCCACAATAATGACATGAATTCAAACCAAAAGCTGGTTACACAGTTTTCCTAATAAGCCTGCAGGGGAAATAAGATTACCCCCTATATTTTGTTCTTAACAGCTTTATAGAGATATTATCTTCATATTCCACAATTCATTTAATATAAAATTCAGGGGTTGTTTTAGTATATTCATTGAGTTGTGCAATGACTATCATAATCAATTTTAGAATATATTGTTTACCCTCAGGAGAAACCCCCAGTCTACTAGCAGTCACACCTCACTATCCCCCACCAATTTGCTAATGAACTGTCAGACTGTTTTCCAAAACAAATACACCATTTTATATTGCAACAGCAGCTTGTGAGCAATTTGATTTCTCATCTTTGTCAACATTTTTTATTATCTGTTTTTTTTATTATAGCCATGCTAGAGTTTGTGAAGTAATGTTTCACTATGATTTTAACTTGCATTTATTTCTTCATTTCATCTTGATCATCTTTTCTTGTGCTTATTGGCTATTTGTGTATCTTCTTTGGAGAAAAGTTTATTCATATAATTTACCCATTGGGTTGTCTTTTTACAATTAAGTTGCACGAGTTTCTTGTATATCCAACATATGAAACCTTTCTCAAATAGATGATTCACAACTGTTTATATTCCATGTCGTAAGATGTCTTTACACATTCATCATGTCATTTGATGTATAAAATATTTTAGTTTTGAGGAAGTGCAAGATATCTGTTAGTTCTTTTGTCACTTGTTTTGAACTGAGAAACTATGGCCTAACCCAAGGTCACAAAAATTTAATCCTATGATGTCTTCTAATAGTTTTGGAGTTGTTTTAGCTTTTACATTTATGATTCATTTTGGCTTTTGTGTACAGTGTTAGGGGTTCAAGCTTCACTCCTTTCAGTATAGATGACCAGTTATTGCATCATTATTTGTTGAAAAACAATTTCCCCTACTAAACTGTTTTGGTATATTTATTAAAAAAATCAATTGACTTAAAGCATGAGGGTTTATATCAAGGCCCTTGATACTAGTTCACATATTTTTATATATTTCTATTCCAATATTAAAACCACACTCTCATAATAACTGCCATTTTGTGTTAAGTATTGAAATCAGGAACTGAGTTCCCAAGATTTCTTCTTCCTTCCAAGATGGTTTTGCTGTACGGAATCCCTTGCATTTCCATATGAATTTTACAATTGGCTTATCAAATTCTATAAGATGTTGATAAAACTGCCTTGAATCTTTTTGTCAATATTAACAATATTAAGCCTTGATTCACAAGCATGTTATATCTTTTAATTTGTGTTTAATTTCTTTCAATGATGATGTTTAATAATTTTTAGGATAAAAGTTTTTGAACTTATTTTTCTAGAATTATTCTTATTGATTTGTTTATTTTGGTACTGGGGATTGAACCAAGGGGTGCTGTACCCTGAGCCACATTACAAACCTTTTTTTTTTTTTATTTTTATTTTGAGAAAGGGTCTTGGTAAGTTGCTTATGGCCTTGCAAAGTCCTAACAGATACCTTGTACTTCATTTGCTGAGGCTGGTCTCAAACTCACAATCCTCCTGCCTCAGCCTCTCAAGTTGCTGGGATTGTAGGCATGAGCCACTAGAACTGGCTCATATTTTATTTTTGATGCTATTATAAATTAAATTGTTTTCTTCATTTAATTTTCAGATTGTTCCATTGCTAGTGTTTAGAAAAGGAATTGATTTTTATATATTGATCTTGTATCTTGGAAACTTTTTGCTTATCAGCTGTAATAGTTTTCCATGGGTTCCTTAGGACTTTCTATGTACAGGGTCATGTTTTCTGCAAATAGATAGGTTACTTCTTCCTTTCCAGCTGGATGATTTTGATATTGGTTTTTGCCTGAATGCCTTGGATAGAACCTTGACTACACTATTGACTTTCAGTGATGAGAGCAGATGTTCTTGTCTTGTTCCCGATCTTAGAAACTTTTCCGTGTGAGGTTGCCAATGGTGTTTTTGTTGGTATTCTTTATCAATTTGAAAAATTATTTCTAGGTTTTTATCACGAAGGAATGTTAGATTTTTGTCAAATGGTTTTTCTGCACCTTTTGAAATCATTACATAAATTTGATTCTTTGTCCAAGTAACATAGTTACTACATTGATTCATTTTCATATATTGAATCAAATTTGCATTTCTAGGATAATTCTCACTTGATCATTGTGCATGAGGACTTTTATATGTTGCTGGATAAAGTTTACCAGCTTTTTAAAAAATATTTTCCCCATATTTGCAGAGATATTTGTTTAATTTGCTTTTGTTTTGGTGTCTTTGGTTCCAGAATTAAAATTACTGTTCATACAGAATAAGTTATAAAGTTATTCTTTCAGATGGATTTTCAGAAGTCTTAGTAAAAAAATAAAAATTGATGTTAATGTTTCTTTAATTGTTGGGTAAAATTCATCAGTCAATCTGGCCCTGGGATTTATTTTTATAATTTTTAAAATAGTAATTCTACTTCCTTACTCATTATTTAGATTTTCTGTTTCTTGTTCAGTCATTTTCTATAGATTGTGTCTTTCTAGGAATTTGTTCAGTGTTTTTTCTTGGTTATCCAATTTGTGGCATATAATTGTTGAAAGTATTCTATAATAATCCTTATTGATTGCAGGCCAGTCATAATGGCCCTTCTTTTATTTATGATTTTAATATTTTGAGTTGACTCTTTTCTTTGTTAGTCAAATTAACGGTTTGTCGATTCTGTTGATCTTTTCAAAGAGCCAAGATTTGCTTTTATTGACTTTTCCCGTTTTTTATTCTTTATTTCATTTTTTTCCCTCTGTGATGTTTGTCATCCCCACCCCCACTTTTTTTTGCCACTTTGGATTTAGGATGTTCTTTTTCAGTGTCTTAATGTCGAAAGTTTTGTGTGTTAGTCAGCTTTTTGTCTCTGTGACCAAAATTCCCAACAACAACAACTTAGAGTCCAAAAGGTTATGTTGGGCTCATGGATTCATAGGTTAAGTCCATGGTCACTGACCCCATTGCCCTAGGCCTCAGGTAAGGCAGAGCATCATGGAGAAAGAACATGGCAGAGGACAGCAGCTCAGGACTTGGTACCTAGGAGGCAGGGGGGGGGGGAGCAGAAGATGAGTCATTTCAGGACACGCTTCCGGGGACCTTCTTCCTTACTCACCCCATCTGCCCACAGTTACCATCCACACTATTCTAACCAGTGTGGAGTAATTAGGTTACATTTCTCTTAATCCAATCATTTTACCTCTGAATATTCCTGATTAACATAGAACCTTTAGGGGGACACCTCCTATCTAAACCATAACAGTTGGGTTACTGATTGCCCCAATTGTTTGATGGAATATAATCTTGGAGATAATAACTGTCACCATAGAAATAGCTACTGGGTTAGACATTTGCATACATTATTGCTAAACTTCATAAGAACCAAGACAGGCATCCTCATTCTCATTTTACAAATGAGAAAACTGGGGTTCAGAGAAACAAATTGAGTTGCCCAAGGCTACATAGTAGATACAGGAATTTTATGTAGTTCTATCTGGCTTAAAATCGGTGCTGTTTCTGCCCACACAAAGAAAGAATGAGGAATGAGCATAAAATTGATAGTCATTATATCCCAGTCCATTTCTCCTAAATGCACCAACATGAATTCTGTCTGAAACTTGGTTCTCTGATTCTTTGCAGAGTCAGTGCCTTCTCGCTTTTGAGGCATATTTTCTATATCACTTCTTCTCAGTGCTTCACTAACCACTCTTCTTAGAAGAGCTCCCTCTCACTGTCCTGGTTCTCAAGATTCTATTATGGCTTTTATGTTTTAAGTACACTTGTTAATTTATTCATTTATGAGGGTTTTTTCTAATATTTTTGTCTTGGTTTTTATTTTCCTGTTAAACATTTAAGATCCATGAGGTCAGATGATTTGCCTGTCTTTATTTTTATTTTTTCCAGTAATAGGTATTGAACCCAAGGCCTCATGCATGCAAGGCAAGTGCTTGACCACTGAGCTACATCCTCTGTGTGAATGTCTGGCTCATTGTTTTGTTTTTAACTTTTATCATAGATCCTGGTTCATAAAACATATCCAATAAATACTGTTAATTGAATTAATTTGCCTCTGTAATCTTGTTATCCTGTTTCTGCCACTTTAGGGATTTAGCATATCTTTTTTTTCCCAGTGTCTTAATGTGGAAAGTTGAATTTTTATTGCCCATACAGTTTTGATAGAATATAGAGGAACTAGAACTAGATTGCCTATCTCTTAGGTTTATCTTGACCACACCTAAGATAAGAATAATACTGAAGTTCTGCTCAGATACTTTGTCATGAAATTCTCTTATAGTTGGTAGGTTTCTAGGAATAAAAATTTACCCCAAGAAACTCAAGACAACAGAAGACACTCTCATGGAACTTAACTTGCAGGCCTCATAGGAAACAGTAAACAGAGTATTATCAGATCTCTCTCTCTCTCTCTCTCTCTCTCTCTCTATATATATATATATATATATATATATATATATATATATATGTTTCTGCCTACCCATGTGCTCTGGTCTCCTGTCAACAAAAAGGTTTTGTTTGTTTGTTTTTCAGATAGGCCACAGCCATAGCTCATGATGGTGGCTACTACAGAATTATTGTTTTCACTCTGAGATACTTATCTCTTACAGCTCCAGTGCCCGTGGTGGGTAACTAAATATCCTTTTTAGGTGAGTGATTTCAAATTATAGAGGAAGGGAGTCTGATCAGCCCAGGAGTTCAGTGCTTCTCTGAGTCCCTTATGATACAGAGGGGAAGGTTACATAGTACATCTCTACCCTTGGGCCAGGATTAGGAGACAATTCACAGGTCTATTACAAATTTCAAATTTTATGTTTAAAGTTTAAATGTTGTATTTAAATTATCTGTGAATGACAAAGTTTACATGGGTCATATGTGAAACAACTGTGAGGTCTTGTTTCTCCCAATACACAGAAATGGCATTCAGGATAGATATCCTGACCTGGAGCCACAGGTAGAACTCCTTTTATAAAGTCCTTTTCTATTTCATGGACTGGGAATCTGACTACCATTCACTTATGGGACATTCCACCTAGAGAAGGTCTCTTGCCTCCTGCTGCTGAGGAAATTGCATTATTGGATTTTTAAATAAACCATTGGCCAGAATATCTAAGAGTCTTTCTTGCAGACCTTGACAGGTTTATTTTTTTTAAATTAAAAATCCTGCCCTGGGGCGAAATGAAAATGTCTTCAGATTTGCAATCAGTGCTTGTGCTTCATATTTGAAACTCACTAGAAGCTGGAGCTTGGTGTGACCTGATCCTGAGACTTCATTCTGTCAATTGCTGACTTCTTTGAATTTGGATGTTTGTGATGGGGGTTGTCCTTGATCATTGCCAGGAGGCAGGGAAGATACCCAGTTAACCCATCCTGTGAAGGTCATTTTCCTAGTTTTTCTTTCCCATAGATTGACTACAGTTATTCAGTCAAAATACTCTACAAGGGCACATGAGCCATCAGTAACTGTGTGTAGGGATTCTTTGCCAATTGATTTAAGTCAGAAGGTAATAGGGATGTTTACCCATATAGTCCTATCGATATGAACCAAGGACACCAAGAAATGCCAACACCAAGGCTACAACTTCAGCCAAGGTATGAATTAGGGATAGTTTACATTTTCAAATACAATAAATTGCTAGGCGAAGGCTGTTAGCCCACATTGAAATTGCAAGCACATGCAATCATATTATGTTCAGATTTTTCACAAAAAATGTTTGAATTTCCCACACGTGCCTCACAAGCTGTCAAGAAGGCAATGCCTACGGGCTTCAATAACAAATGATGATCTCCCACTGTAAGAGGGTAAATAAAGCCTATTTCGTGTACTTACTTTATTTATGTATTTATTAATACCACCCTGGTTCTGCAAGGATTAATAAAGATTCTGAAGAGTATTTTTTTTATTTCCTTGGTAGAAATTCAGTTTTTTACATTTATGTTTAGACCAGAACATTAAAGAAAAATAAACATTTTGAAGAATTTTCTCTATACACATACCCTCCCAAACTGCCTCACTGTACACATTGGAGAAGTAAGAGATAGAGTGAAGCAGCTTACCTCAATCCTCCCCCGGCCAATGAACAAAGAACAGAGAAAATACTTAAACTCTCTCCTCTGTCTCCAAATCCAGTCCTTTTTAAAAAATTTTTTTTTTATTACATGTGTCTGTGATTTGAATCACTCCAGCTCAACACAAATCAGGGGCCTGCTCAGGGCCAGGCCCCAGGCTTGAAATTGGGTACAAACAGATAAATGAAACATGGTTCCAGCAGCCCAGAGGGTCATAGTCTGATAGCAAAACAAACAGAGAAATACTCATGACCTGACTGGAGCATTAACTATGGGAGAGATTGGAAGAATTATCAAAGAATTGCTTCCCTCCAAATAGTTGTGTTGTGTTTTCATTGTTGTTGTTCTGTTTGCTTTCTCCAGGTAATTTCCTTCCAACTTTCAAAGGACAGATAATTCTAATACTTTATAAGAGTAGGGAAGAAGTTGAATAGTTCGTGGTTTATCATTCCTGGTGTGAAACTAGCAAAACTTGCAAAAACAGTGTTCATAGATGGAGGACAAACAGACATTAGAGCTTCCATTACCACTGTATGATCCTGCCCCATCCTGGGGCAGTGCTCATTGCTGAAAGGACCAAGACCTGGATGAGTTCCTGAATAAGGGACAGCCAGTCCCTTGCCTGGCCAGCCACTGGAGAGAGTCTGCTGAGCATGGTGGGTCTGTGTTGGATGTTGGCACCAAGAGGACAGGTACACTTTTTGCTGCCATTCACCAGCAGAGGAGATTTTCTAAGAAAGAGGACAGAAAAGTGGAGAGATACTCAAGATATGGATGGAAACAAAATATGTAGTATCTAAGCTACATAGAGGATGGCTCTGGTTTCCAGAAGCTCTCTGGCTCCACTTCCTCTGAGGCTATATCAGGCTCCTGATTCCATGTCATGGCCCAGTAGAATCCCCTCTGCCACTCCCACCAGACTCATCCACTTTTCCTTAGGTTTCTAGTCCCTGCCATAAAGGTAGCTTTACTGGAACAGTAATGGCTGAAAAACGAGGAGATAAAATTATCATTATTTGCAAAGGATGTATTTTTACGCCTAACATACTCGAAAACATCAACTGAACAACTATTAGAATTAATAAGAAAGCTCACTGAAGAGACTGGTTATGGGATAAATACACCAAAATAATAGCATTTTTCTTTACTGGCAATAACTAGCTGGGAAATATGATTGTAAAATCTTATTCACAATAGTGATAGAAAATATAAAATACCTATGAGTAGCTTTAACAAGAAATATGTAAGATGCTTATGAGGAAAATAAGAACACTTTACAGTGTGGTATAAAAAAATATTTGACTAAATAGGAAGATAAACAGAGTTCTTGGGGAAGAAAGCTCAATATTGTAAAGAGATCCAGTTTTCCTAAGTTAATTTGTGGGTTTATCATATTTTCCAATAAAATCTTGACAGGATTTTTGAAAACTTAACAAGACAACTCTGAACTTCATCTACACAAATGATCGGTAAAAATAGTTAAGTCATTTATGGAAAGTAAGAATTATTAGAAAGGTTTATTTGCATATTATACAGGAAAATAAATGAAAAGAGTATTTCTGGTGCAACACGTTCAATAGACAAAAAAAAATCAGCTTTGACACACAATGGTATCACAAAGTGTAAATGAAATATTATTTTTAATACAAGGTCATGAGCCCTTTTATCAAGGCATCAAAGGTCTTGGTTACATTCCCCAATGCTGTATACTTTAATGAACTTCATATTTGTTAAATAATTAAATATAATTGTTAAAAGCAATACTGATAATTGATTAATTCAATAGATAAAAGGAAAGATGTTATTTTTAATTTATAAGAAGAAGAAATCACATACAAAGAAAAATTAGATGTTACTATTTTAAAAATACAAAGTATATTTACATAAGCACCAAAGGCAAAATTTAAATACCAGGAAAAAAGAATAGAAAAAAAATTAAACAAATATATACAGCAGAATAACAGTTGCTTTTATAACAAAGGAAACTGACGTAAAACAGTCAGATTCTAAATGATAACTGGCTATAAAATGTCACTCAGATGAAATTCAGAAAAGAGACCATACTCAGATGAAATTCAGAAAAGAGAACATACAAATGCTAAATAAACATATGTTTTTAAAAGTTGACCTCAATAGCAATTTAAATAAATGCAAATTAAAACAAAGAACTATTATCCTCACCTCTCAAATTAGCAAAACTGGTAGAAAAAAATCCTTCTGTAAATAGGGATCTATGAAATAAGCACTCTGCTACTGGGAGTATAAATTTCTACATCTTTTGAGAAAGCAATTTAACAATAATATCTAGAAACAATTATATTCACATGTTTTTAAAGCAGTATTCCCACTGATAAGAATCAATGAAAATAATTTATAACTCAAAAAATATACAAAGATATAGGTTACAGAAATTTGTGTGTGTATGTGTACATGTGTTAGCAATAGCAAACTTAGAAAAAATGTACTCAAAAAGAGAAGACAGAGTAAAATTGTGGTACATTCCTATGATAGAAATCGATGCCATCATTGTAAATGAGGTTTAAGTTGGATTTTTAAAATTTTTAATAACTTTATTGAGGTATAATTTTAATAACATGAAATCCACTCACTGTAAATGTAAAATTCAATGAATGTTGCTAAATTTACAGAGCTGTATAATCACCAACACAATCTTGTTTAATCAGATTTTCATCACTGAAAATATTTTCCTGTTACCTTGTGCAGTAATCCTGCTTGCACTCCCAACCCCAGAAACCCACTGATCTATTTCTTGTCTCAATAGAGTTGCCTTTTCTGGACATTTCATACCAATGGTATTATCCAATATGTGATCTTGAAAGATTTTTAATTTAAAAAATGTCTGCATCAATATTATATTTTCAAAAATACACAAACCGCTCGATATAAGTTATGATCTCAACTAGGTTAACACAGGCACCAGAAATAGCTCAAACACTGAACCACTGCCAGAGATTTTTGTCTGATAGATAGAATTAACAAAAGATCTTCATATTTCACAAAACACCCTTCTATATTTTTAAATGTATGTGTAAAGAATATATATGTGTGTATATATACACCCATATATGTATATTTATACATATATTTTTCATAACATATATATGTGTGTGTATATATATATATATATATCTTTCATAATCTGAAGCAAGAGATAAAAATGAGAGCAATCACCTCACTATAATGAAATAAATGCTTTGAAAGAGGGCGCTGCTTTGGGTGTAAAATCTGTCCTGGGGGGTCAAGAAGGAAGCCTTTTGATGGAAGCTTACAGGAGTGGGTTCTGTGGGTAAAGAGATGGAAGGATATCCAGGCCAGGGCCAAGTTTTCTAACAGCAATACAAATTTAGAGAATTACATTCTACTGTGATAGATGCAAAGATGGAAATAAATTATCATATGGTTGGAGAAAAAAAAGCATGCAAAAGAAAAAAAAAAATCCCTGTTAGTTTATGCCAAGGGAGACATGAGTAATTAAACAGTAAGCCGTGAGATTTGGAGATAGATATGGGGTATGGGAGAAACAAAGCAAAACAAGACTCAGAGGAAATAACATTAAGCTCCCAGTTGAGCGCTCTCTTTGCAGCCTTCCATCTATCCATCCTGTGATCTCACCCACATTTTAATATGCACTCCCCTGGCCTGACCCTTTGTCCAATTCCGCTGTAGTTCTCACTTTCCACCAGCCACTCCAACAGGGATAAAAAGAGATTCACAGTCCATACAATTCTGGTAAACACTGGGATCATTGATTCTCTCAGCAGAGCTTCCAAATACTAACTTCAGGGTGAAACTGTGCTATGATTTCAAGATGTTTGGCTTGTGCCTTTTATGAAACTTCCCCATTGAGAAGGTGATTTTCCGCAGAAGGTAACTAAGCAACCCATCAGCCCAGTTAGATGCTAACTTAATTCACTAGGAATTGCACACTACAGCACAACCCCTCTTTCTTATGCAAGACACTTTTCCTGGATTGAGGCAGGATACAGAAATGGATGGAAAACAGAGAATGCTCACTTCAGTAACTCAATGACATAAACTACTGAGTTTCAAATTTAGCAGATCATGTACTTACCAGGGGAGCTTTTAAAAAGAACTGAGACTCAAATCACATCCAGAGAGACCCTTATTTATTTGGTCTGAGTGTCCAGAGTTTTTAAACGCCCCAGGTATTTTTAATGGGCAGTCAGTTCTGAAAGCTACTCTCTAAGGGGAGTAGAGGACAAACTGTCTAATCAAAAACATCCCTGATGTCCTCACTTCCCTGGATCATATCCTTAAGGGCTTCCCTATTGTGAAAAGAAGTTCAAATTCTTATTTGGCATTCAAGGCCCTATAGAATCCAGTCCATGTCATAGCTTTTTCCATGAAGTATTCTTCAATTGAAAGCCTAGTGTGTGAGCATTTCTGACTCTATTCTAAAAAACAGGAAACAAGTTGATCTCTGCCAACTCTGATGGGTTGGTTATTGGCTGCCTAGGAAATATATTCTGAGAGAACCTCAGACCCTTAACAATGCGCAACAGGAAGAAGTGCCATGATCCATTTGTAATGTCTAGCATGGTTGGAACTGAAAAGCACAGTTGAGTGCTAACCATTTACCACGGTATCATTATTCCTTTCTCTCCCTGGATCCTTTGACTAACCATGCCCTTTGAAGCACAGCTTGGGTTCCTCTTGTCTCTGAAGCCTTCCAGCTATCTTCCAAATTCTCCTTGCTTTGCTTCATAGAGTTCAGCAAGCCCTTTTCTGAATCCCTGGAGTCCAAAGTTTTTATGTATATGTCTCAAATACTTTTAGGACTAAGGATCTCAAACTTTAATTTGCATCATACTTATCTGGGAATTTTGTTAAAACACACCCCCCCAGAGTTTCTGATTCAGCAGTTTGGGGGAAGGTCTAGAGAATCATGTTCCTAGCAAATTCCCAGATAATACCAATGCTGCTGACCTAGGTACCACACTTTGAAAACCACTGTTTGTTTGTTTGTTTGTTTTTAACATAATAATTCCCCAGAGGGTCTGTTACAAATTCATCTTTTTTAGCAATACTCAAACATAGTAAGTGCTTATTTTTACCAAGTTAAAACATAGCAATCCAAGACTGATATGATAAGTGAGAAATTATTTTTGTAGACACACGATATAAGAAGCCATGCTGTTTGGAAATGATAAAAAAAAAAAATCTTAGACAGATTATGTGTCAGACAGGAGAAGAGATATAAAGATGATTCCTGGCTCAGTATCTGGGGTCACAATGATGGGGAAAAATTTTAGAAAGATGCCCAGCTGATAGCTTGAACACACATGGTTCTTGTCTGTATCAGTCTCCAGCAAGCAGGCCCTGAGCTGACTGTGGATTTAAGAGGAAAAGAACCGGCGCAGGTGTGATCAAGGGTGAAAAGGAGCAAAGGGGTAGCCAATGAAGGAGAAGAAATGGAGGGAGACTCCAGGAGGATTTCCATTTTGTATCTTTGGAAATATGTCTCCATTGGTTTATTGAAAGCCACCCCAAGGCCTGTGGGGGAGGCAGGAGAGCCATTAGAAGATGAATGATGCTGCTCACCGGGAAAATCTCCCCAGCTCTCGCCGGCCAGCTAGGTTTTAGAAGCCATTCCAGCAATGGTTGGGAGCTGTCAAATGTCTCTGTCAGATCGATAGGTTACTGTGGAATTTGCCCAGACCATTGGCCAATCAAAATGTAAATTCCAGATAAATTTAATACATAAACCAACTTGTCTTCCTCAAGCCATTTTGAAAGTCATGAAAAGTAATTCAACTTTTCCTCATGATTGTCATACTGGAGACATATTTCAGCCAGGGTTAAGCATTTATTTGGCCTCAAAACTCATTGTGGGTTCAATAGAGAAAACAAGGTGTAGAGTATATGTGTATTTCTGGTCTTATCATCCATTGCTTCAAGAGGAAGATGGAAAGTTCAGTTAGTTGGGTGCCCTTCATAAGAAATGTAAAAATTAATACGAAGACGTGTGGTGTCTGTGTGCACACAAAGGTGTTACCCTTGCTAGGAGCATGGGTGGGTGAACGAGTCATGAATTCCTTACTTACAGCTCTCACAGGCAGTCGTGTTTCCAGAACACACAATTTGTCTGCATACATGATTTTGGGTATGCATGTTGCAACCTATCTTCTTCAACGAGACCCATAAATCTTAAAATTGAAAGGAAAGATTTACAGCCCAGCCAGGATGGCTCCAGGCACCATTGCAAAGTATGCTTTAGATGCATGCCCTAATTTTTCACATTGAAAAAAAAAAAAAAGATAAGAGGAGAATCTGTAGGTAAGAGGTGAAAGACTTTGAATTCAGGAATGTATAAAGTGGGGATTTTGCATTGAATCATTTATCCTGTGATCACCATATTGCAGATGCCTTACAGGTATGCAAGGTTAGTTTATAAAGCATCGTTACTTCCATTATGCCATTTAATCCCCACATTACCCATAGGAATACGTGAATAGTCATTTTATAGGTGACTCAACGAGGCCAGGTAGGTGAAGTAGCTTGGTCAAAGCCACACAAGAAGGGTAGAACCAGAACTTGAACCCAGGTAAATATCCTCCATTACATCTTCAGGCATTTTTTCTTCTGCTCTTCTGCACCCTAACTCTGTTTTCTATCTGTCCGTTTTCTATGGCTGCTATAGCAAAGAATCATAACGTTGGTGGCTAAAACAATAAAAGTTTCCTCTTGTAGTTCTGGAGGCATGAATTCTGAAATGCTTATCACTAGGCTAAAAGCAAAGTGTCAGAAGGACTGCATGCTTTCTGAAGACGCAAAGGGAAATGCGATTCCTTGCTTCTTCCAGCCTCCACAGGCCTTCTGCTCTCCTTAGTCCATGGGCCCCTTCAAAGTCTGCAAAGTCAGGTGGGGTTTTCTCAGGCTATCATCTCCTAGTTTTCTTCTTTGCCTCCTTGTTGGTTTCATGAGCCATTTGGATTGGGTTCATGGAGATAACAGGACAGGGAGAACCCCTATCTTAAGGTCAGCTGATTAGCCACCTTAATCCCATGTTTCATGTTTCATGCTAAAATGTCCTTCTGCCTCATGACCTAATATATTCATGCATTTTGGTGATTAGGATATTGGCATCTTTGAGGAGCTAGTATTCTGCCTACTCTTGCTCTATTTCTTTGTAGCTTCGAACTGACTCAGCCAAAGAGGACACTGGCAGGACATCAAAAGGGGAAGAGCAGAGATCCAGATATTTATTCATTTTATTCCTTCCTTTTTGTGCTGCATTCCTGTGAGGCTAAGTCACTGTGTTGAAGACAGTGCTCTATTAGACGGTTCTTGCCTATGACTATGGCTTTCCCAGGTTCCAGCAACCACTCCCTTCCTCTGTCTTAGGATGACAATTTCCTTTTGTCATTATCCCCAAGATGGTTTACCATCTCAAGGAAGTACCTTCCCTACAACTTCCTCAATAGTCCTTTTGTTAAACCACATTCAATCCCTCCTTTAAGTGTGACACTTGTTGCCTGCCAGGACCCTGACTGATGGATAAAAGAAATGTCACCCAACCCCAGATATGTCCTGTCCACTGTAACCAGTTGCATCATAGGATAGCATTCTCAGCTCCAGAATAAAGAAGGGTGTGCTAATGTTTCAACAATAGTTTCCATTTTTCTCCCAGTCTAGGATATAAAATCAGGATTATGCTCACAGTACTGGTTACTAATATCCTCACTTTAATGCATGAAAGGGAACCGTTTTGGAGAACAGAAGAAAAAAGTCTTTCTGGTCCAAAGTAGCCTAATTAATAATACAGACAATGTGTTCATTCTTCAGGTCTGTTAAATTTTAAAACTCAGAAATAACTAGGTCCTCTGCTTATTCCAATCCCATTTCTCATTCAACTCTGCAACTAGCTGTGTAATATAATGTCAATTTCCTTACCGTGTCCTACTGATTCTACGGCTCCACTCTCATCTCTTAGCATAAACCCCTCACCTCCCATCTCTCCACCTCAACCATCTTGGCCACCTTGTCTTTTTCTGTTAGAAAGATTGATCTCACCTAAGGACTTTACTTGTGGTGTGTCTCTTTCTAGAAACTTCTGTGTCCAGATCTTCAAGTAACTAGTCTTTATCAACTTTGGAGTCCTAATTCCAATGCCACCTCTTTAGGAAGACAAACCCTGACCAACCTAAACAAGGCACTCAAGCACAGCACCCTGCTTTTCTTCTTGGAGATGTAACTATTCATGGACACTTCCTACATTTCAGTGATTTGTGGGTACTTCTTTGAAATCCAATATATCTCTCCTTGTTCTGTATTCCAAAATTCCCATTTTACTACCACTGAGCAACACCACTCACCCAGAGACTGTTAATCCCTAGGCTCCAATCTCTATCCCTTACACTAGGAAGTGCTTTGGGCTTTCTGTGTATGTTCTCTTGCCAATCACTCTCCTGTTCTACAATCAAATGTAACCTCCTCCATAAATGTTGATACTGAGTCTGATAGAATTCTTCCCTTGGCTGTTGTTCTATTCCATGTGATTCACATGACTTTCATAATGGGTATTGAATCATGTCATAAACAGGAGTTACCTTCCTACCTACCAAAACAGTCATTGAGTAAATAATGTCTTCTAAACCATGTAGCTTGGTTCCAAAGTGTGTCCAAAAAGTTCTAGAGAGTACTTGAATTGAAACACTTGACAAGGAAAAGGTGAAACAAGCCATAGTAGAAACTTCCACTTCGAGGCCTGATTCTGACACCAGCACCCACCAGCATCCCCAGAGGGCTGAGCATATCCAGAGAAGCAACTGCATTGGGAACCAATTGGCAGAGAGGGGGAATATTGTGAAGCAATCAGGAAAAGGGTGTGAAGTGCCACTACAAACTTAGCAGCTCCTCCAGGCCCAGTGGAGGTCCCAGCCTAGGCAAGCCTTCAGTCCAACTCCCTGTTCAAGCATTGTACATACTCTTCCCCAGCTCCCAGCATTTGATTCTTTTGGTTCCACTCCTTGGTGCACTCTGCTCTCCAGGTCACCTAGACAAAAATAGCCATTTTTCTTACTGAGCTTTCAAAAAGAAAATCCACTTCCTTAGGGATTAATTAAGAAAAAAAAATGGCTTCTACTAAACCACCATTGGTTCTGAGGTGAGAGCAATTCAGAAACAATAGGAATGAGTAAGGAGAACATGGGGAAGGTGGTAAGGTGGTGGTGATTGGATGTTTCACACAGCTTTTTTTGTTTGAGAAAATTTGTTTTGTCTATGGCACACTGGGCGATAAAACAATACACATGGGTAGGAAAACTGCAGAAGTCCTGGAGCTTGAGGTGGCACTAGAAAAAGATGGAGGAAATCAAACAAACAGGTTTCACTCAGAACTATTATTGTTTTATAATCATATAATCATCTAATTTTATAACAAAAACAATCCTAATAATAACAGTAAGCAATCCATATTATTGAAAGTCTTGCAACAAAAACATCGGGTTTTATGAGTATGAAATAATCCACAACTTCCCCACCACTGATAAATGCATGTTGTTTTGTTGCAAGGAGTTTTCTCAAGCGTCTAATTGCCTTGTTTTTGCAGATCAGGCTGAGGTCCTCATTCTGCATGGTTCAGCTTAAATTCTTGCTCCATCCCAGCTACTCTTATTCTTCTCCATCACTTTCCTCTCTCCTACAGAAGGCATGTTTGACATCCAACATTTTAAATGAATGATTTTGAATATTCTCTAAATATTTACTGTGCACGATTTCTCCCCTACCAAGAAGATAATGAACTTGCAGAGGGGCAGAACTTCTCTTGCATGCCTTTAAATCCAGCCATGATGGGGGGAAGGGTACAGACCTGAACTTTAATGAGTGTAGCTTGAGTTGAATTAGAATGAACTTTGCCAAAAGGCTTTGCAGAATGTTGACAGATGTGCAGGTGTGTGAGGCAGGAGGGAAGGGGGTGGCAGGTCTCTGTCAGATTCATTTGGGAAACATGGGGTTAAACAAAGTTTAATAAATTCCCTGTCTATGGGGATCCTTCATCCCCTTTGATATGCAAATATGCACTATGACTCTCCAAGAAGGGGATTTCCTGGGCAGAATTTTTAAAATATGTTTACCAGAGAAGTGTTTATTTTACAGAAAAACTTACAAAATTCGTGTTCAACTGAACACACTTGAATTTAATTAAATAAATCGTAGATAGAGAAGAAGCCATCAAGATTACCTTTCCTAATCCTTTCTCTTCATATGAGAAGTGGGGATGATAATGCTGCCTCCATTAAAAAGACATTATGAAGATTAAAATAATGAATGTATTAAAAGGACATAACATGCCAATAAGTATTTACTGTTGGCACTTCATAGATAAAAATGTAAGCTCCCATTGCACATGGTTTAGGGCATTCAAGGTCAAAATTTAGAAATCAGACCAAGGTGGAGTGGTTCTGAATGACCTTGAGTAGGTAAAGCAGCCTCTCTCACCCTTCACTTCATCTGTCAGTTGGGGCTGATGATAGCCAACTTCAAGGAATTGTTATGAGGAGTAAAGGCAACAATGCAGGTAAAGGACTTAGCTTAGAAACTTGTACTCATTTCCCATCTAGAAGGCTCCACCCTCTTACTCATTACAAGTAATATTGTTTAAGTGAATGTGTTATAAAGGTTGCTGTGTATTAACATGTGACCTTGTTAAAGTTAAAAGGTAGGTGCATTTTTTAGTTCCATTTAACAGAAAAGAAATTGGTGAAACAATTTGCTCAAGGTCACCTACCTAAGAAGCAAGAAAGAGCCAAGATTCAAACTGCATCATCCTGAGTGTACATCCAGAGCCCTCGACCTCGGCACTCTGCCCCTGCTGCATCCTCTGTTCCATACTCTGGATGGATGGCACTGGTCAGTCTAGTCCTACACTACTGGCATGTTCAAGTCATGATGAGTCTGGTCAGGTGGTACCTTAGACCATCAGGTTTCCTCTATGTCTTAGCAGCTCAATTCCCTCCTCAAGCATAGAACATGTGACCAGATGCTGTGGTTTATGGAGGCCTTGTTTTCCTTACCTGCCCAAACACGTAGAATCTAAATTCAGAGGCTCTGCAGATTCTCTTTGAAAGTGTTCAGGGATACAGTGGGGGTAGGAGATCTGGAGGACAGTGCTCACAGTTCCTCCCCATATAGGACTGAGAACCTGGCCATTCACAGAGTCAACTTGGGCATCCTCTCCAGTAAAATCACATGGGAAGGAAACAAAACAACCAACATCCTTTCCAGTCAAAGCTTGGGTCTGATCTGAAGAAGTCCACGGCATACGCAACTATTCTCCCTTCCAGGAAAGTAAAGAGAAACCTAGAGTAGAAAGGGGGAATTACCTATGATCCCTGAGCTATCAAATTTCAAAGCAGGAACTTGACCTTGAGTACCTTCATTCCAAACCCCACTCTTTCTACAGGTCTTCAAACACCTCCAGCAAACAAAGAGGGGTTAGAAGGAAAGAAGCGCAGGTGAACACACAGGCAGACCCAGACAGGGCTTTTATCTGTGGATGTGATACAAAGGGTCTTGGTTTAACTAAGGTGTGAGAGGCCAGAGGTGCCCAGGAAAGGAAGCTACACCTGTCACCAGTTCTCCCTAGAGTTATAGTCTGAGACCAGGGCATTCATCTCTTTTTCTCCCAAGATGTCACCTGATGGTAACTGGGGTCATGTCAGCATTTCCAAGAGACATATTTATACAGTGCTTTCACCAAGCAAGGCCATGGCTAGGATCCCACAGCAGGGCTGGGTCAGGCAATTGAAGCATTACATCATCTCAGTTGAGTTGTTTGGAGAGAGAAGCCAGAAGTGACGGGGAAAGGGGCCAGGATTGGTGGGGAGGAGATACAGCTCTGGCACTGAGCATCTCATTTATGCTACATTCTGGACCAGGTGCCTCATGGAAGTTGTCTTCTTCTTCTTATTTTTTTAAATGAGATGCTGAAAAGGTAAGGATTAAACTCCAGTTGTACAGGTGAGGAAATTGGTCAGGGATGGCTCTGTCAGGGATGGCTCTGTCACCTATGACTGTGACATTAGGCACTTGTGGTTCTTTGCAGATGTAAAATGGGAAAATATTCGTCCTTACTTCTGAGGTAATAAGATTGAATATGCAAAATGCTTAGAACAGGTCCTGGAACATAGTACAAGTTCAATGTCACCTTGATGTATTTCATTCCAGCTCTAGGCACATAGATGAGATTATCTTAGATTTTCTATGACCAATAATTGCTTGAGCTTGTTTTCCAGGATGACTAAAAGAACGAGTTTGGAAATACTGTTGGCCTGGGAAATCATTTTGTCAGTGAGTGATTGTACAAATCAACACACAAGTAAGGCTTTGATCATAAACTTACTTAGTGCTTTGAGGAAAATGAGAGGATGTTCTGAGACAGTGAAACAGAAAAGCATATCATACAAAGAAGATTCAAGAAGGCCTCTTTGGTGGGGGGATCATTTAAATGGAAGTGTGATTGATTAGGATAGGTTCCGGCAGTCTTGGTGTAAGGGGAAGAGGTAGGTTTCCAAGTAAAAAGGACACTGTTACAATTACCCTGCACCATCAATGAAATTGAGATACCTAAGGAAGACTAGTTTGGCCAGAGCATGGTAAACAAGGGGGAGAAAGAAGGCACATGAGAGTGGAGACACAGGTAGATGCAGATTCAAATGAGGCTTTGAAGATTAAAGTAAATCTAAAATAGTCTAAGAAATAAGAAGCTATTGAAGGTCTCTGTGTAAATACATTAATCAAATTAGCATTTTATGAGACCAGTCTGGTGGCCATGTGATAGGTGCAAGCATAGAAGACAATCAGGACGTTATGGCTGTAACCAGGGCTGGAGATGATTGTGGTGGTGATAAAAATAGAGACAAGAGGATTGATTCAAGAGGCATTTTGTAAGTGGAATCAATACAACTTGACTTGGAGTTGGCAGTGACTAGTGTCCCAGAGAATGAGCTTTGATATTCAAAAAAATATTGTAATAGCTTGCATGGTAACAGGAATAGAACCTGATCACTGTATGGAATTTGCTGGGTTGGGGAGTCATTTATATCAAACATGAAGGAGAAATAACCAATAATTAAAGCCATCCCAAAGTGACATAATCTGTCTAAGGAAATAATAGATTATTTTACTTTGGAAATGTTCAAAAAGGGTCTGGGTTGTCATTTGTGTGAGATTTTGTGAAAATGGATTGAGAATCCACCTGAAGGACATGTTTCAACATTAAAAAAAAAAAAAAAAACATGCATGATATCCATGGTTCACTTTCTTATCAGCATAATATCTAAAACTTAATGGAGGGGCAATTGTGTACCAGTTTCAAACATGTAACGTGGACTAGTTTACTTATCTCTCACAACTACTCTGTGATGTGATTATAGTATTGTCCACATTTTACCAAGAAGCAAGAGGAGATACAGTAATATCAAAATACTTATCCAAGGTTGTATTGTTGATCAGTGCATGGAAACAAGATTCCAACTTAGGCTGTCCGGCTCTACCAGACACAATCTAAATATCTCAACAATGAATATAGTTCAGTACATCAGAGGACAGCCATTCTCTAGAAAAGTATTGTTATTAAACACAGCAGTCATGGAAACTATATAGCAACAATGGAGAAGAACTAAAAATAACTTGTCTGTATACTACAATTACCACTGTATACAAAACACACAGATATACAGAAAATGAAATGGAAAGCAATGGTAGCGTGAAGGGATTACAGATGATATTTTTCTCTGTTTTCTTTTCCAAATTTTCCCCAATATAGTAATACTACATCTATTCAAAAAATAAAGTTGCAATCCAAAACAGATGATACCATTTGCACAAAAACAGAGCTGGAAGGAGAATGGTCTTCTAAGAACTTTTCCAACATGAAAATTCTGTGATTCTATTACAGTGTTTTTTGTTTTTTTTTTTATGGGTGAACTGGGTATCTGATATGAGTATCTGGATGAAGACAAATCCATCACAAATGGAATGTAAAATCTCAAGTGAAAACTTTTATTTTGATTTAACAGTCAATAATCCAAACAAAACACTAGTCGATTAAGAGAAATATGTTTTGGAGGCCTCACAACTCTTTATTATTAGTCACACATCCCTGACAAAGTTGCTACACTTCCATAAATACGTTTTTAATGATCAGATTATATTTATCTAATGCATGCTATCTCTCACATTAAGATGAAATTAAATGCACCGTTTACTGTGTCATATGCCTTCATGGCTCCAACAGCCCTCTCTTTTCTTCTCTTTGGAGCTCAGATAACGATTTGCAATGCAGCTGTGTAACATCTGGTAGCTGAGAAATGCTGTTGGAGGGTTTTTCAGTCTTGGGGTTTGATGGGTCTTGATATAGAATGGTAAGCCATTTCTCATCAACTTCTCCCAGATGCCAAAATGCATCTACAAAAAAAAAAATGCATTTGGGAAATATCCATGAGTCTGCCTTTTCCCCACCTCCTAGCTGAGGAATAACCCCATACAAATTCGATATGCCTCACTGCAAAAGAAAACATAAAACACGGAGAGGTCTCCCTTTTTTTTTTCAATTATTCTCAGTTACCTAACCCCCAAATTACTGCTTCAGGATGAGGAAGCTCTTTGGAGAGTTTATTCTCTTATGGTGAGATGGGTAATAATACTATTTTCCCTTGGCTTGAAGATATTTCTGAATATAAGACCCAAAACTGATTTAATAAGTGTTCCTTGAGAAAAAGAGAGAAGTACCACATTAATGGATGTGTCAGTTGTAAGAAGTCCCTGTTTCAGGAATGTGAAAAAAAGAGAGGACATCTCGAAGTTGAGAAAAATAGGATACCTGACATATATAAATTGGCAAAAAAATTGGGTTTTTATGTGGTTTTAAAATAATTTCCATTTATTTTCACAATGAGATTTCAATAGATCTTTTTGGGGTTTTGTTTGTTTTGTTGTTGCTGTTTTTTTTTTGGCAGATGAGGAAACTGAGTTTCAGAAGTTAAGGGACTTGGTGACAGAGGTACAGCTTGAACAAGCTCTTCCTGAGTATGTCTTCACATTAAGGAGAGGAAAGTCTCCCTCCCAGCATTAGAACCTGCCAGAAGGTAGAAGGACACTGACAGCAGATTTGTTCCTCCCAGCGGCTGAGGCTGGATCAGAAGCTGGTGGCATCCATAGTTATCCACCGTGGTGAATATTTAGAGTTACTAACAGTGCTCAGAATTAATGATTTGCTAATAGAAACAATGTATTGAGAATTCATTCAGTATCTGCCATTTAGTTCTTTATTGCTGTTCTAAGATAATAGAGTAGTAACAGCCACCAAATATCTAATACTTGCTATGTATTATGTTCTTACACTTTATGAAAATCACATTGGTTCCCAGTCCAACAGATCTATGAGGTAGGGGTAGTATGTTCAGAAGGAGGAAATGGAGATCAAAAGAAAGATACTTGTTCCAGATCCAGAATTCAAACCCAGATTATTCTGAATCCAGAGCAGTCTCCAGTGACTAAATTAGTCTATTTTCAAGATATGGGGGGAAAAGAAAGGAATTGGTCAAAAATATTTCTATGCTTAAGGATTTTGGAATGTATTTAATGAGGTAAGATTAATGCATAAGGGGCTGAGGTTGTGGCTCCGTGGTAGAGTGCTTGTCTAGCATGTGTGAGGCACTGGGTTTGATTCTCAGCACCACATACAATTTTAAAAAAGATTAAATCATAAAAGAAAGAGAGGAACATACCACCTGTGAATTGTATTACCCCACTTCATAGATGAGTCAATAGATCCTAAGACAATGAAAATCAGAGAGAGATGAGCTTCAAACCCAGGATTTTGAACTCTGTTTTAATTTTTTTCCTCCCTCTACTTTCCATCTGCCATTCCATTTCATTTTTGAGGAGGAAGCCAGGTCCACATGATATTCAATAACTGTCCCAATGTGAAGGGTTTATCAAACTTTGATGATGTGACGGCATCCAGTGATTTATATCTGGGATCCTGAGGATGGGCTGTGACAGCTCAAAGTCTCTCTCCTTGAGATCCTCATATTTCCTCCATCCCTGTCGCTTCCTGCCTGCTACTCAGTCACCCCTGGTCATAAATATTGCCTGCCACTTTTATGATTATTGGTGGTTAGATATGATGAATTCTGATACTAGTCAACTGTGGAGGAGATATTAAATACATTAGCTAATTTTCCTCTTAATGCCTCATCCAATATGAATCAATATTGGTTTAATAATTAACATGTTTAAACATTTTTATGTATATTTCATGATGAGACAATCTATGTTTATTTTATGAAGATAAAATATTTAGCTCCCCACCACTGATGGCAAAGCCATTCCAACTTGGAGCTCTCTCGTTAGCCTGGGCTGGGGCCATCTCTTCACGTCCTTGGAGAACTGACTGGCGCTCATTGACTGCAGCCTGTTTGAGGATGCTGAGTCCATAATGAGACGTTGAGAGCATCTGCAGGGAACAAAGGCTAAATGCTAAAACAGCGAGTTTGGAGAAGAGTCGGCTGGAATGGTGATATCAGCTCCCACCTCTGCCCCAGCTCTGTCTCAGTTCTCCTCTCATCTTTAGCAGGAAAACATCTCTGAATAAGACTCAACTCTCTTGCTCAATAGGAGAGAGCTGAGAAGTGGAGTTAAAGCCTGGTATAGAGCAATAGCAGTTGTCAATCAGAGGTGATTTTTGGTCCCTTCCCCGTGCGCATATTTGGCGATGTCCAGAGACATTTTGGGCTGTCATGACTGGAGGATTGGTTACTGGTAGAGGCCCAGTTTTGCTGCTAAGCAGCCTACACTGCACAAGGCAGCTGTCCACAACAGAGAATCAGCTCTAGTGAAATGCCAGTGCCAAGGTTGAGAACGTATGGTTTGCAGTCATTGAACGTTACCAAGCTCGATCCCCGGTTCTGTCCTGTGTTGTGTGAACATGGAAAGTTTCCAGCCCTTGATTTCTACATTGCTAAATTGGGGATATATTAATTAAAATGCCTTATTTATGAAAATTTGGTAAAAATTAAGTGAGAGGACAAATATTTAAAATCCCATGTTTGAGACTGTGCTGGACTAAAGGCTTGTGAGGAGGAGCCCTGGTGAATGTGATTCATGCCCTTAGGAAAGAAGCTTGTTTCCTGCTACATAATGATAATGTAAAAAGACAGCCACATACAACCCAGCGGAGGGTCCTACCAGGCTGCACTTTTAGCTCAAGCTTCTAGCCTCTGAAACTTTGATAACTCAATTTCTGTTATTTATAAGACACCCAGTTATAGTATTTTGTTATAGCCACCAGCACCACCCAAAATAGATACATAGAAAACCACAGTATACCCAACTATAATGGTAAGACTACCAAAAAAATGCACAATTATTTATTACTCTCTTTATCCCATATTATACCTTTGTATGTGACTTTAAGGTTGTTTAGAATATTGTTTTTACCTAAGTCTCTAGAGGCCTTGGTAGCTTCCTCTTTCTCAGGATTTTGATCTTTCTAGTTTCTGAGGGTGGCCACACTCCTTGGCTCGTGGCCTCTTCCTGTCCCTTTAAAGCCAGGAAGTTTGTGACCACTAGTTGAGTGAGCAGGTGTGCTGGAGAATGGGGGCCTCCAGGAGGCAGAGTTGAATTGTTCCATCTGAGCCCATCTTAACCTGGTCCAGCTGCAAACCACAGACACATGACTGGTCACAGCCAAGAGGACAAAAACCTTCCAACTGAAATCATCACAACTTGCCAGCTAGCTAGAATCATGAGCAAAATCATTGGCTGCTGTTTTAAGCTGCTACATTTAAGAATGGGTTGTTACACAGCAAAGGCTAGCTGATAACTATAGCTAGAGCCAAGTGCTGCAGGGCCTGGGGGGAGTTAATCCAGAGACGAGGATGTCATGTGCAGAAATATCTGAAGGGACAAAAGAAAGCAGCATTCCCAGAGGATTTTGGCTGAGATAATAATTTCCTCCAAGAAACTTTTTGTAGAATGAAGAACTTGTTCACATTTGTTTTCAAAACTATTTTCCTTTTCCTTCTTGCTATGGTTTGGCTATGGTTTGAGTGTCCCCTAATGTTTCGGGTGTTGAAATTTAATCCCCATTGTGAAGTATTAAGAAAATGGAAACTTGACCTGACTACAGAGTTTAGTGGGGGGGCTTTGGGAAATGACCAGAATTAAATGAAATCATCAGGGTGGCGCTCCCGTGATTGAATCCTGGTGGCTTTACAAGAAGAGGAAGGTAGACCAGCAGCTGCACATGCCCTGTCTCTCATCATGTAATGCCCTAAACCAATTCTGTAGCAAGAAGGCCATTGCTAGATGCCTCCTTTCAACACTATGCCTCTAGAACCATGAGGCCAAACCTCTTTTCTTTATAAAGTAGTCTGCCTCGGGAATTCCATGATAGCAATAAAAAAAAAATCAGAACAGATTAGTATATGCCCTCTCAGGCATAGTAGCATCATTACTGTCTGGAAATCCAGTCAATGAGACATCGTTTTCTGGACCCCATGCTTTAGAGTTGAGCTGTCTAACACAGTAGCTACTAGCCACATGAGGCTATTTAAATTTTAATTACTAATTAAAATCAATAAAATTAAACATTTATTCTGAAGTCACACTTGCCACACTGGAAGTGCTCAGTGGCCTCAATTGCGAGCTCAGATATAGAGCATTCACATCACCATGAATGAGCCTCTGAGACTGCTGCTTTATAGACTCCCCATGGCTAGTTTTTGAGAAAGAGGAGAGGGCTATTAAGTGAGAAGCCAAAGACACAAGATGACCACCAGACCTTGATTCAGGAACCCAATACTATGAGTCAATTGCAGGGCCTCATCCACAGGTCTGTTTCCTTGAGAGTGGACGCACCCACCAGTGTGCTCATCCCTGGGTCTGAAAAGTGCCAGAGAGGCACATCTTAGATGGAAGGAGTGGGTGTGAGACTGGGGTCCTGCACAAAGGCACATGAGGACCTTCTTGATGTGAGGAAGAGCTGGGGTAAAAAGGGGAAGGCAGAAGGTGGGTGGGTGGGGCTCTAGGCCAGAAACCTGGATTTCTAGTCTTGCTTTGAGCCCCACAAATGTGAGGAGGAGGCCTGATTTTCACCTCTACTTTGTGGTTAATTAGTCGTTACATTGCTTTTAGCTACTATTTTGCTTTTTTAGCAATTTTCCACAAATTCAGTGGTTCAATGTAAATTCTTATCTTTAAGTCCTAGAAGTCAGAAGTCCACAATGAGCTTCACTGGGCTCAGCAGGGCTGCATTTCTTTGTAAATATTCTAGAGAAGAACTCAGGATCTTGATCTTTCTAGTTTCTGGGGGGTGGCCACACTCCTTGGCTCATGGCCTCTTCCTGTCTCTTTAAAGCCAGGAAAGTTCCAGGTGAGTCCTTGTCTCGTCTCGTGTCTCCAGTTCCCTTTTGCCTCCCCTTTTCACTTTTCAGGACATTTGTGGTGACAGTGACCTTTCCCAGTAATCCAGGGAAATCTTTCTATTGTAAGGTCATTTGAACAGCAGCTTAAGTTCCTCTTTGCCATAGAATCCAGCCACTTACAGGTCCTCAGGATAAGGATAGTGTCATCTCTGGGGACTGCTTTTCCTGCCATGGTGACATAAGGGTGGCTGGTACTTTCAAGTACCTGTGGGACGAGAATATATTTTCTTGGTCTTATCAATTTCACTCTCTGTGCCAGACACTTTAAAAGGCAGAACCTACTTGAGCCTCATAGTATTATATTTCCACTTACTCACATGAAGTGAGGGATATGGGGGATTTATTTATCAAGCACCTGTAATATATTGGGGAGATTTCATTGCCTGAGCAAGTAGGTTGGTATTATTCAAGTTTTACAGATGAAAATCCTTAACTAAGAAAAGGTTAAGTAACTTGCCAAGTCCATCTCTTTCCAAGTGTAAAATTATAATTTGAAATTTGTTGTGAGACTAGAAAAACCGGGCTGTTGCTATCTATCTTGCTGCTACTCATCAATCTGTGAAGTCAGAAAATGTGTTGTCTCTGAACACGGAGAGCTACAAATTCCTGAGCATCTCCTGTGTGTCAAGAAGTATGCCAGAGCCTTTGTAGAAATTATCTAGTCAATCTGCACAACAATAATCATAATAGATGCTGCTTATTACACTTCTACAATTTCCATGCATTTTGTGCATGGTATCTCTGTTCCTTATGGAATCTTACAAAATAGACAATATTATCTCAATTCCTAAATTGGGGAAACCAAGACTTAACAAATCTAAATAAGTTACCCAAATCTACTTGGTTATTTATTCAATCACTCAATAATTTTCAAGCTTCTACCATGATAGACATTGTTCTAGGGGCTGGAAATACAGCAGAGTAGTGGACTTTCATCCATATATGAAAAGATAGATCATAATCAAATCAGTAAATAGAAGAATTGATCACATGAAAGGGGATGAATATCACGAAGAAAAACGAGTGAGTCTAAGGATAGAGTGTGTTTGTGTGGAATGTGCTGTTTTTATATAGGATTGTTAACAAAGGCCTCTTTGAACGTCATGGTTGAGCAGAGACATGGAACAAGTGAGAGACCCACATGCACGAAGCCATCTGGGAAGGAACCTTCAGGCAGAGGTAATGCCACATGCTGGGGTTCTAGGGAGAGTGAACTGGGTGGGATCACAGAAATACAAGAAAGCAAATCAGGCTCAAAGCAGAGCATGGGAAGGGAGAATGCCTTACCTGATAGGGTCCAGAGGGTGTAGATGTCACAGTGCACAGCAAGTGCTTGTCAAGTCAGTCCTCGAAATACTGAACAGTTTGGAAGCTGTCAATCAGAAGAAAGCCTTGAGTAGAGAAAGGACAAGTATAGTTCATATTCTAAATTTAAAAAAAAAATCTTGATTGAGGGAGAAAGGCTGGTGGCGGCACGAGTGAGCAGCGAGGAGGCTGTTGCTGTTTTCCTGGAGATGTGGTAGTTAACAGCAGAAGTCGTGAGAAGTACTCACATCTTGGTGTATTTTGAAGCAGATTCAGTAGGATCATCTGATGTATTGGAAGCAGGGTGTGAGAGAAAAAAAAAAAAGAAAGAGTCAAGAACGAGCCAAAGTTCTGGTCTGAGGAACTAGAAGAAGAGAATTGCTATTTACTGCAACTGAGGACATCTCCGTGGGCCTGGTATTGGGGGAACGTTTTTAGACCTGAGAGACATTGAATTATTTTTTATGCTAATTGCAAAGATATTCCAGAGCGGAAAAAAGATGACTGTAATTCAGAAAGTCAAGATCATTTCTAGGTTGCCAGAGTAGTGACCTTGAATAGAGGTTGGGCTGGAAAGGGAAAAAATATCTAGAAGCAGAAGTGGACACGTGGATCTAGATAAAGGTATGAGCAATTAATTTATAGTGGTAGGAGGGGAAGTAAGGCATATGGGTCCAAATCCCAGAAGGCTCAGAGTGGTGATGGTTTTGTAGAGACTCTCATTGATTTTCTGGTGAAATAGGCAGCAAAGTCTGGGAAAGAGTGAGAAGCAGGGGAGGTGTGAATGGACACAGGAGAAAAACAAAATGAAATAATGGCCATGGTGACAGGCTGGGGTTGTGGTTCAGGGACAGAGTGCTTGCCTAGCTCACATGAGGCCCTGGGTTCGATCCTCAGCACCACATAAAAATAAATGATTAAAATAAAGGTATTGTGTCCAATTACCACTTAAATATTTTTAAGAGAAAGAAATAATGATCATGGTGAATGGAGTACTGAATGTGGTAGAATTTGAACCAATTAATTTGAGCAATTAATTTATAGTGGCAGGAGGAAAAGTAAGGTTTATTATTAGGCTCCAACATCAGCAAACTCCTTGTTGGGGTTTAGATCCGGAATGTCCCCAGAAGCTCATGTGTGCAATTTGTTCAGAGGTGGAACTTTCAGGAAGTGATTGGATCATAAGGGCTCTGATTCTATCAGTGGATTACTCCATTGACAGATTCAGAATTGAAAGGACTATAGGATGATGGTGATAACTATAAGCCTGGGGCCTGGTTGGAGGAAGCAGTCTCTGCAGAAGTGCCCTAGAAGCATATATCTTGTTCCCAGCCCCTTCCTCTCTCTGCTTCCCCAACCCCATGAAATAAGCAGCTTCGCCCCACCACATGCCTCTTGCCATGATGTTCTGCATCACCGTGGACCCAGAAATAATAGACCCAGCTGACCATGGGCTGAAACCTCTAAGACCATGAGCCCAGATAAATCTTTCTTCCTTCAAGCTGATTTTCTCAGATAGTTGGTCACAGCCATGGAGAGTTGACTAACACATTCCCCATGAACCAGATGATTTTAAAACCATCCTGCTAGGTAAACATATACTCCTCCTCCTTGACAGATGAACAAAATGGAAATTTCAAGAATTTACGTGGCTCAGGGGCACTCAGCTTGTTACATTGAAAGCAAGGGTTCTAATAAATACCCAGACAAGTAATTCACAGCTTGATGAACAGGCTCACAATTTCTCCTGTAGGGAAAGAAAGAACCATGGCAGACAACTCTGTGAGGGGTGGCGAGGTACAGCGTTCCTGAATCAAGCCCCCTCCAATGGTGACACCTGTAAAAACTATCTACAATTACCTCTGGGCCTTCTCTACTGCATGTGTCCTAATATCATTGCCTAATCTCTTGGGTGTTTATACATTTGCCTTTGGTTTTCCTCTTTTCTCAGGGTGGGTGGAAGGAAGAGATGCGAGCCCAGCTTTGGGCTGCTCCTGTGAGTGAGGGGCACCCAGCAGGATATTTCTATGCTGAGGTCTTTTGAACAAAGGAAAAATGACGTTAGGCTGGAACATCTGCTTTTTCTCATTTTTTTGTTGATCAGGGTTCTATCCTTTTCTTCTCTTTCCTTCATTCATCCATTGAGATGTGATTCATAACTGAATGTGCCACTTAATGGAAACTTGGGATTCCAAAGTAATTTTAATCTTTCTCAGGATTGAAAGAGACTGTCCAGATCCACCATGCTCAGCACTGCTTTGCTCAAATGAGGACAGGAAGACCCAGAAAAGGATGTGACAGCAACAACATCACAAAAATCACGACTCCTTCAGTTCCACCAAGAACTGAAAGAAGGTTCTAGAAGGTTGCCCATTCTTCCTCAAACTCTGGAGTAGATCACAGAAAGTGAAACCGGATTCACAGTTTCCCAGTCAGACACCTCAGTCCTTAAATGACATTTGCATGTAGCATTAGGGAAAAACATTTTCCCTTGTTTTCTGATTACCTAATGCTTAAACTTTCTTTAAAGGTTGTATTCTAAAAAGGTTGAGTTCACAGAGAGGCAGTGACTCAGAGACAGACTGAAGGGCTATTTAAAACCAGCCCTGTGACTTTTAGTGCTTCTACCACAAAAGGGAGTGCTAGGCTCAGGAGGAAACCGGCTGCAGTGAAGAGAACATTGGGAAGGAGAGAGAAGGACGGCCTCCAAGCACTTAGCCCAACCCCTGGACAAACTGCCTCCTGGTCCTACGGACAACCTGGACCTCATCTGCCCTGTTCCCTTCATTCTATTCTACTTCAAGATTTTTTGCAAACCAAATATCTTTCCTTCTGCTTCATGTCTTGGACCCTCTCACTGCATCTCCTCTAAGACTTTATTCCCTCGCGAGGGGCCTCCATATCTGAGATCTGTAACTCTCCTCTCCTTCCTTTACGTCTTTCAACAATCATCTGTCTCCCACCATCGCCCCCCGCCCAGATGCCTTACTTTTCCTCCTTCAGTCCTTGAAAGGTGGGCGTTTTGAAGGATTTCTCTCCCCTGACTCTTCCACCACCTTTACCTTCCATTCATCCTCTGACCCAAGGATCTCCTTCCCCAAAACTTCATTCAAAATCCTCTTTCCAGAGTCACTAAGGATCTCCTAATTTCAAGACCCCTTGGGCATTTTTTTTTAGCTTCTTATTTAACGTAAGTACAAATTTGGTTTTGGCTATTTCTTTCCTGAAATGAACTTCTTTCTAGGATTCTAAGGTTTCTACAAAGATTTTTCCTTTTCTTTGGACTTTGTAGATATAAATGCACCTGAGAATCTTCTTTTACTATATTCTTTTTCCTTCAATTTACTTTTCTTATGCCCCCCCTTTATTCTTTTCTTTCCTACCTTTTCTCTCTCCTTGCTTCCCTTTCTATTCTAAACTCTCTCTCTGGTGGCAATATCACCCAAACTCAATACTTAATCCACCGTTCATAGTCTCTCATTTCTAAAATTGACATCTCCTTCTTAGCCTTCTCCTGAGCAATAGGCATATTTTTGTGATTGCCTATTAACCTTCATATACATATAAAGGGTTTCTCTCTTCTCCTGAGGCCCTCAATGCTGCTGCTGCTGCTGACCTCACCCCCAGCACAGCCCTCACCATCTCCTGATCAAGGTACAGCCTGATGGGACAACTGGAGATCTATTTAGCCAACTTCTGAGTGTTCTACCTGGCCAGGAGAGAGCCAAGCTGTAGATTCCAAAATGGACATGGTCCAAGAGCAAAGAAAACTGGGAGCAGATGCAGTCACCTAACAAAAGGCTCAGGGCCACAATTCAAAACCCAAGGGTCCATGCAGGTTCTTCATGTTATATCTAAATTTTATAAATTGGGTACATGTGTACATTGTTTAAGAAAATTCACAGTTTTGATGAGACTCAATAGGCCACCCAGAAAGAAGTTCAAAGACATGGAGCAAAAAGGAAAATATTAGATGCACAAAATCTTAAAATAGGAGAGAAGGAAGAGATAAGTATGTGTGGATAAAGTTTAGAGTAAAAAGAAAAATTTAATTTAATAATAGCAAATAAATATATATATATATATATATATATATATATATATATATATATATATGGAAGAAATGACTGAATGTGGGTTTAGAAATTAGCCTTGATTTTCCTCTAACAGATTGTGTGGCCTAAGGAAGAACTACCTGAACATCCAGGCCCATGTGAAACCCTCTCACATCACCTCAAACTCTCTCTGCAGTGCTTTGTACCTTTGGGATTGTGATTTGCATTACTGATGTTATGTCTGTCTTACGTGGTAAGACCCAAGAGGCTGGAGCCTATGTTGCTCACTATTATACAGTGAAACAGTGAACATCAAAGTGTTTTCCTTTGATTTCCCTCAGACCATGGGTTCTCTCCACTGGACTTCAGTGTCTCCTTCTATAAGTTGGCCATTTATTTCTTACTATTCATTTTTAAAAAACAGAATTTTGATACGGTGTAAGTCTTTATCACCATTATGTTCCCAAAGCCTACTGATCCTGAGTGTTGTTTCTTTCTTTCAAGCAGAGCAGGTGATCAAAGACAAGTTGCAGTCGTTAGCTCTTTGCCCCCATAACAAAATACCTGAGGTGTGATAAATTATAAAGAAGTTGTTTAGTTCACAATTTTGGAAGCCAAAAGAGCATGGTGCAGCTCTGGCAAAGGCTCCCCCTTGGATATCTCATGTTATGGTGACTGCAATGGTAGGTGCATGTGCATGATAAGTGATCTTGATACACGAAGCTACAGAGAAGGGGTAGAATTTTTTTTTTTTTTTTTTTGTTACAACCCTCTCATAAGAATTATCATGGACCCCACAAAAAAATACATTAATCCCTTTTCAGGGAACTCTCCTCAGTGACCTATAAGCCTCTCACTAGGCCTTTCCTCTGGAAGTTCTACATCACCTCCCAATACCATTTCCTTGGGAACCAAACCTCCAGTATATGGACCCTCATGGGATATCTAACCCATATGCCAGCCATAGCAGGGTGTAACTATACCACATTGTGATGTGTCCTACAATAATGAGATTAGAAAATGCTAAGGAAACAGGCAGGACCACACCACATCTGGGTATTCAGGCATAAACCATCTCTAGATAAGCTCTTGGCCAAGGTCACATTTGGTTCAGCAGAACAGGATCAACATGGCTCCCTCCAGGGAATACTTGGTGCTAATCACTCTGACCGCATAGAGGCAAGCCCACGGAACACCTTCCTAATTATTTCAGATACTTTTTCCCCCCTCTCCATCTTGACTCGGGACTTACAATTCATAAAAAATAAATTACCTGCCACTATAGCATACAATTTGCAAAACTACCTGTTCACCACAGCAAAGCAGTAATGCCGAGCTCCCAAAGGAAACATCATTCTCTCTCTCCTCCCCTTCCTTCCAACCTCATTATGTTGGAGAGAACAAACATGCCAGCATCAAGCCTGCCTCACAGCTCCACTGCCTGCCCTGAGCAGCTGCCTTTTCAATGTCTTTATTAAATTCCTTCATTTTTCCTGTTCATGGTTTCTCAGATCTTCTTTCCTGAAATGATCCTTTTTTATTTTCATTTTTTAAATTAAAGACAAGTTTTGAAATTCAAATATTTAAAGACAGCCTATCTCCATCCCTCTATATTATTCACTTTACTTACCCCAAATTAGTGTTATACAGTTCAAAAATAAAACTTAGGCTGTGTAATTAAAAACCTGGCTTTTGAAGCCCTGCTCCACATCCTGGCCAATGCATTGGTTTGTCTGAGGCTCAGTGACTTCATATATTAAATAGGGACAGGGAGAGTAATAGCTCCTTCTAGATCACTTCTTCTGGTGAGGTTTAGTTCTGAAATCATGGGACCCAGTGTTTATATGCAAACGCTGAGATCCTCCATGTGAGTATATAATCAGTATTATTTCTTTCATACTTCATGGTATGTTTTGTATCTTCAACTCTAGTGAGCAACTTCCTTTATTCGCTATCCTTTTTCCAGTTTAAAATTTTAATCAAGCTTAAAATCTCTTTCTCCATGTAGTGAACATCTTGGGGTCTTCTGTGTATATGTGTGGTTGCTTATGAATCATATTCATTATTCGAGAATTCTGGGTAGCTGATAATTTTTCATTCAACGAGTACTTAACATGAACATACATGTCTAAGCTGTGACCCTTGACTTCATACAGTGTAGCTCCAGGGCTATCTACAGCAATAGCCACCTGACGGTTCTGACCATTGCCCAGTGAATCTCCAAGGCAGCTAATTTCTTAAGGAAGCAGCTTTAATTTTTAGGAAGTTATTCTTCATGTTGGGATAATCTGTGTCTTCCTGCAATTTCCCTCTATCATGCTATTCTAACATTCAGTGTTTTCTTCTCAAGTGTTCTAATGTTTTTAAATACCTACGAGCCACTTTGGCCAACATTTTCCTTCTCCAAGCTGAGACTCAGAAGTCCCTCCAGTGATCCCATGTATCTGTGTTGCTCTTCCTTCTCTGGCCTCACCCTGGTTGTTGTCATGAAGCCTCTGTTGAGATTGAACTCAGGTTTGCAGATGTGGTTGGACCTTGGGTAACTACCGGGAAGTTATCACTTCTCCTCCCTTGAGCAGGAAATCATTCTTTGTTCAGCCTGTAACAGCATCAGCAGCATATTTTGTTCCACTCAAAGTTCATTGTTGAGTTGTAACACTGCTGCACGTAAATGGAAGTGCACCCTTAGACTTTTTTTTTTTTTGTAGTTGTAGGTGGACAGCGTGCTTTATTATATTTGTTTATTTTTTTTTAATGGAGGGCTAAGGGTGGAACCCAGTAACTCACACGTGCTAGGCAAACACTTTGCCACTGAGCCACAATCCCAGCCCCACCCTTAAACTTATAATCAATCTTCTCATAAACTGTTATCTCCCTTATCCTGTATTTATAGATTTTGGGGATTTGGAACCAAGTGGTCACTGGATATTGGTCCATTTTCAACTTTATCTTTTTATATTTGACCCAGGGTTCTAGCCAAGCAGTTATTGAATTCTGATAATTACTCAGTATATTGCTTGTTCCTCTGAACTTCACACCATGAAATAGTCTAATCAATAAATCTGTATACACTGTAACTATTTGTTAACATTGGAAATTGTAGTTGAGAATAAAATTTATACATAGCATAACTATTCCTTGTGGTTTTTTTTCTTATATATTTAAAAAAAAATCTTCCAAAATCACTACAGAATATGAAGATAAGGCACTAAAAAATATAAAAAGAACGCCACACTTAGCACATAATAAGTATTCAGTAAGTACCATTCAAGTGAATAAAACCAAAGAATGTCTTGTCAAGCCTGATTTTTTTAAAACAATGAATGAAAATACACAGAAAAATAATGAGAAACTTTCATCCAATGGTTCATGAGAGGAAAACAATTATAAGTATAAATTAAATTCTGAATGGATGTCAAAAACCAGAAATTATAGCAGTATTCAAAAATGAGGTTAAGCACTCTAAAACTGAGAAGCTACATAAAGCACTTTCTCTGAAGGAAGCTACCAGCAGATAGCTAGCATTTATGGCTATCTGAGAATACTTTCATAGGCATGAGCAATCAGTATACAAAAGTAAAACATCTCAGTGCGCGCGCGTACACACACACACACACACACACACAAACACAGGCTAAGCTGAGCTGATCCCCAACAACATATACCCACTTAGGCCTGGCATTATGCTAGGTCTCATTAAAGTGTCCCCCAAACCCACCTAAATTAGTTGTCTGGTCATACCCACAATACAAAAGAGAAAACTGAAACTTATAGAGATGACACAAATCATTCTAAATCATGCACATGCAATTTAGTGGACCAAGGACCTGAACTTTGGCATAACCACTGCTATCAGTGTTCGCAAATGTTTGTATCTACACTTACAGAGGCATCCTCTAGTAGTTTTTACACATTTCAGTGCCCTGGCTCCAGTTAAGGCATAATTACTTACAAGAGGAAAATGTTGCCCATCAAGACTTAAAGCACCATACCTGAAAGATCAGTCTTCACTGGAACCCCTGGGTGGGCTACATCTAGATCAGACAGCTCTCCAAAGAGCCTGGCCTGGGTTTTCCAGGTGTTTAATGTTTCTAGTTCCCTAGGCTTGTTTTCTCTAACATATCTGCCAATTCTACTCTTTTATCTATAGTCAACACACTTACTAATTTTTAGATTGAAAACTTTAGTCAACATCAAGTTCATGGATCAACTCTAATCTAATGTACGTTTACTTAAGTGATCCACCTGTAAATATCAACCCAGCCCCTTCCCCACCTTCAGCCCCGTCCCCACCTTGCTGCCTTGCCTGAGCCAGCTGCCTCTCCCTAAGGCTCTCTTACAGCAGTGTTCAGGCCAGCGACTGACGACTGTGTTACAGAAATCTTGCTAAATCTGGAAGAATATCACTGAGACTAGCAAATGAGCTGGTTGGAAGTGGGGGATATAGAGTGGAAAGCAGAGGCTGAAGAGATAAGGACCCAGTCAACTCCAGGCACCAGCCTCATGCATCCTGCCAAGAAAAGGGTTGAATTT
The DNA here is from genome assembly GCF_047511675.1 of Marmota flaviventris. Taxonomy (NCBI): domain Eukaryota; kingdom Metazoa; phylum Chordata; class Mammalia; order Rodentia; family Sciuridae; genus Marmota; species Marmota flaviventris. Next base: position 89,689,894 of record NC_092510.1, read on the forward strand.
CTAGGAAGATATTCCTGAGGCTCTCCAGACACTTCATCAAGTACTTACAGAGGACCTACTATGAGTCTGGCACTTTGCTAGACTTTGTTATTACTTGGAATACAGAACCTAGCTAACTAATCACACGGTGTAAGACAGAAGCAAGAGTTTATACTCCACTGTGCCATAAAGAGGCTAGACTGGGAGCCCAGACACCAAACTCTGGGAACCAACTTAGCTAATAAGACACCTTGATGAGATGCCTCACCTTCCCATCACTCAGCTTCTCACCTGCATCCCAGTTTGAAGAGATGCTTGGCAATTTAGTGACTAAGGCCCTTTCCGAGCATGCCGATTCTGAGTCTGGTTTTCTGAAACATTCAGTACCTCACATCCCTTGTTAGAGGATTTTCTCAAGTTCTCCATTTGTTGAGGGGGTGGGGAATCTTTCTGCTGGAAGAGTTCTTTCCCATTTTCATAATAGAATTATGCACTCCCCTCTGTAGGTCTTTAATCTTCCAACATTTATCCCATCAGCTCTGTCTCTAGTGAGCCCTTATCCCAAGATGTTTGTCTATTAAATTAAGAGTTTTGCAGAAGGGGAGAGCCATTTAAAGGCTGTAAATCACCTGGCAATCTTCTAGCTGCTCTCTGCTAGGAGCTCCACTGTATCATCCTGCGCTCAGCCTGCCCCCGCCTCCCCTCGGGCCTTGGCTCACAGAGACAGACAGCTGAGTTCAACCTGCACAGGCCTGCCTGCTCCCCAGCCCCCTCCAGACTCCCAGGGCCAGGCTGTAGGGGGGCGGGAATTGATGGGGAGTTTACACAAGTCCTTGATTAACTCTAAGGAACCCCATGAGCCACTCAACTTGCCTTCTGGTTCTTTTTTTGCCTCTGCCCTGGTTGTTTTCAATGTGCCCATATCCTTGTTTGACACCCAAATTTTGATAACTATTCTTTGACTATATTATTATATTCATGTCTCAGACTTGAGGTTCTAGTCAGCATAGCAGGCAATAACACTTCTGACACTCTTGTTTCTTATGAACCAGATACTGTATGTATCTTCTGCCATTTTACATGCAAGTTGGATAATGCAGTTATTCTCCAATTACTGATAAAGAGACTGAGACCAAGAGAGATAACACAATGTGCCCAGCTTTTTAGCACTCCGTGATCAAGTAGCAATTTTAAACCTGAACCTACTTTATACCAAAGTCTGAGATAAATATGCGCCGATTCACAGGTGCTTATTGAGTGATTATCATGTGCCGTGCAGTGTGCCACGCTGATCAGAAAACCTAGAGCCCCACACGCCTAGAGCATATGGTCTGCCCTGAAGTTGTCCTCACCCCTTGGACACATCAGAGGCATTGGTGCAAGTTATTTCTCCTCCTCAGCTTGGCCATGGGATTTCCGTATCTGTACCTGCACCCCATGTTCAGGGTGTAGTCACTTTCTTGTTCTTGCCCTGTCCATCTCTTTGACTCTTGGTTAATTATCATATACTGTCCCTGCACAGGCCCTTAGTGGGGCAAAGTGCAGGCCTGAGACAGATTGTCCAAGGGCTCTACTGCACCAGGTGTCTTTCTCGCCCTGTCTTGTTCCCTCTTGCTCCTCCTTTCTCGCACTTTCCCTGGGAAGGTCTCCAGGTGCTGCCACTCATGATGGCTTCCTCCAGGCTCACAAAAAATCACAGATAAAAATGACATGAAGGATTCATCCATTGTATGTAGAAAAAGAAATAGGGCCAGAAATCAGAAAACTTAATATAAATATCAATTCTACCAGTTATCAGTTATGAGATGAATCCTGTCCCATATACACGCTGGGGACTCTCATTGTCTATTAAAGGGAACTATCAGAGCCTATGACCACTTTATAATAGATCTGCATGTCTAGGCTGAACTAGAATTCTCAGAATTCCCCTTCTTGAATATTTCCATTAGGTCGCACCAAAAGGGAGATCCTTGGAAACTTCAGAGGGTAGAACCCATGTGTTATTATTGATAATAGCTCACACAAGTTATTATTGATCAGCCAGCTCACCTGTGGCTTCATGCAGAAGCTCTGCCTGCAACTATTCTAGGTACCATGTCTTCTTTCAGCTTCTACCCACCCTGGGCCAAGTGTGTGTGTGTGTTTAGGTGTTTAGGTCTACGACAAAGAATACTCATGGCTTCTGCAGAATTCATCCATTATTAAGGGCAGAGGTAACAAAAACTAACAGGAGTTTCAGTCCTGCATCATGGTGTTCCAGCTTATACTTGTGAGTTGAACCTGTCTTTCATTTCCCCAATTGACCTTCACCTTCTCTCTTCCTGACTGAGCCTGTTGAGCTTTGGGTTCCGGCATGCAAAGACAACAGCTCTGCTGAGATGCTTAGCCAGCTCTCACAATTACATAAGCCCAAAACCTCATAACAGGGGCTTTATATGTATGTACCTACGAGTGGGTGCAATGAGCCTCTGTGTGTGTATATGTTCATGCATATATATGCCCAGCAGTTCTTCTCTGGTTGAATACTTACCAATAAAAAGTCACATATGAATTTTCAAAACATCCCAAAACTCAGGAACATAAAAGATTAATAATCAATTTAGCACATAGATCTGCAGGTCAGTGGAGGGATTCTTTTCTTCTACCCACAGCATGACTGTTGGTTACCTGAAGTGACTCTAGTCCTCTCAGGTTTGTTCTGGAGCTCAGAGTAGAAGCCATGCTGCTGGAAATGACAGAAGTCCAAGGGGACAAGCTCCACCGAGCAGGCACATTTCAACTCCCTGATTATATCATATTTACTAACATCACATTGGCCAAAGCACATCTCATGGCCAAGCTCTGAAACATGAGGGAGAGAAGTACACTCACCTTTTGTGAGGGGATGTGGTGGCTATAGAGGGAAGAACTGAGTCCACAAAGAAAAGACAGTGGTTCAGATCAGTGCCTTGAAACTCGCTTCCACCATTTACCAGCTGTGCCATACACATGGCTGTGAGTGAACAGAGAGGTGGCTCTTCCAGTCCTGCTGCTAAGTGGCTGTAGGTGGCTGGAGAGTCAACTTATAAGTCTGCCTGGAAAAGGGGATAATAATGCTTATCTCTGGAGTAAGATCACTGGAATTAGATCTTTCAGTGATCATTTGATTAAGGGATAAAGAATCATGAGTTGATCAAATTTTGAAATAAAGAGTATCTTGTTTTTCTTGTATTCATTTTTTTAAAAAATCATTTTATTTGAAAATGTATTTAAGACAATTTTAAAATTATAAGTAACAATGAAGAACTGCCTTTAAGCGTTTATGCCCAATCCAATATTCAGTGTGCTTCCCAGTGAAGATCATTGTTAAATTTTTGCTTGTATTTTCACAGATCTTTTCATGACTTAATACATACATGTACTGCACGTACATATACGATTATATTCTTTCATATTGTAGCCTACTCTTTTACTTTGCTATACGTCTTGGTCATCTTTCCATTTCAGTCTATGTACATCTATTTTATTCTTTAACAATATAATATGCCCAAGTGTGAATCTACTTCAATATATTTCATGATCTATTAATGATCACTGAAATTCTTCCAGATATGCCTTAACCAACCCAGTGGTGAACAGAACATCTCTGCGCCTGCCTTTGTGAGATTAGAATGCTTCCTGTGGGATAGACTCCGAAGAAGTGGTTATACTGAAAAATATTTGCAGTTTCTGAGATTTTAATATATAACTGCTATAATGCCTCTCAAAATAAAAATGACTTCTCCAAATTAAAAACTCACTAACATTACACAGAAGTACTATTTCTTCAAATCTTCACCAACACACCACATCATCACTTTTTAAGATTTTTTTTTTCTTTTTGGTCATTTTATGAGATGTCTGGTTGCTGCGAGGGCTATGATGATGAATGGATGTCACTAGACAAAGGAGAAAGACACAAGTTCCTTTAATATTAGTGAAGAATACAAAACTCGATTGTAGGAAGACTTACAGTGTTCTCTTTACTGGAAGGGCATATTTTGTTGAACTTTAAGCCTGCACAAAGGGATCCTTTTGCAGATGATACCTTTCACAGAAAAAAATACTACCAAACCTGCAGAAGCTACTTTGTGTGGCACACACCTACAACCCCAGTTACTCAATAGGAGGTGGCAGGAGGACTGCAAGTCTAAGATCAGCCTGGACAACTTGGTGAGACCTTGTCTGAAAGGAAAATAAAGAAAGGACTGTAGCTTAGTGGTAGAGTACCCTGGGTTCAATCCTCAGTACTGTTTAATAATAATAACAGCAACAACAACAATAAAAATAATGCAAAAACCCTCTAGATTTTGGTAAACAGAATGTCGGTCACATGTCCTATTCTTCATGTCCTATTCTCTTCAACCTGTGAGTATGTCACTTTTTAAAGTGTACAGGGAAAAATGCTGGTGTGATTATGGCTCTAATCTTGAGATGAGATTATTCTGCATTATCCACCCAAGCCCAGACAAATCATATGAATTCATAAAACAAAGAACCTTTCCGACATAATCTGAAGAAAGCTGGGAGTATAGAAGTCTTGGCGGGGAGTTATGCAATGCTGACTCTGAAGCTGGGGGCAGGACAACAAGAGCCAAGGAATGTGCAAGGTCCTGGGTGCTGGTCTGGAGCCTTCAGGGTGGATGTAAAGCTTCAATGCCCAGAAAGATCTAAGCTAAGCCTCAACTGCAGAACTGTAAGATAACAAATTTGTGTTATAAATGTCACTATAATTTTATTTTTAATTTATTTTTATTTATATATGTCAGTGGATTGCATTACAATTCTTATTACACATATAGAACACAATTTATCATATCTCTGGTTGTATACACAGTCTATTCACACCAATTCGTGTCTTCATACCTGTACTTTGGATAATAATGATCATCACAGTCCACCATCATTAATAACCCCATGCCCCCTCCCTTGCCCTCCCACCCCTCTGCCCTATTTAGAGTTTGTCTATTCCTCTCATGCTCCTGCTCCCTATCCCACCATGAATCTGCCTCCTTATATCAAAGAAAACATCCATCATTTGTTTTATTGGGATTGGCTAACTTCACTTAGCATTATCTTCTCTAACTCTATCCATTTACCTGCAAATGCCATGATTTTATTCTCTTTAATTGCTGAGTAAAATTCCATTGTATATATATGCAATTTTTTTATCCATTCATCTATTGAAGGGCATCTAGGTTGGTTCCACATTTTAGCTATTGTGACTTGTGCTGCTATAAACATTGATGTGGCTGTGTCCCTGTAGTATGCTGTTTTTAAGTCCTTTGGATATAGACTGAAGAGAGGGATAGCTGGGTCAAATGGTGGTTCCATTCCCAATTTTCTAAGAAATCTCCATACTGCTTTCCATATTGGCTGCACCAATTTGCAGTCCTACCAGCAATGTATGAGTGTGCCTTGTCCCCATATCCTCACCAACACTTATTGTTGTTTGTATGCATAATAGCTGCCATTCTGACTGAAATGAGATGAAATCTTAGAGTGGTTTTGATTTGTATTTCTCTAATTGCTAGTGATGATGAACATTTTTTCATGTATTTGTTGATTGATTGTACATCATCTTCTGAGAAGTGTCTGTTCATGTCCTTGGCCCATTTACTGATTGGGTTATTATTATTATTTTTTGGTATTTAGCTTTTTGATTCTTTGTATACCCTAGAAATTAGTGTTGTATCTGATGTGTGAGGGGAAAAGATTTGCTCCCAAGATGCAGGCTCTGTATTCACAGATTGTTTCTTTTGCTGAGAAGAAATTTTTTAGTTTGAGTCCATCCCATTTATTGATTCTTGATTTTAATCCTTACACCACAGGAGTCTTATTAAGGAAGGTGGGGCCTAATCCTACATTATAGAGATTAGGGCCTACATTTTCTTCTATTAGACGCAGGGTCTCTGGTTATATTCTTAAGTCCTTGATCCATTTTGAGTTGAGTTTTGTGTATGCTGAGAGATAGGGTTTAATCTCATGTTCTTGCATATGGATTTCCAGTTTTCTCAGCACCATTTGTTAAAGAGGCTATTTTTTCTCCAATGCATGTTTTTGGCACCTTTGCCTAATATAAGATAATTGTAGTTTTGTGGGTTAATCTCTGTGTCCTCTATTCCATACCATTGGTCTACCAGTCTGTTTTGGTGTCAATACCACGCTGTTTTTTGTTACTATTGCTCTGTAGTATAGTTTAAAGTCTGATATAGTAATGTCACCTGCTTCACTCTTCCTGCTAAGGATTGCTTTAGCTATTCTGGGTCTCTTATTTTTCCAGATGAATTTCATTATTACTTTTTTTTCTATTTTCATGAGGAATGTCATTGGAATTTTGATCAGAATTGCATTAAATCTTTATAGTGCTTTTGGTAATATGGTCATTTTGATAATATTAATTCTGCCTATCCAAGAGCAAGATAGATATTTCCATCTTCTAAGGTCTTCTTTGTTTTGTTTCTTTAGGGTTCTGTAATTTTCATTATACAGATCTTTCACCTCTTTCATTAAGTTGATTCCCAAGTTTTTTTTTGAGGCTATTGAGAATGGGGTAGTTTTCCTCATTTCCCTTTCTGAAGATTTGTCACTGATACATAGAAATGCCTTTGATTTATGGGTATTGATATCCTGATATTTTTCTTGATATCCTGATACTTTGCCGAATTCATTTACTAGATCTAGATGTTTTCTGGTGGAACTTTTAGGGTATTCTAGGTATAGAATCATATCATCAGCAAATAGTGCCAATTTGAATTCTTCTTTTCTTATGTGTATCCATTTAATTTCTTTCATCTAATTGCTCTGGCCAGTGTTTCAAGAACTATGTTAAATAGAAGTGGTGAAAGAGGGCATCCCTGTCTTGTTCCAGTTTTTGGAAGGAATGCCTACAATTTTTCTCCATTTAGAATGATGTTGGCCTAGAACTTAGCATAGATAGCCTTTTTGATGTTGAGATAATTTTAACTCTAGAAATAGAAGACTAATACAACCACTCTCATTACTTATGTGTTAGGGCAGGGGTCCATGCTTATCTGTTTTTGGTTTTTTTACTGAGACATGGGCTATCCTTCAATCTACCTACTAGGTACAAGGAACTGCCAAAAGTCACAGAGGATGTACCCATAGTTGCTGTAAGTATTAACTGAAGGTTAATTTACATATTATTTTATAGGTATCACCTGCCAGGTACAGATGCAGCATTAAGACCTGTTTGACTGAATGAAAAAATAATATCTCAATTGACTCAATTGTCATTTATTTAATTATGAAGGATGTTCAACAATTTAAAAAAATATTAATTAGCCACTTTACAATCAGTGGCCTAAAGCTTTGATGAATTAATCAAATATGTCATTTGCTTTGATAACATGATATAATTTGATAAAAATTTGTATCATAATTTGTATATATGATAATAAGTTGTAAAAACTTTTTGTATATTTTGTGTATAAATCTTTTATCTGTTTTATCATCTCTAAATGTTTCCAAGTCCTTCAAATTTTTATATATATATAATAAAAAGTGTGTATATATATATATATATATATATATATATATATATTCTTACCTATATGTTGCACATATGTTTGCACAATCTTTGTGTGTGTTTCACACACATACACATAATAAATCAGTATTTTTTCTTCTCTGTGTCTACTGGGTATTGTGACTTCAATAAAAAGGATTTCCCAAGTTAGATTTATTTTTATCAATTGTATTCTACCATTACTTAACTTAGGCCTATATTTTGCTCTTTATACATGTGAAACTTGCTCTTGAACATTTTGTGAAATAGGATTCTAACTTTTCTCCTCACATGGAAAACTTTTACGAATGCTGTTTATTGAACAATTCATCATCTGCACATTCGCTCCAGTGTCATTTCTATAACACACTGCATTTTCAATATGGTTGCGATACTTTCTTGATATCACTTGGATGCACTCTGTTATTGCGCAGATACTACATTGTTTAATTTAGCATGGGATTATGTCTTGCTGTTTAGAAGGACACAGCTTCCTTCATTTTTCATCTCTTTCAAATGATCTTTATGATTCTGGTCCTTTTCTTAATGTTTCAATTAAGTCTTAGACTAACGTTGTGATACTTCTTTGTCACAAAAGGGCAGGGGGGCCCTGGATAATGAAAAAAAATGGGAAGATTCTAGAGAGAAGCTAAAATGTAGAGGAAGAAGCAGGCACTGGACAATTTTTCCCTTTGGGGGCTGTCAATGTGAGGGCAGTTTCCATCCCTGGGGCCTCTGTCTGGCCTAATGCCCAGGACTGACGGGGAGTCAACTACAGGCACAGAAGAGTGAGGGAGAAGCCCCCGGAGAAGAGCCTGAATTCTCTTCCTGAATACTAACCAAATCCCTCCTGACCTGTCAACTGCCAGCGTGTAGTGCAGGTGACAAGTGGCCAAGTTAAGGGCAGGGAATCAGAGCCAAGAGGGGAGTGGCTACCTAACAGATTTTGCAATTTGAGACTATCCCACGTAACTTCCTGCTTCAAATAATCATCAACACTGCACAGAGGAATATAACAGAATCTCCAAATTCCACACTATAATATCCACAGTGTTCAGGAAACACAGATAATTTGTCATTCAAAGAACCCAGAAAATATCACCCATTCTCAAGAGGAAGATAATGAGAGGCCGCCCTTCGACGACCCGGATGTTGGAATTAGCTGACAACTACTTTAAAGAAACGAATTCCTATGTTTAATGAGGTAAAACTTAATATGCTTGCATTGAAAGAAAATTAAGAAACTATAAATAAGCAAATGAAAAACCTAGAACCAGAAATGACAATATTCAATACTTTTAAAAAATGACTCAATGAGTTTAAAACCAGTATAAGAATGACAAAGAGTCTGGCATGGTGGCCCACGCCTGTAATCCCAGCAGCTCGGAGGCTGAGGCAGGAGGATCGAGTTCAAAGCCAGCCTCAGCAAAAGAGAGGCACTAAGCAACTCAGTGAGACCCCGTCTCTAAATAAAATGCAAAAATAGGGCTGGGGATGTGGCTCAGTGATCCAGTGCTCCTGAGTTCAATCCCTGGTATCCCCCCACCCCCCCAAAACAGGAATGACACAGGAAGGAGTCAATAAATATGGAGCCAGAGGAAAATAACCCATTAAGTTGAGGAAGTGAGAACAAAATTAAAACAATGACAAAAAAATCCAGAGACCTGTGAAACAATAACAAAATATCCAGCATAGGAGTCACTGTAATTCCAGAAGGGGAAGAGAAAGAATGGATAGAAAGAACTATTTGATTAAATAATGATCAGACACATCCCCCAATTTGGTAAAAAAAAAAAAAAAAAAAACATAAATTTAAACCTTATGCCAAAACTCACAGAGATATTACGAGAAATAGAAAAGAAAATTATACAACAGTCTTCTTCATGCACACAACACAAAAACACTGTAAAAAGTGTTAGCAAATCAAGTATATTATCTAAAAGGGATAATTTGTCATGACCATGAAAGGCTTATCCCAGAAATGCAAGATTGATTTTATCCTCTCTGAATCGTCCACTTTAAAATGGTTAATTTTATTCTTTGCTTATTTTATCTCAGTAATAATTAAAAATGCATATAATTCACCATATTGACAGAATGAAGTATAAAAGCAGAAAAAGGATTTACACAAAATTTAGCATCAAATTATGATAAAACAAATGAGGAATACAAAGAAACTTGTTCAAGTAAGAACATCTAGAAGGCTTACGGGCAAATCTGTAGGGTGTCACATTGTACACTGCTGTCCTGAGAACCAGGGCAAGGCCAGGAGTGACACTCTGATCATTTCTATACAACATGGTTCTGGACATCCTAATTATTTGCAATAACAGGAAAACAATGTAAATGGCATAAAAATAAGAAAGAAAGAGGTGAATTTACCTGCATGAAAAAAAATGGAAAGATTCTTATCAAAGAAAAATGGTGGGAATCTAAAAAACGATTAAAAGAAGTAGCAAGCACATTTACCAAGGTTGTGGAATACTAGGGTTTGTTAAAAAAAAAATGAATCATAACCAGTATGTGCCTCTTAAAATAACCAAAACCTAGAACATTAACAACATCAAATATTGGCAAGGATGTATAGCAGCAGAACTTTTATTCATTGATGGGAATGCAAAATGGTACAGTCACGTTGGAGGAGAGTTTGATTATTTCTTATAAATTGTACCATACAAAGGTAGTAATGATGCTCCTTGGTATTTACTTACAAGAAGTTGAAAACTTCTGTCCACACAAAATGCTGTAGATGGATGTTTATAGCAGTTTTATTCATACTTTTCAAAACTTGGATGCCCTTTAGTAGGTGAACGGATAAACAAACTGTGATACTGTCAGACCATAGAATATTATTCAATGCTAAAATGAAAGGAGTTATCAAGCCATAGAACGACGTGGTGGAAACTTCAAGGCATTTTGCTAAGTGAAAGAAGGCAATCAGAGAGAGTGACATACTGTTGTATTCCTACTGATATTCCGGAAAAGGCAAAACTCTAGAGATAGTAAAATGATCAGCGATTGCCAGGGATTGAGGATGAGAGAGATGAATGCACAGAGCATATAGAATTTTTAGGGCAATGAAAATACTCTGTATGATATGATAATGGTGGATACATGTCATCATCCATTTGTCCAAACTCATAAAATGCCCAGCACCAAGGGCGAAACTAGAGAGTAAACTAGAGAGTCTGGGTTGTAATGATTAGTCAATAGAGGCTCATCAATTCTGGTGGAGGACATTGATCATGGAAGAGGCTATGCATGTGAGGGCAGTGGGGCCAGGAGAAAGCTCTGTACGTGCTGCTCAACATGGCTAAGACTAGGCTACAAATGAAATTTACTTAAAAAAAAGTAGTTTACATGTAAAAATTCATGAAACTGTATATTTATAATCCCTGCAGTTTCTGCATGCATTACACTTCATTTTAAAAAATCAATTGTATTATCGTATACATAACTATGTAAAATTTAGATAATGAAACCCAAAGCAATTTTGCCCTGTAAGAACATCAACATGTAAAATATTTAGGGAAAAAAAAAAAGTCTCACCAAAGTGCAAGATCCCTATTCTGAAAACTACGAAATATTGCCAAGAAAAAACTTAGAAGATAAATGATCAACATTCTGACACTGACATTGAAATAGGCAAATAAATCAATACAAGAGAGAGACCAGAAATAAACCCACACTTACAGAGTCATTTGTTTAGTTTTTAACAAAAGGACCAGAACAATCCGATGTATATATTTCTCAGTTTGAGATGGATTGCAGACTCGAACTTAAAAGCTAAAAACCATAAAACTTTTTAGAAGTAAATAGAAGAGATTATCTTCATGATTGAAGATAAGCACAAGTTTCTTTAACAAATCGGTACCACAAGAGAACAAACTTGAAAATAAGACCTCAAAAATGTTTAAAAAGTCTTCTCATCTGAAGAAATCATTAAGAAAATGAATAGACAAGTCATAGAGTGAGAAAATATTCATAAATGTTCAAAAAGGACTGTATTCCAAATACACAAATAATTCCTTTAACTCAATAATGAAAAGGCAAACAACTCAATAAAAAAGCAAGCAAAATATTTGTATACTCTTCACACACACACACTCACAAAATACAGGGATTTTTATTTTTTATTTATTTTTTGGTATATTCTTTGTATGGGCTGTTGAGCAAGTGATAAAATGCTCAATATCATGAGGCATTATGGAAATGCAAAAGAAACCCACAATAAAATACAACTACATACCAAAGAAAATGGCTAAAATTAAGTGCGTTTGTACCATTGGATATCAGCAAGGGTGTGGGATATTAACTGTCTTGCACTTGTGGCAGGAATATAGAGTCATACTTTCACTGTAGGGCAAAATTTAGACAGATTCTGATAAAGATATACTTACCTTATACCTACCCTATGGTCCAGCAAATCCAATATTAAGAGAAATTTTAGGGTGCATGCACACGATGACTTCTATAGAATAAACACTGAGGAATTACTCAAATAGCCAAAAGCTACAACTGATTCAAATGTCCATTAGTGTGGTTCAGGGATGGACCTTGTGGTGTGTGTCCATATAGTGAAAGATAACCTAAGGATGCCTCATGACTGTAGGCTTTGTGAAAGAAGCTTTATTTTTTAAAGGTATGTATTCTATTAGTGTTTTTATATGATGTTCTACAATGGGTAAATATAATCCTTCATGGAAAAGAAACCAAATGTGCATCTAGGGGGAGGGTAAGTCCAGAGATTGAATTCTATATTTGAGAAGGGCTTAGGTCACATACATAATATCATTTTTCAAATCTCAGCACATACCTCAATATTTTCACATTGCATTATATAAAAATTTATAGCAAAAGGTAATTAAATATGGAGACCTATTAGTCATAGGAATGCTTAAGTTTTTAAGAATGCGTCTATGAAGGCTTTCAGTTACCTTTGTACCACTAATAAATAATGATAAAGGAGTTGTTCAACAAGTGGATAGACACGTAAAATATATAAAATAAAATGTTAATGGTACTGTGGAAAATAATCTGGAAGTTCCTCAAAATGCTGAACATAGGAGTTTAGGGTGTAGCTTAGTGGTAGAGTGCTTGCCTAGCATGCATGAAGTCCTGGGTTTGATCCGCAGCACTGTTAAAGAAAAAGAAAGAAAGAAAGGTCACTCATAGGGACATAGTATCATATGATCCAACATTTTCACTTCCAGCTATATCAACAAGAGAAATGAAGGCATAAATCCACAAAAAAATATACAAAATGCTCATAGAAACATTGTTTTTAAAAGCTATAATGTGGAAACAGCTTGTGTCCATTGATTATGAATGAACAAATACAAAGTGGTATATCCATACCATGGAATATTATTCACTCGTGAAAATGATAAAGTAACTGAAAGAAAACCTAGTCTTGAAAGGCCCCATATTATGTGATTCCATTTTTATGGATATCTAGAAGAGACACAAAATAGACTCCTGGATCCCTGAGTCTAGACAGTGGTAGAAAGGATACCAGGAGTGAGGAAGAAGGGGTTGAGAGTAGCAAGGGGAGTGACTGATAATGGGTATGATATTTTCAGGGGAAAGTAGTAAAAATATTCTGATATCAGTTGCTTTCACAGCTCTGAATACATTTTTTAGAACATTGATGTATACGCTTTTAATAGATGAATCGTATAGTATGTGAATTATATTTCATTAAAGTTGTTAGTGTAAGAGTTGCCAATGATTACACCTCGCTGGTGGATATACAGGTGTTGACCATAAAGTTACTTTAATGTTTCTGTATACTTAAAAACTCTTAAAAAATAAAACAATCTTAATAAGCTCTCGATTGTGATTATCTTCAGTGTAGAGATAATGTAAAGAAAACAGTTATCTGCACACTACTGAGTCTTTCTGGTTAGGAATAGATCACCTGCTGCTACACTGCTTTCCAGAATCCTATATATATATATATATATATATATATATATATATATATATATATATATATATATGTTCTTGAGTCCCAGTTTCTCAGGCTTTACATGCCCCATCCATTCAGCTGTTTTCGATTTGCATGATCCCGAGACCCTTCAGCTCTGGGATACCTGTCTCTGAATTAACTTCTTTCAAACTCCCAAGTATAAAAGGAATGGAACAGTATGGCCTAGGTGAGGCCTGATCAGCACTGAGTAGACAGGAATCACACTTTAGACATTATACTATTGATACAACCTAGAATTATGGTGTCGTTTTTCTAAGCAACCATAGCTCACTGCTATAGAGACCAAAACCCTCCAACCCATTTCCTTGTATTCCTAAATACACGATGCTTCTCCCATCTATACCTGAAAGATTCTTTTTTTTAAAAAAAAAATTCAAGGACTTTCCTCAGCAAGTGTTTTCAGAGTGCTGTGTGTTTGGATGTCTGGTTTAGTGGCCACCTACCTTTGAGAAAGCTGCTTTTCTGGATTTGCGTCATTTTCGTGATGAATAAGGCATGGAGAATCACTCTCAGCTGGTAACGATATTCATAGACTTTCCAGATTGGAAGAGACCTTAAAAGACCGTCTCATCCCTCCTCCTGTCGTCAAGCATGATGATATCTACACCCATCCTCTTCAGAGAGAGAGGGCAGCAGCTGTCACCAATCTACCCAGATCTCCAGGCTGTCCCTCTGTGACCCAGTCTCAGGTTAGCATATTCCCGTTGATTAAGAGTTTTGAGAGCCTTGGATGAATGCACTATTGAAATTAGCAGGAAGTAGTGGAAATAATTTGCCTGCATTCAGCGTCTTCTGCCTATAGCATCTGCCAAACTAGTGGGATTGCGGGCAGGCAGAGACGCTGGCTGTGCGCACCATGGGTGCTGAGGGGGCTTGGAGCTCCCTGCACCACAGGCACATAATTACGCACTCCCAGTCCTCCACTTGGAGAGGAGGCTATGAATAGCGCTCCACCTCACCAAGTGCTGCCCATAACCCAGGAAGGGAAAGATTTCTGAAGAAAGTAGGTCAGCATAGTTCCTAGAGAGAGGGTCACTTCCCCTATTGCCTAGGCTAGTTCCAAGACGGAGAGTCTCTTACTGAGAAGAGACTGGCATTGCTCTACAGGGGGTGGAGGGGGTTCTCTTTCTCACTCTTACTACTCATGTCGATTTCTTATATTTTTTGCCAGAGAGTAGCACCGAATTGGAAGCAAGATGTGGGTCATGAAATTCCAAAATTGGCCCTTGAATTATGAGATTGCAGAAAGCATTACTTACCCGGAGATGCATATTAATTACCGTGTCAGTTTTAACAAGCAGGTCTGAAAATCTTTTGAGACTCTTCCCTCCAGGAGATGGTGCTTCATTTCGCCTCCCTCTGAGGGTAGGCAGGACTTACTGATTTGCTTCTAACAATTGGAGTGGGACAAGGGAGAAGTAGTAACTTTGCAATGGAGGAAACTGGCAGAAGGGACCTCAGCCAGACAAAGTTAACAGCCATGGTAACATGATATAATGGACTTGGAACTGGCTTTGTAGATGGCAACTTATATAGCTACAGTATTTCCATGTGGGGTAGAGGCCCATGCTTGCGCTTTTTAATGCTGGGCTTTTGATGTGTTGTGTCTTTGAGCAGGTGAGACACACAATATGCATGTCTAGCATTCATTGCCATTTGATTTACATATTGAGATTTAGGATGTCCCCCGATCACAGGATTCCAGTGGACCCACAGTGCAGAGAAGTTCAGTGAGACCCAGAGCATGTACCAGGTAAAATTTAACACATTCACTTACATCTAGGATTGAATATGCAAGGACACTGACATCCCATAGAAATCATTCTTCCTTTGGAACTTGCTTTGAATGCAGAAGCAAGGTGAGGGTGTTCTATGAGACATAAAGGAACATGAAACTCTGCTCCATCCTTTCCTACTCCTGTTACTTCCTCTTACAACCCCTGCTTATGCTGAAGAGAGAGAGACAGAAAGAAGGGAAATGAAATGTAGGACACTCAACGTTCCTTTTGGTGTTAGTCCTTTCTTTTTCATCAGTAAACCAAAGGTAGAAAATGTTAGTAGAGCGTGTGCCTATTAAGAAGCAACATAAAAATAGTCGATTTAGTTTTGCACAGCATCTTTGCTGGTTTGGTAAGAACAAAAGGCATACAAGCGCAAACTTCAAAATACAAAATTGTGTAATTTTAGTACTACTGCATGAGTTAATGCTCCTATATTCCCATTTGAAACTGTCATTGCACAATGCAAAGATGAATGATAAAATTCATGCTAATAATTTCAAATGCTGTTTTTTTTTCTTTATTTGGAATGGCATTAAATAGCAAATAAAAATCAACATGACAAGTTGAGAGAGAAATTGTTGAGGGAAAGGAAATGCTTTGTATTACAGTAACTTTACATTTCCCCCCCTGATGTTTGAATAGGAAATTTCACATTTTCCTTTTGCACTCGTCTCCAAAATCTATGTGCCTAGATTTACATGCACCTCTGAAATCGCGTGATCACCTCTTTGATATCCCTTCCAAAAATACTTAACTACAGCTTAAGTAAGTGACAGACAAATCTAAATTGGTGGATATTCTTAAAATACCTGAAAAGTAGTCTTCACATTATCAAGGTCACAGAGGCAAAAAAAGACCAAGCACTTGTTGTAGATTAGAAATTAGGGAGAAATGATGACCCAACATAACAGTGTATCCTCAAAGACATTCTGGGACAGAAAGTGAACGTCAATTGAAAGACTAGTGAAATCCAAATAAAGTCTTTTTTTTTAGTTAATAAAATTGTATTTGTGTTCATGTCTTAGTTTTAATAAACATATTACAGGTATGCAGGTTGTTATCATTAGAAGCTGGTTGGCAGTGTACAGAAACTATGTACTCTCTTAGCAACTCTTCTGTAAGTCTAAAACAATTTCAAAACAGCAAGTGTCTTTCCTAAGCATTTATCCCAGGTCCACCCCGGGGCAGAACCCAATTGTGGATGTGTTCATGAACATATTCTTTAATCCTCACACCAGCATGATAATGCAGGAGCTCCGTTTTATAATAAACTCAGAACACCACAGGGACCATCTGTTTTGGTCAGCTTTTTCCGCTGCTGTGACCCAAAGTCCTGTCAAGAACAATTAGAGGAGGAAGAGCTTATTTGGGGGCTCACCGTTTTAGAAGTCTCAGTCCACAGAAGGCCAGTACCATTCCTGGGGGCTTCAGGAAAGGCAGAACAGCCTGGAGGAAAAGTGTGGCAGAGGAAAGCTGCCCAGAACATCACATCAGAAAGAAGACAGACAGACAGACAGAGACAGAGAGACAATAAGGACAAAATACATACCTCAAGGCATGACCCCCAGGGACCAGGGACCCATAGCCTCCACCCATACCCCACTTGCCTACAGTTATCACCAAGTCAATCTCTGATTAGGAGATTAATGCACTGCTTAGGTTAAACCCCTTATAACCCAATCATTTCATCTCTGAACCTCCTTGCATTGTCTCACATATGAACTTTGTTTCTTTGTGCTCCAACCTTATTATCTGTCCCTCCTTGTCTCCCCAGTAAAATCTGGTCATGAGCCTTATAAACCAGGGTCTCACTTATCTTGCTTCAGTGCCAGAATTATATTATTTTACACCATATTGCTTTACACATGTAACTTCTCTCTAAATTTAGCTTCTCTCTGATCAGTAAGCACAGTCTATATTTTCTCGGCTTTATAGCCAGATTCATATTACTCCCACTGCCTACCTTTTTCTTCTCTGTTCACTCGAAATTTCCACAAACCCAAATCTTACTTGATCTTCATGGCCCAGCTCCAGTTTTCATCTTTCATTTATACTTCTTTTATCTTTCTTTTGAACGTGGTCTCCTTCCCTTTCCTCAAGTTCCACACCCTTATGTGAAATTGTGTGCGATTAATAATAACAGAAAATGGTAACAACATGGTCCAGCATTTACCAGTTTGGAGCACTGGCCTAAGTTCTGTGTACATACTACCTTGTTGAATCCTGATAATAGTCCTATGAGGTAGATGTAATTGCGATCTCTATTTTATATATAAAAAACTGAGGCTTGACACATGTAATTAAATAATCCAAAGTCATAGAGCTACCCATATTACCATAAAATTACATATTTTCTGAATAAAAGAATTATTTTCTTAAATATTTAACTGACAAAATTTATTCAAGGTGTAAACTGTGCCGATTTGATGTATGCATACACTATGTAATAATCACAACTTTTTAAATTAACATCTACCACTACTTCAGAATTCATATTTTTGATTTTTTTGTTTTTTGTTTTTTTCTTTTGAGAGTTCACATTTGTGGTGGAGACACAAAATCTGCTTCCTTATCAAATTTCAGGTAAACAATATAGAACTTATTCAACTCATAACTGGAAGTTTGTACCCTTTGACCAACATCTCTCCATTTTCCATATCTACCTACAAACAACCATTTTTATGTCTGCTTCTATGAGCTCAGTGGTTTTTAGATTCCTTAAAGGCCAACTGATTCAATCATACACCCAATGCTTGGATTGATTGATTGACACATATGGAGAAACTTAAACCCAGAGAGCTGAAATTGTCTTGTGTCGGGTTACCAAACAAATCCCTACTAGAGAGGCAATAGATCCCACCATTCCAACACAGGACACTCTCCAACATGGCGGGCTGCAGCTCATATATTTTTGCCTTATGAGTATCCTCAGCTTACCAGGGTCATTGGCAGAAAATCAAAGCAAGTAAAGGATAGTTCACAAACTATCTTTGCTTTGGATGATTTATGATTTATGGCAATGGGCCCCACTTCGTAGTTCCCAGTCTAGCAGCATCAGTATCACCTGGAAACATATTTGAAGTGTGTATTATTGGGTCTTATCCCAGACTAACTAAATGAGTATCTCTGGGGGTTGGGGCTCTGGATGCTGCTTAATGGGCCTTCCAGTCAATTGTGCTATTGGCTAAAGTTTGAGAAGTACTATACTAGGGCAGGTTCTAAGGCACAGATCAAGATGTATGTTACCAATGGCAACAATTCTCTCAGTGCTGGGCTCTTCTAGTTGCATTGTTTGTTTTGTTAGACACCTGGTTTTCTCTTCCTTAATAGACACATTCATCCATTAGCATCTGAGTTGGGAGGAACAGGTGAGAGGAGCACTTCCAGCTGACGCAGGGTCAGCTTCTTGGCTGTGGCTCCCTCAGATCTATTCTTCTCTTCCCTTTTGGGTGAGACTTGCCATATGGGTTCTCAGTATAAAAAGGTTAACGCAGGAAATATGAGGGATTCCTTTTATGGGTATCAGAAACGTTTATATATTCTTCCGGCTTTTTTTTTTTAATGCAGCTGTGCCTTGATTTTCTTACCCTAACATGGTCGATGATTGAATCGTGTTTCAAATTATTTATTTCCCTGTAATAGGATTTAATCCACATTCTTTGCTTTTGCAATGCCTCCCTCTGTTGCAGTAATCTGCTTCTCTGCCCGACTGAGGTTGATGTTGTCAGAATGACTTGGTTTGATCAATGTAATATTAGCAGATGTGACATGAGGCTTTAAACTCACTAGTACTCCATTTCTGTCTTAGTCCGTTTAGGCTGATACAACTAAAATACAGTGACTAGGTGGCTTAAATAATATACATATATTTTCACACTTTCAGAGGCTGCGAAGATCAAGGTGCTAGTATATCTGGTGATTGGTAAAGCACTAGTTTGCAGCTGGCTGTCTGCTTATTACATCCCATGTGACAGAGAGAGAGAGAGAGAGAGAGAGAGAGAGAGAGAGAGAGAGAGAGAGGAGAGAGAGGAGAGGAGAGGAAATCAATCTTTCTAGTACCTCTTCTTATAAGAACACTAATCTTATTGTAAGAGCCCTACTCTGATGACCTAACTATCTTCTGAAGGTCCTGTCTCCTAATACCATCATATTAAGGATTAGAATTTCAGCTTATGAAACTTAGGGGGGCACAAATACTCAGTTCAGTCCATAATGCATATCATATATCTATTAATATCCTAGACTCATGTTATGGTTTCCATTTGCAGTACCCCCCACCCCCACCCCATGCCACTCACACACAAAGCTCATGTGTTAGGCAATGCAGGAGGTGAAAAGACTGGTTTATGAAGGCTCTGATCTCATCCATAGACTAATCCATTTAATAGATTAATTACTTGAAGGGACTTTCAGGTGGTAACTATAGGCAGGCAGGGCATGGCTAGAAGGAGTATTCACTGGGGCAGAGTCCTTGATGACTGTATCTGTCCCAGTACCCCTCCTCCTCTATTTCTCTACTTTGTGACTGGCATGAGCTGAGCTGCTTTCCTCTCCCTCACCTTTCTGCCATAATGCTCCATCTTTACTTCAGATCCAGAGCAATGCAATTGTCCTACTTTGGACTGAGAACTCTGAAACTATGAGCCCCAGACAAACTTTTCCTCCTCTAAGTTATTCTTGTCAGGTATTTTGGTCACAGTGAAACAAACACAACCCACCATTAGAAGAGCGTGTTATCACAAAGGAAAGCACGGGGCATCTGGATCATGCCTGAAGCTGGGCTCAAGTGGTCCCAGCTGAACCACAGCCAACTCAAAGGGACATGAGCAAGAAAATAAATGTCCTAAGTCATTGAGCTTTGGATGTGTGTTGCTATCCGTAACTCAGATGGTCTCAGGGCCTACTGCAACTAGACCTCACCAGAGAAGAAAAATAAAACTTGTCCCAGGCTCCTCCATAAAGAAATCTTAGAATTTGATCATGATGGTAACCAGAGAGAATTTTGTTTCTTCTTAGGATGTAGAAGTTGAGGAAAGACCATTGTTCCCACAACTAAAAACTGACAGAAACTATCGTATAAATGTTAAAGAAAATGGAGAGTTACAGATGCCAATAAGAATCAAAGGATTAAATTCCAAAAAGAGAGGAAGATATACAATCAATCAACAAGTACACAAAAAAATGCTCACCATCTCTAGCAGTCAGAGAAATGCAAATCAAAACCACCCTAAGATACCATCTCACTCCAGTAAGATTGGCAGCCATTATGAAGTCAAACAAAAACAAGTGCTGGCGAGGATGTGGGGAAAAGGGTACACTTGTACATTGCTGGTGGGACTGCAAACTGGTGCAGCCAATTTGTAGAGCAGTATGGAGATTCCTTTGAAAACTAGGAATGGAACTATCATTTGACCCAGCTATTCCCCTTCTCATACTATACCCAAAAGACCTAAAAAGAGCATACTACAGGGACACAGCCACATCAATGTTCATAGCAGCACAATTCACAATAGCTAGAATGTGGAACCAACCCAGATGCCCTTCAACAGATGAATGGATTAAAAAATGTGGCCTTTATACACAATGGAATATTACTCATCAGTAAAAAATAACAAAATCATGGCATTTTCAGGGAAATGGATGGCACTAGAGCAAATTATGCTAAGCGAAGTTAGCCAATCCCTAAAAAACAAATGCCGAATGTCTTCGCTGATATAAGGGAGGTGAGTCAAAACAGAGTAGGAAGGAAGAGCATGAGAAGATGATTACCATGAAATAAGGAAAAGAGGAGGGAGACAAAGGGAGGGAGAAGGGGAAATGCACGGAAGACGGAAGGAGACCCTCATGGGTTCACAAAATACATATAAGATGGTGTGAGGGGGAAGGGAAGGGAAAAAAGAGTGAGAGATAAGTGTCACAGTAGAATGGGTAGAGAATAGTGATGGGAGGGGAGGGGAGGAGGGATAAGGAGGGCCGCAGAATACAACTGACACTAGGATTGCTGTATGTATACACATGGTTGTATATCCAGTGTGAACCTGCAATCTGTACACGTGGAAAAATGAGAATTCATACCCTATTTGAATAAAATGTATGATATGTCAAGATCATTGTATTGTCTTGAGCAACTAATAAAAATAATTTAAAAAAGAGAGTTGAACCCTTCCTACTTGAGTAGAGAAGAGGGGCTGCTTTCTTTTCTGGCAGCTTCTACCATGCCTACTCATGAGAGAGTAGAAAATTCCACCTTCCTTAAGCAGAGGATCTTGTATGGGTCAAGAATAAACAAAACAAACCAACAAAACCCCCACAAAACCCATTTACTGTCATATGGCCTTGTGTGACAAATTGGATTGAAATTTATGGGACCCCACCCCACCCCAGCAGACCAAACGGTACAGTTCTTCTCAACATCTATTCTTCCCTGCATGAAATGTTCCGGATGAATGGTCGAATTGAAGGCGACTCAGCTCTGGGATGGAAGGAGAGCAATCTCTCTTCACACTGGGATTCTCAGAGCTCTGTCCTACAGGAGAAGGAGGTCAGTAGTACACATAGGACATATCCTGACCACAGACATTCAAAACCAGTGGTGAAGAAACAGTAAATAAAGCTGCAATCCAGAGGTGACCAAACTCACCTCATGGTTAAATTTAATTGACATTAGCATCTCTTCCTCTAGTTCACTGACTTAGTAACAGATTTGCCCTGTGGGATAAAATAACATACCTTCTGTAATTGCTATAGTCGTATAAAACCAGTATCTAGCATGCAGTGAAATGTCATGCTATGCAAAGGAATAGTAAACTATTACCCATAAACAAGAGGAGACAAGAATCAAACAAAAAGGAGACCTAGATACTGGGTCTAGCAGAGAATGACCTTTAAAAAACTATTGTAAAAATGAAGGGAATTTAGAAGAATGTAAAAAAAAATAGATTTGAGAGCACAGAAATTACACGAGGAAAAATAATCTCTAAAACAGATGCAAAGAAATATTCTTGAGCCGGATGTACAGTACCTAAAACTAGGAATTAATTGGGTAGGACTAACAGCAGACCTGACACAACTGAATAAAGGAACAGTGAATTCAAGGACAAATCAATAGAAATTATCCAACTGGAAACCCACAGAGGTAAAAATAATGAAAAAGACACACGTGGAGCAGTACAAATGATATAATTGGAGTCCCAGAAGGAGACAATAGGACAGAAGAAATATTAGAAGAGATACTGATCAAGGAGTTTCCAAAATTGATGAAATAGACCAAACCATAGATTCAAGAGTATGTTTGAAACCCAACCAAGTTGAAGGTAATCTTAGCCAATTTCAAGGTGCCAGAGATGATCCCTGGGAATCTAATTTCCCCTTGCACCTGAACTCACAGTTATGGGTTGACATTCTGACTCCAGTGGTTCTCAGATTGTCTTAGGGCACCCTTGCTGTGCTGAGGAAACCCTACATGGGAGGTGCCAATGCCTCTGTTGCTGTTGAGCTCAGATTAATCTGAGTCCGCATAAGGGAAGTGGTGATTGACTTTATGTCCACCTGACCCAAAGGCAATCCTTTCATACATGGCCAATAATGCCTGGTTTGCCATGAAGCTAGGTTTCTGCCCACTTGGAATGCATTCAATGACGTTAGCAAACCACCTGGAAGGGGAACATTGAAAGGACTAGTTCATCTGAAACAAAAGAAACATGAAACATTAGTTTGGGAGATGGAAGGTCAGCATGGTAAGGAGGCCATGGTAGCCTCAGGGAGAGGGTTCACGGGGCCACCCCTGATTACCCATTCATTCAACCTGTGCTAGATGCAGAACATTCAGTTATATTGGAAGACCAACAGCAAATGCTTATGAGGTTTCTCTTGTCTTTGTTGACACAAACAAAGCTGTGATGGTACTTCTTCAGGCCAACCTGATTGGCTCCATGGTCTGTTTCTGCCTGGGACCCAATTCTGCCATACATAGTCCACTGCACTGCTTCTCTGCTTTGGTTTGGATCTTGCATGTCCCCCAAAGGCCTATGTATTAAAAGCTCAGTCCCCAAGGTGGTGCGATTGGGAGGTGG
Organism: Marmota flaviventris; assembly: GCF_047511675.1. Lineage (NCBI taxonomy): Eukaryota > Metazoa > Chordata > Mammalia > Rodentia > Sciuridae > Marmota > Marmota flaviventris. Next base: position 89,713,264 of record NC_092510.1, read on the forward strand.
TGGACTTTGGGAAGTGGGGCTGTAAGTCATTGAAAGGTGACTTCAAAGGGGATCGTAGGCCCCTAACCCTTCCTCTTCTTCCCTTTTGCTTCCTATCCATGAGCTGAGCAGTTTTGCCCATCATGTGCTTTTGCCATCATGTGCTCCCTCACTATGGGCCCAAAGCAACAGGGCCAACCGATCATGAACTGGAACCTTCAAAACTGTGAGTCATCTTTTCTCTTTACAATTTTCTCATCTTAGGTTTTGTTACAAATACAGGAAGTGGGTTAACACAGTTCCCTACACCATCACAAAAATGTGCCCTAGACCACCCTCTCCCCCCAACGTATGCCTCAGGTCCTAAGGATTATGGCCCCTTCCTGCACTACCTCACTCCTATATTACCATCCACACCAAACTCCTAAGTCCTTTTTCGGGGAATACTTGTCAGGAGTTTGGTCAAATCAACAAACATTAACTGAAAACCAATAGTGTGCAAACCACTGTGCTACTTGAGGTAAACAGATACAGAAAATAAATTCCATTTGTATGAGAACTCAAGGAGACACCTGAGGGGGCTTTGCTGATGAAGAATTCTGAGGCTTTTTCCAAGCATTATGTTAAGGAATGCTGTGATTGATCATCAGTGTCTGCAAGGAATGAAGGAGAGGCCGACAGCACGTTGCATACTTGCCATTCTAGCTGCAGGAGATATAAATACGTATTAAGGGAACTCTTGTCCCAAAGAGTCTCTCAATCTAATGGGAAAGACAGACAAATACATAAATAGCTAAACCACAAGACACACAAGCTGACAGTGAAATATTAACAAGGTTCTATGATAATATTTTGGGAAAAAATATAGTTTGACAGTGAGGATTGAGAAAAGTCTTACAGAGCTGGATTTTAAATAGAATTAAATCATCTGTGAGCCCTGTGAAAATAACAACTGCAAATGGCTTCTGGCTATTTGACTTTGTGTCACCATTTCTTTTTACTTTTGAAAATCCAGCATTTCAATTTGGACTTTGTGTTTTATGCCTTGGTATTATTAGAGTGGGGGAAGCTAATGTCAAAAGTGTGACCTCCAGATTCCTTCCATAATTCTTTTAAGACAATATTTTATAGGCATCCAACCTACGCTGTGCAGGGCCCCACCTTCAGGTTCTGGGGTCTATGCCCATGATCCATGGATAGAAAAGGATTCCATTGGCTCACAATGTACTCATTATCATAACATTGAGTATCAATTGTCTTCCCTGAATTATGAGATTTTTCTTCCCACAAACCACAACACAAATGTCTTTGAAATAAAGTGATATTTTTGAGTTGAATTTGTCTCCTTTTTTTTTTTTTTTTTTTGGACATCAGAGGCTGTTGAGATACAGGTATGGCAGTCAAAAGAAGCTGTACTCTCAGCTCTGTGCAGGGAATCCTGGGAAATGAGTTGGGTAAAGACGGGAGAAGAGGAGATCTGTGTTCAGATTCTGCCTCTGCTTTGCTCTGAGGCCTCCAGAAAAAATCACATTTCCTGTGGGTCATTATGTTTTCATGTGTCAGGTGAGACAGTTGGAGAAAACCAACTCGATGAACTACTCTGTCATTAATTTCAGTTTTGTTTATAAAGACATAACTATCAGACAGGGAGCAATGCGGTGAGAGGTAAGAATCAGATGTTGGGAAGCTGATTCAAGTCACCTTCCTTGTTCTAGTAAGCACTAGGAGTTAATAGCTCTTCCTTTTCCTTGTCTACAGAGCCCAGGATCTGAAGGTTTTATGGGAGCCCAGTTTCAGGCAGGAGGAGATGGAACAGAGAGATCTATATCTCAATCTACTCATAAATCAGCCCCAGTCAGCCACTGGACTGACCATAGGGCAAAAAGGAGTGCCATACTGGAACTCTGAATTTTTGACATGACAACCCTGTTGCAATGAACGTTCTGGACAGATCTAGAAAAGGAGAGAACGAATGGGCAGAGATACAGAAAGAGGAAGCAGCTCTGTCTGTACTAGTCAAGTTTGGAACCTCTCCCAAATTGAGGGCACTCCAATCAGTCATGGCTTAAGAAGTTGTCCCAAGTCAACACTAGGCAATCATTTCAATTTTGAAAGCACAGAATAAATAAACAATATTAAAAAACAATCAAAGCAAATTAATATGTGAATCAGTTGAGAATAATTAAGTGGCAGTCTTCTTTTGACTAATTATAGATGTATTTGGATTCAGAGAAGAAAGGTCAAATGAGATGAAGAGATTAACAAAGGGCTCCTGGATGAGGTTGGATTTGAACTGATCTTAAAGAAAAGGAGAGGGTATTAGAAAAAGAAGAAATAAGCTTCTGAGAGGAGGAATACTCTCTCTCTCTCTCTCTCTCTCTCTCTCTATATATATATATATATATATATACACACACATATATATATATATATATATATATATACACACACACACACACACACACATTTCAATAGGCAAATACATTAATGTTGTTACCTTAACATGAGCAAGGGCACAGAGCTGGGTCTAACATGAATTTGGGGGAGAATAAGAAAGATAACTCTGACTTGATGAGCAAGGCATATTGAGAGGTATTTGAATGGGTAAAGTGGAGTTGTATTTTGGAAGGCCTTCAAGTAAGACAGTGAAGTTTGAACTTAACCTAGAAGACTTATTAATAAGGAAGATTTATTGATCAACAATCAGGAACAGGGAGTGACAACGTGAGAGCAGGATTTTAAGAGAGAAGTCTTATGACCCATGTAAGAGGTATTGGCACTGGGGGGCTGGCTTGCAGGTGGTTATAGAAACTTAGCCAGAAGTATTGAAGACCTATAACACCAGGTTAGATACTCAAAATATCTGTAAACCAAATGGATAAGAGAATGGATAGGACAATGACTATAGGAATGGAGATAAAATGTCAACTCAGAGAGACAATTTAAAGAATGGATGACTAATCTCAATAAAAAAAATTGGATAGAGTGAATAATTTGGGGAAAAATGTCTCTATGTTCTTGTCTACCTAAAATGACTTCCTATGTAATTTTCTTAAGAAAAATGATATATAATTCCACTTCAAAACTAGGTTTCATTGTAGTTCTAATTCAGGCAACGAAGATAAAAAGACTGACTTTCCAATGATGGTTTTTTTCTCCAACCAGTGGAAGCAAGTCCAACACAACCATGAAGCAGTTGTTCACGATGCTTCTCATCCAATTTGGCAGACTCCATCACCTGAAGTTTCCCAAAGAATTCACCTAGTTTGAGTTATGTAAGTAGAGAATTTGAAAAGGAACTGACTTCCAGAGGGCGTCCCTAGGTATTTTATATGCATGGACATATTTATATCTCATATTTGCCCTGTTTGATATGACACATAACTTCCCATTTAATGGCAAAGAAAAAGCCACAGACAAAAGATGAGTCGGGCAGGGGCCCCCACTGAGCTGGTAGATGCTTTCCTCTACCATGTACTTTTCCCTCTAGAGAATGCAGACTTGCTTCCAAACCTAGGGGCATTTCTGTGCTTCGATTCTAAGCAATGTGCTGGGAATAACTTTCTCTTTCCAGTTGTTCAGGCCCCAGATTTTATAAATAAAGAGAAAAAAATTAATGAAGATATAACTGAGGAGTTCCCTATAGGGACAAAATTCCTTTCTCTAGTGTGACTTGATCCAAAATAAAGTCTAAAAGAGGACTTCTGTTCCAAAGGTGCTAATTAATATTTATTGTAAAGAGTGTGCACATCTTTTCTTCTGGGCTGCCTGCACACCCATTCCTCAGTCACTTTCTCTCCCTTGTCCCCTCAATGGATAAGGGAAGAATGATCCTTGTTTTGATTGTTCCCAAGGGATTTTATGTTAAGGCTCAACTCACAGCTGGATTTAGGGGATCTGGTCTTTCTCTTATTTTAGGACATCATCTGTTGACTAGTATCACCTAGATGATATTTTGGAATGCAGCAGCAAGTCCATCTCTGGTGTCCCTTTAAGTCCTCTTCAGCTGCCTGCTTGTACTTTCAGAGACTTCCAGAATGTGCATGCCCTGGTCTGCAGGGAGGAAGCAGGTAACATGGTGGCAGAGACATGTGATGAAGCACCTAACCAGTGCACTGCAGAGGCTGAATCTGAATAAGAAATCTTATAAGAAGTTCTACAGGATGTGTAAATGCTGAGATTCCTTAAGATCATATGCATTTCCTTCAGTTTTCCTGGGAACAATGCAGCCCAAGTGGCCAAAATACAATGGGTAATCCCTAAATGTAGAATGGAAAGGAAGATGTACACATTGTGCCTGGTGAGCATGTGTGAATAGTTTGAGTGGTGGGGGAGGCATGACAGCAGGTTCTGGAGTAAGATAAGGGTTTTTATTCTTAAATAAATATTAATCAACTCTTCTCTTTTTTTTTTTTTTTTGGTATGGGGAATTGAACCCAGGGGTGCTTAACTACTGAGCCACATCCCCAGCCTGCCTCCCCCAACTCCCACCTTAAAGGTGTTTTATTTAGAGATAGGCTCTTGCTGAGTTACTTAAGGTCTCACTACATGCTGAGGCTGGCTTTGAACTCACAATCCTCCTGCCTCAGCTACTAGGATTAGAGGCATGCGCCACCCCACCAGGCTAATTAATTCTTTTGAATGTGTTTCATGATAGGTTAGTGGTGGGAACATAGCAATGCAGAGTCTAGGTTGGAGACTGGCATTAGCCATGTGACCACACCCAAGCACAGATCATGAACAGTATTTAATGAAAACAAGGTCTGTGGAACTTGAGCATGTATATGGGGGTCCCTCCATGAATGGGGTCCTGACTTATCCTGTGTGGTGGGAGCCATGGTAGGTAGGAGGAACAAGACATGTGGAAGACTTGAGGAGAAAGTGATCTCTCTCTCTGTAAAATAAGGACAGGAGAAAAGTGTCTTGACTAGAGCTGGAAAGGTGGGTGAGAAGCAGTTCAGGGAGGACTTTATGGGCTACACTGAAGACTTTCATCATGACTTGAGAGAACTCACTGTGATCACTAATTTGGGGGCACCATTAACAGATTTCAGCAGAAGAGTGAAATAACCAGATTTGCAATTTTAAAAGATTAACTTAGCTATATATAAAGAACTACACTGCTGAAAACTCACAAGTGGATAATCAGTACCTGGTAAGATGTGCTGACATTCATTTGTCACCTTGTGGGTAAAATGGATAGTTATAGGAAAAGAATCAGTTTTTGTTTAGCATCTTTTACATATTACACCAGTTACTACAGTGAAGTTTTAGCTTTTAATTTCCATAATATCTCCATGGAGCAGATACTATTTCTATCACTTGAAATATTAAGGAATATTTAGACAAATCTATCCATCCATCCATCCATGTATCCATCTATGCATCCAATCATAAATACACACATTATCCACGTGTATGCATTGATCCATCCATCCATCCACCCACCCCACCCACCCATCCATCCATCCATCGGCTTATTTATTCACCTACAAAATATTTTATGAGCACTTAAGTTTTCATTTTCCTTTGTTGGGCATTGAATTACATTGGTGGACAAGACATGACCCTTACAAAGCACTTATAGTCTAGTAGAGATGCAAATCAGTACATGAGTGATTATAGGTGAGTGTAGAAAATGTTGCTATGTAAGTGAGCCCATAGTACTTGAAAAAACAAGAACTGAATCCTCAGCCTCAGGGTGGTAGGTCAGACATCTAAACTAAGGTCTTATACCCAGTGTTTGCTAGAGTCAAATCTCAAATCCATATAGGGTAGCCTTTATCTGAGACCCATGTGCTTTTCATTTTACATGTTATGTCAGCTATTACTATGGATTTTTGGCAAACTCTGTGAAAACAGGTGACCCTTCATGACTAAATCCCGCTGGAGGTCAGCTGCAAAACACTGTGAATAAATGCACTCTAGGCCCACTTCAACCACTGGAGCTAGGTCACTCTGGAAGCACTGGGCACTCAGGCCTCCAGAAGCACCTGCCCAGGACAGGGCTGCACTTAATAAACTGTGTCCTGACGGAGGGCAGTTGGCACTTCAGCTGGTGAAAATGGCCTCTCAGACCAGATGAGAAATGAAGTGCACAGGCTGCCAGCATTTCAGAGTGTGAAAGAAAGAAATCCAGATTGTGCAAAGAAGAGTTATTAATTATAATCTCAGCTCAGGCCTAAGAGTGGGAAAAGTGCTTCTTCTGAAGATCACTTGCCTCAGTGAAAAGGAGAGTACTGTCCCCTGTTCTGTACCATCTCAGAGACCCACAGGGGTTTTCCAGGCCTGCATAAACACACACACACAAGCATATGTGTGCATGTTCACACACACACACACCTGCTTTACCAAGCACCCAATGTGTGCCCACCATGACATGCAGAATTTGCCTGAGTTATCTTATCTTGGTTCATTCCTATGATAGCTCTTTCTTGCTATTTCTTTGTTATTGTATCTTCCCTATCAGTAGAGCAAAAATATGGAGTCCTCTCCGCTTCACCCTCCACTTGTTTTTTTCCAGACTCTCTGCTGACTTTTAACAAGTTTAGGAAAAAGGGCAAGTTACTTAGAAAAGACACTATTTTGCATTGACATCTTTTTCCCCACTGTGATCCCAGGAAGGAAGCCAACATTCATGACTTGGGCCTTCGGAGAGAATTATGCTGCTTCATCCAGAGGAAGGGGAGAAGGGGTCTTTCTTATTGGGAGGGGTGGAGAGAATTCCACAAGACTGAAACAGGTGAACTTCTCCTGCTTGCAGAAGTGACATGGCTGAGTGTCAGACCATGGCCTGGTAAGTACTGGACACCTGCATAGGAAGCCAGAGTGAGCTGCCATATCTGCATTCACTCAGGAAGACAGAGGGGCAGATCTGCTTTGAAAAGGAGAGGCCAAGATCAACACCTGTAGCTTAAGGACCAACTGTACAGGGGACATTCACACACTGCAATGAGCTCATCACTGAGTCCCTCCCCTGAATCTTCAAACTAACTCCATGCTCAAGTCAGAGGGAGGCAATAGTAGAAAGAAGTGGGGGAACTTGCATATCCCACAAACCTTCCTATGCATAACAGTGATAAACCACAAAAGTAAATCCATCCCCAGATATACACAAATACATGATCATGTGAACTCAGGATTATACACAGTGCTTCTATCGTTTACTCTTTTTTTCTTTTTCTAGTAGCTGCACGTGTGTGCATATGTGTGCATGTGTATATATGTGCATGTACATATGTGTGTGCTTATGCCTATGTGCATCTATGGGTATGCATTAATTCAGGGACAGGGATGCTGTAGGGTCATCTGAATGATTCTATTCCAGCTGTACATGAAAGTAATGGACTTCTTAAAGGCCCAAATTAACATTATCGAGTGGCATAGAAAAAGGAGAGAGAGGGAGGGAGGAAGACAGCCAGCAAGTAAAGCCTCCTTGATTAGGAGCCAGGATGTCTTTTACCATATGCAACATCAAGGCCAAGCTAAAAGCAGAGGCAGCTTGGGCGACTGCCTGCTTGGCGTATTGGAAATCTCCCCTCCACCCCAAGATCTCCCTTCAGTAATTCTTCAGCGCCCTGGACCTTCTCCCACATGTCACTCTTTGTGTTTAGGCAAAGTGCTTATATTCCAGCAGGGGAAGAAAGGGAAATGCTTATTTATTAACTCTTTACCATGTAGTGAATTAGTTACAACTTAAGCCTAGAGATAGGGTCGAATTTTATTTGCACCACTGACTATCTAAATGATTTGAGCAATTCTCTCTCTCTCTCTCTCTCTCTCTCTCTCTCTCTCTCTCCATTTCCATCTTCTCATTTATAAAAATGGTTTTGTTACTTTGGGCTGGTTTTTGGTTTTGTTGTCATTTTATGCTATATTATTATACTACATACAAAGTGTATGTTTATATACCCTCTGGGGTGTGTAGACTATAGAATTGTGGATAGAATTAAATGAGGAGGTGCAAGTAGAGTGGACAGCTCAGTCAATACCACCACCATCATCATCATCATTGCCATCAGCAGCAGTATCACCTGTCACTCATATCCTACAGAACATGTGCCTGTAAATTGACCAGCTTTGCTCGTGGGTAATCATGGAAGATGAGCAACAGGATGGATGTGTTTTGATGGAGACAGAGAGTGGAGCTCTGGCAAGGGCGAGGGGGTTTTCATCAAGAAAAGCAGAGCTGAGTGGAGACGTGAGTCAATGACATGGGAAGGGTCAGGCCTCACGTGTGTGGGTGTCAGGATAAATGGACCTGCAAGACAAAGTCCCTTCAGCCTCTTCAAGCTTAATCAAAGGAGGTGGCTGCAGAAATGGGTCAGATGCCTCCAGGACAGCCCCACTCTGGGTTCCCACTGGATCCTCTGATTCTTGCAACCCAAGAGCTCCAAGAGACTCCAGCATCTGCAGGACCAATCCTTTCATGGTCCAGAAGAAAACAGTGCAGTTCAGAGAAGAAGGAAGATTGTCCAAAGTCACCCAACAGGCCAGCCTCAGAGTTGGGACAGGAGCTCAGCTTGTGGGAGACCCACTCCAGAGCACACTCCAACGCCAAGTTGTCACAAATCAAATTCCAGGACTAGCCTGTGATAGAGACACTCATCACATCACATCGGTTCCCTTGCAGCTTGCCTTAGTCCTGCTCCTGCTCCTAGCTAACTGGGACTCTGAGGGGGACCATCCTCCTCCGGAGTCTGTAATTGGGTGGCAGCTCTGAATGGTTTCTGAGGTCTCTTTAGCTTTGATGTGTTCCCCCAGCTCACACGTCATGGAGGTTGTCAGATGTCCGAGTAGGAGGAGGATGCAGCATGACAGGTGGCGTCCCTGACTCTGGAGGGGGACTTGGCAGAGTTGCCTCCCTTAATGGGGATGGGGCCGGTGGGGGCTGGCAGGAGGATCTGCCCACTTTGGACAAAAGCTGACTCACCCAGTGGAGGAGGGAGGCACCCCAGTCAGCAGCATGGGACGCCACAGCCACAGAGATGTTTGTGATCTTCTAAGCCCTGGCCCGCCAGGCCTCCACCGTGCACAAAAGCCTGGAGATGACTCAGGCAAACCCAAAACTTTAGTTCACAATGTTCTTCCCGAGATTCAAGGAGGACACACTGTTTGAGATAAAAATAATTTGGGATTATTCAGCAAGATTTAATGACTCAGTTCTGGCACAGCCAGAGGGGTCTTCCTAAAATAAAAACTGGGCTATGGCATTTCCTCACTTAGAATCTTCCAGGGACTTCCACAGCAAGCCTCTGCTGCCTCTCTGGCCTCCTTATGGCCCCTCTACCCCCATCATTGCTGCTCTCCATTCACACTGGTCCCATCCCTTTCTCCAAGGACTCAGCTCTGCCCTCCTCTTTGCATGAGAGGAATGCTGCTCTCTTTGCTCCTCTATCACCCATTGCTGACCTTCCTTGAGGCCTCTGATTCAATATGACATGATAAAAAAAAAAAAGCATTTCTTACTCCTCCCCAGACTCAGTTATGACCCCTTCTGATATTCTTGCTCATAACATCATCTTTTCCCTCTCAGCCTGCACCTCGGTTTATAATTATTTATTTGTTTGGGCCACCTTGTGGTTCCCCATCCTCTGTTAAGACAAAGAATCACCTTGATTCTTTTCATTCCTGAAATGCCCGTCCGGAACACAGTATGGCCTGAAAAATAGTGAACCCTGAGGGTTTTTTTGTTTGCTTGTTTGTTTGTTTGTTTGTTTTAAAGAACAGATATACAATCATGAATTCCACATACCAGCAAGAAGTGTCATAAAGTGGGCTATGTCCACAGTTCTTTCAGAAGTGCCTTGGGGACCTGTGCATTTACATAAATCAGTGCTTGGTATGTATACCTGTCCAAGGAAGAGCTGCTCCACTCCCAGACAATTTAGTAACTGATGAACCGAGGAGAGAGCCTCCAACCCAGTAGTTTCAAATTCTTTTTTAGATGCCAGCCTGCTTCCTAGTCAAAGCTTTGTTCAAATCTAAGAACATAAGCCATAAGAAATTTCAAGTTTCTGGCTAATATGGTGCTTCAGGCACAGGGGAAGGATTCCTGTAATCTATACTCTCCCCTGGTGTCCCACTGAAGGTGGGAGAGTGGGCGGGGCTCACTGGGGATGTAGGCGATGGGGTGCGAGCACATACTGTCTGTAGAGAACTCAAAAACAATAACATGATCAATAAACAACAAGCATAAAACAATAATAAAATCAACTAAAATTCATTCTGATTTTATTGGGTTATTCTAGACGATGTCAATGATAACATGCTCTTCGCTGCCAGGGTAGCAGCCTCTCCCCACACACAATACTTGTGTGCTGTGGATCCCCAAGGCTTTCCTCTATGAAATTCGTATTTCATTTTCCCCATGAAAAAAGGAGCTAATTTGTTCAGACTGTAGGAGAGCCCATGTCGGGCAACCTCAGAAAAAGGGCACACAAATGACGTTTAAGTCTACTTATGGGAACATGAGCTCAGGAGGCCTTACTGTTACCTTTCTGGATATCCCCAGTACAGAAGCTTGCCTCATTGGAAGACAGGATTGAATAGAGATCCATGGCAAAAAGTGGCACCAGACAACCTGGATTCAACCCCAGTTGTGACCTTTACTTGTATATTTAGCATGAAACTCACTCGACCTCTTTGAGCCTAAGTCCTCATCTACAAAACAGGGGTAATAAAAGACCTACCTTAGAGTATTGCTTTGATGATTAAGCAAGGTAGCCTAGGCTACTGTTTGGCCAGAGAGTCATCACTAGTCCATGTAAACTTGAGTACTTGAATGAAACTTACATACTCAACATCATCTTTATTGTGATGCCAAGTTGTCAATTGCTGGGGAAATACATATGGTCCCAGGATATTTCATCTGGGAATGCTATTTGGTAGGGGATGAATGTATGAAATTCTGAGGCCCACATGACTCCTAGGAGTATCTGATGGAAGCCCTAAATTAAATAAATAAATAAATAAATAAATAAATAAATAAATAAATAAATAAAACATGAAGATTTGCACGTGGTTTCCTAGACCTGATAACTCAATGATGCAGTTGAAGGAGAGGGTTTGGGATTGCCCTTGCTCCCAGGACAGGGCCAAAAGCAAATATTGATAAACTAACAATGAAAAGTAAAAGTTTTCTTCTTAGATCTGGGTTTGAGATGCTGGTTTTTCTTCTCTGCAGTGCATGGCATAAGAATTCCCTTGGACCAGTCTAATTTTCTTTTTTCTTACTAACCCTGAAACTCCAGTAAGATCTGAGCATCTTCAGGCTGTTAGAAGCAGAAACACTACGTTGAACAGTACATCCTGCAAATGCATCTATGATCCTGTGTTTATAGAGAGAGAAAGGGGACAGGAAATGGCCTAAGCTTCATGGCTACCAAGGGCCTGGCCCTGTGTAAATAAACATTTCTTCCCTGCAATAATCTTTCAAGATATTCCCATTTGTTGATTTGAAATTTGATGTGCCAGAGGTAAAGCAATTTGTCCAAGGTGACATAACTTAGAATAGAGAAAATATCAAAACCCAGGTCCAGGAGAATTCTGAAGTCTTCACTATTTTTTTCTGGGCCACTCAGTTGCCCTTTGTATATTATGTTTCTAAAGCATTAATCTATTCATTATTAAGACAGCCTTGGGAGGTAGGGGACATAACATTCATTTTAAAAGAGGAAACATAGCTCTAAGGAGACAACTGTGATTATCCATTGTTGCATAACAGTTCTGAGGGCACAGCTCAAACTAAGAGGTGCAAAGTCCATTGGTGCTAAAGCTCATTGTGTGGGGGAAAATCTCAAATCCTTTGTAATTCCCTAGCATCTTTCCTGCAAAAGGTGGGGAAAAGATCAGGGAATTTAAGCAAATTTTCTAAGCCTATGTAGTAAAACATTTCTTCATCTTGCATCTGTAGGACTTTCAAAAACCTTCTTTAATTAGCAGTTTCAATGTTTTCAGAAACAACAGCCCCGTTTTGGATCCTTGTGGCATTAACGCTCTGGTGGAATTTTCCACTGACTGAGTAAAACTGACTTGTGAGTGACAACATCCTCCCACCTAGAACCTGGGACAGGCCTAGAATTCAAGTTCTAGGCACTGCTATGAAATTGATGAGCCCTAGCGTCTGGGGGCTGGGCAGTCATGCCTTATGTGGGCAGGTCCCCATGATGAAGCCCACCTCTGAGAGCCCAAGGGTGCATTCTGCTCTAATTGCAAAAAAGCGGCACACACAGGAACCCACTCTATCCTTCAGGCTCTAGCTAAGCAGTAACGTTCCCGCCCTAGAACACATTAGTCGTGGCGATGACTACGGATGACTTGAAGCAGTACAAAACATAGCACTGGATGGTAGAGAAGCCCCTGGCCATTGTCCATGCCAGACTTAATAATTTCTTAATAAGGAAACAGAGGCCCAGAGGGCATCAGTGACCCTGGGAGCTGAGTGGAACTCCTGAACTCTCACGTGTGGGGGGGTATTACAAGAAAGCTGCTCAGCTCCTACCCATCCCATGCACATGCCACCTGGCCACTGCAGTCATATTCATTCATTCACTCATGGGGCAAATGCATAAAGAGTGCCTACCCATGCCAACACGGTCCTGGGTGTGGACATACAATAGGAAATAAAGTCTCTCCTCCCATGGAGCCTGGACTTTGACTCTTCTGTGAAGCCTGCACAGATCACCCCAGATATACATAGCTCATCTTTCCATAATATTTATGGCACACAAGACCAAGAACTTGGTCATGCTTCAGCCTTATTATTTTGATTTTATTACTGAATGTTAATTATACAGAATCGTGACCTATGGACACAGGCATATAATATCCATTGTGTGTCTTGATTATTTAAGTGAGTGAGTCAGGCATCCACAAACTCTAGCTCATCATTTTCTGTGTTCCAGGTCCTACGTTGGCATGTCCAAGTGCTGATGAGCACTAAGCTTCTCTGTGCATGTGTTTCTTCTTCTCAAATCTAGTTTGAACTTTTTGACAATGAAAAGAGACTATATGTCATTTCACAGTGGCAACCACTGTGAAATTTCGAGGATGGATGGAGGTTCCAAAGTCATATCACAAGATGTTTGGAAGAAGAGATGCTGTAGCAGAGAGGGTGGTGAGAAGCCACTGCAACAGTCCAGACAAGAGGTACCACTTGACCCATCCCCAGGAACACCCGCCATTCCTTACCATGGCCAGCAACGCCTGCTCTGCTGACCTCCTTTTCTATTGCTCTCCCCTTGCTCCCTGTACTTCAGTCAGACCACCCTCCACCTTTATCCTGGATTGTCCCCCAAATCTCAGGACCTTGGGATTAGCTTTTCTCTGCCTGCAATACAGATGCTCTTTGATTTCTGATGGGGTTACTTCCCAATACCCATGATAAGTTGAAAACACCTTAAGTGGAAAATAATTTAACATGTGCACTAACCTACCAAACATCATAATTTAGCAAAATAGTGCACTGTGAACTCTTAATTGTTTACTTATTGATTGCATGGCTGACTGGGAGCTGGGCCTTGCAACTGCTGCTCAGCGTCATGAAAGAGTATCTTCCACGGACTGCTAGCAAGGAATAGATCAAATTCCAAAGTTCAAGTATGGTTTCTGCTGAGTGCATATCACTTTCACATCACTGAAAGTCCAAAAATTTTAAGTCAGACCATGATAAGGCAAGTACTGCCTTGCACTTGTCTCCCAGGTATCTTTGTGGGTCGGTTACTTATTTCACTCAAGTCTTACCCAGATGTTACCAATTTATATAAAGTGATCTCCAGTCATTTTTTAATCCACTTATCCAGATTTATTCTACCTTTTGTGATAATGTAGCCTTATTTGTCTATTTCTTAATTGTATATTTTTTGAGGGTAGGGGACTTATTTTCACTCAGATCTATGACCTTAGTGCCTATCCATCAATCAGCACTTGTGAATAATTTGCTCAAGGAAAGACTGGATGTACAGTTTTCCTTTATCCCCAAATCACAGCAGTTTCTCATCGACTAAGGCAATTTGGGATGGAACAAAAACAATAAATGTTTCCTATCCTTGAACATCTTACAAAATGACCTGTAAAATACCTGCACAAATGTGAGCTCTGAGAGTCGTGACACAATCAGAGAATCTGGTTGTGATAAAATATCCACTTGAGTCCAGAGCATCTTGGGGTCAGAGGGAGGGTTGGGAATAAGACTTTTGAGGACAAAGACCACATCAAGCTGCCAACTGTGTGCATCTTTAATTATTTAAGACCTAGCATAGCACTGTCACATAGTAGGTACTCAATAAACACTTGATAAGTGACTGAATGAATGGCACCTCTTGCTGATTCCCTTTCAACATTTTCCTGCCTATCTTAAGCAACATGATGGGAAGCTCAGAGGCCAGCACCGAGCTGGGAGCCGTGAGAGGAGCAAGCTCACACTTTTATTTATGAAGCCCATATAGACCATTTTTTTCTCACAATGAGTCGTCCTCATATTATGTGGTGTTACAAATGCTGGAACAACAATACCTTGTATTTATGGAGTGCCTGCCTTGGAGGGGCTCAGACCATTTTATAGACATGATCTCATTCATGCTGTCTCAGGTCTTCTATTCAATTACAGAATGGTTCATTGTTCCAAACGATGCAAACTATTTCTTTTAGATGCACTCTCCGAATTACCCGCTCTCCTGTTACAGGTTCAAAGATTTACAAATCACCACCAAATGGCTCTAGAATTGCCACCGCAGAAAAGGAGGTGGGCGGAAATGGAAGTTTTCTGAATTTCTAATTTATGAACTCTTCAGATATTAGGAAGGCATTCTTTGTAACACCCATCTTAAGAATGAGGGAAAACAGACACCATGACTTAGTTGCAGCCGTATAATTTGATCATAAAGGTAGGGGAAAAAAAAGAATATTAATCCTCCACAACATTAGCTGAAGCTATAAAAATAATACTTAACCTGTGTGGCCAAGATGCAGGATAATCAGCACAAGAACAGGCAGAGAAGCACAAGGTGATACAGACATATTCCTAGCCAAGGGTCACAGGAATGGGTTCTCCATTTGCTCTGCTATGAAATGCTTTGTGGTCTTAAATAAGCTCTTAATTTCTCTGGACTTTGTCACCTTATCTGATAGTAGAGTAGTTTGATTAGGTGATCTACAAGTTTCCTCCCCCAGCAAGATTTCACAAGTTCATTTGTTTTGCAACTACCACCACCCCAGCATTGTTACTACTGCTGCCCAGCGCCTATCCTGGGACATGGTAGGTACTTAAGAAATGCTAAGTGCAAACTAACTAGGTCTGATTTAATCAACATTTGTTGAATGTCTACTATATTCTGAACACATAGGTGGTACTAGGGCATGGAAATTTTTTTGAAAATATCATTGTATTAGCTTTTTGTCACAGTGACAAAAATACTGGACACAAACAACTTAAAGCAGGAAAGGTTTACTTTGGTGCCAGTTTTGAAGATTTCAGTCAGTGATCTGCCAGCTCCATTGCTCTGAGCCTGAGGTAAGGCAGAACATCACGAGGGAAGAGTGTGGTGGGGAAAAGATACTCAGCTCCTGGAGCAGGGAAGGGGAGAGAGAAACAAGAGGAAGAAGAAGAAGAAGAACGAGATGAGGAAGAGGAGGAGGAGGAGGAGGAAGAAAGAGGGGAAAGGGAGGAAGTGGAGAAGGAGGGGAAGCCAGGGACAAGATATAGTCCCCAAGGTCATACCCCAGTGACCTCCTTCCTCCAGCCATGCCTAACTGCCTGTAGTTTCTGCGTCCTCCCATCAAATGGATTAATCCACAGATGAGGTTAGAGCCCTCATGATTCAATCACTTCTCCAAAGCCACCTCTGAACATTGCTGCATTGGGGACCACGCTTTTAACCTTGAACTTTCGGAAGGACATTCCAAATTTGACCCATAACAATAATAATGGAAGTGTCTGCCAAGCATGAAGGAATTCAAATAATTTACTCTGGATCAATACAACCTTCCTGAAAAAGATGACATGATCTGATCTTAATGGCCAGTTTATGACATTCACCAGATAGGGGAGGTAGGGAAGTTAGAGTAAAAGGAAAAGCATTATAGTCAGAGGGAAGAGCATATGCAAAGACATGAGGTGTGAAGGAGATAAGGCTAAATGTAAGCATGAATCAGCGAGAATCCAGGCTGGAAAACAGATGTGAGTCACATGATCAAGAACCTCACAACCTAGGTGTGATGTCAGGCTTTGTCTCCCAGGCAACAGGTGGAGTGGAAGGGTCACCATATCAGATGATCACATTTGATGTTCCACAAGAACACTTTCCATATATTTCACTCTAAGAAAGTTTCAGCACCCTGAAGAAGCTGAGATGCAGGTAAGATCCTCACCTGTGCAGAACCAGATTGCTTTTAGACTTTTAATGAAAGCCCATGTGATTTAACCTCTATCTAGGTAATTTAATCTCTCATCCTCTTCTGCACAGACCCTTTTTCTCAGCTGAGTACACGAGTGCAAATTCCTTTCCTGTTCTTACATCTGTGCTTTTCTTGTGATCCAAATGTGCTGCCCCTGGGCACCTCCAGTTTAAATCCCCCCAAATATTCCAGCTCAAGCGCCACCTTCTCTGGGGAACTTTCCCTGGTAACTCTCGCTTTGACCACACCCCCAGGAAGGACTGGTGCCCATGGGGTGACCTACCCATCCTAACCAACTTTATTTACTTATCCTGTTCAACAGTCTCCAACGGTGCACAGCTTCTACGTGCCTAACAGCACGCCAGGCAGTGGCGTCAACGGAGAGTGAACAACAATGTTCTAACCCCCATACATCTTTAATCTATTTCAAGAACTGCCATGGGGAAATGACGAGACACCCCAGCGTCACAGGGAAGGCCCAGAAAGCCAAAGGAGCACACACAACCACAACGCGTCACGACAAGGAACCCGCTGAAGATGTTGATGGCTCCATAACTGCCTTCATTCAGTCCCCATACACAGGGCATCTGGCACCACCTCTGGATTCTTTGTCACCAGTGCTCTGGAACACAGGCAGTTGTCACTGCTGCCGAGGTGATCAATTTTATTCTCTCTCTCTATGCATATGTATGTATATGACAGCTCCAGTCAGGCACCTCTGATTGGCCAACTGTTTGCTCATTCCCTGAGTAGCTGGATTTTTTTACGTCTGGCTTTTTCAGCTTCTAAGTGGGAACTGAACTGCTTCCTATCAAGACTCATCAGGTGGAAAACTCCTCAAACCCAGAAGGAGGGTGCAGAAGCAGGGCACGTGACCTGGGGCTGGGAGGATGAGATTGCCCGTGAAATCCTCTAATTGTTTTAGTCCTGTGCATCTCATCTGCCCCACTGGCTCGGGATCTCCTCTCAGGAAGTGTCTGTGTTTTCTTCCTTCCTCATAAGCTCAGCCATTACTGATGGTCTGGCCACATACTCCCTGCTCAATAAATTCTTGTTGACTTCAGTCTAGTTCATTCTGCAAAGGTCATTTCATTTGGCCTAAGCTGGGAGATGATTTTCAAATGTAAAATATGAAGAGCTTGGCCCTGGAGTCAGTAACATCTGCAGATAATCATGTCATCTGGCCATGCAGAACCTCTGGGCATAGGGAACTTTCTGGGATATGAAATGGAAACTGCTGCCTGACGTCTCCCCATCACTTCTCGAGGTCTTAGTCCCTCTAGGGCACCCGAGGAGCTAATGTCTTGAAAATGCACTTGGACAATCCACTATTAGGTAATGGTTACTTTTGTGGAAGGAGCTCCTTAAAAATGAACAGTCTATACCATCAGGTGTGATGCCTGTAGCAAAGTTTCTTCTCTCATTTTCTTCTGTGGTGTTCTGTGGGAAGGAAAGCTAGATCACGACCAGAATATCTGAGCCCAAGACCTGGCTCTGGACTTATCAAACATGAGAACATAGTCTAGTACCATAGTCTCGTTAACCCTACGATTATCCCCATCAATAAAATGGGTACGATGATTTATTAGGGTGCAGGCTGTGCTGGGTAGGTGCTGTTTCAGCTTATTCACTCTCTTTCTGTCTTTATCTGAAAATAGTTCATGCCTCTTCTAGAATAAAGATTCTCAAACTCGAGCATATGTCAGAATTATGTGAGGGCTTGTTAAAACAGATTTCCTGGAATTTCTGATTTTATAGTTCGGGGATGAGGCTTGAGGATCTGTCTCTAGCTAGGATTTCCCTGGGGGTTATCACGTTATTGATCTGGGGATTATACCTTGAGAACCAATGCTCTAGAAATCCAGTCCACTCTTATTCTCACTCCATGAAGTTCAGAGGTTAACTTCAGCCCTTGGCTTCAAGAGTGGGGACATGAATCAGGCTCCACTAGTTTATTCCAATTGCTTGGCCATAGAGAATAACTGAGGAGACCGGGAGACGTGTGTCAGGCCAAAGGAATTCCCTTCAGCATTTTAGCAGGAACACCTCTTCCCGCTCGGGTTGCTCAGCAAGTAGAAAGTAAGCCTGCAGCCACAGCTGACCACCCCACATGTCCAGTTGATTGCACCAACAGAGGAAATCAGGGCTGAGATGTGCAGAGATTCCTGAAACTATTCTTGAGCTCCTTTCAACATCCTTGAAGCATGCTTTGTGAGACCACACATTCTCATTTTGGCTCAGGCCACTTGGGTTTCTGTCACTTGCAATCAAATAATCCTTAGCAATACAAACACTTCCCAACAATAGACTCTGGGTTTAGTCTTTATATTTTTTCAAACTTCCAAGAAGTTATAATTCTCAGACAATGACCAGAAAGGAAATTTATGAATTGGTGATATAATTTCTTTAAATACTGGCCAGACACACAGAGAACAGCACATCAAGAGTAAACATGATCACTAGAATGATAGCCAGTAACTTTTCCTAGTATTTAAAAATATCAGACTCTCTCTTCAATTGCTTATATCCATTAAATAACTTAATCCAACACAATAACTCTTGGAGGCAAATAGAATAATAATTTCAGCCACAGATGAGGAAACTAAATCTCAGAGAATTTAGGAAACTTGCCGAAGGTTGCTCAGCAAGAAAGAGGCATTAAGATAAAAAGAAATAAAGGAAAAATGTTTATTCAAATGGCCTGGCTCCAGAAGCCATATTCATCTTCCTTTTGAGATCAGAAATCTGGACTTCCAATTTTAAATCAGAGAATACATCATCTTCAAGATGGTGATTCTAAAGCAACTCTAAGCAGGAAGTGTGAATCAGGCGGTATAGCGATACCAGATTTCAAATTATACTACAGAGCAATAGTAACAAAAACAGCATGGTACTGATACCAAAACAGGCGGGTGGACCAATGGTACAGAATAGAGGACACAGAGACTAATCCACAAAGTTACAACTATCTTATATTTGATAAAGGGGCTAAAAGCATGCAATGGAGGAAGGTTAGCATCTTCAAAAAATGGTGCTGGGAAAACTGGAAATCCATATGCAACAAAATGAAACTGAATCCCTTTCTCTCGCCATGCACAAAAGTTAACTCAAAATGGATCAAGGAGCTTGATATCAAATCAGAGACTCTGCGTCTGATAGAAGAAAAAGTTGGCTCCGAACTACAGACTGTGGGGTAGGGCTCCAAATTTCTTAATAGGACACCCACAGCACAAGAGTTAATAACAAGAATCAACAAATGGGACTTACTCAAACTAAAAAGTTTTTTCTCAGCAAGAGAAACAATAAGAGAGGTAAATAGGGAGCCTACATCATGGGAACAAATTTTTACTCCTCACACTTCAGATAGAGCCCTAATATCCAGAGTATACAAAGAACTCAAAAAATTAAACAATAAGAAAACAAATAACCCAATCAACAAATGGGCCAAGGACCTGAACAGACACTTCTCAGAGGAGGACATACAATCAATCAATAAGTACATGAAAAAATGCTCACCATCTCTAGCAGTCAGAGAAATGCAAATCAAAACCACCCTAAGATACCATCTCACTCCAGTTAGATTGGCAGCCATTATGAAGTCAAACGACAAGTGCTGGCGAGGATGTGGGGAAAAGGGTACACTTGTACATTGCTGGTGGGACTGCAAATTGGTGCGGCCAATTTGGAAAGCAGTATGGAGATTCCTTGGAAAGCTGGGAATAGAACCACCATTTGACCCAGCTATTCCCCTTCTTGGACTATTCCCTAAAGACCTTAAATGAGCGTGCTATAGGACACAGCTACAACAATGTTCATAGCATCACAATTCACAATAGCTAGACTGTGGAACCAACCTAGATGCCCTTCAATAGATGAATGGATAAAAAAAAATGTGGCATTTATACACAATGGAGTATTACTCTGCACTAAAAAATGACAAAATCATGGAATTTGCAGGGAAATGGATGGCACTAGAGCAGATTATGCTAAGTGAAGCTAGCCAATCCCTAAAAAATAAATGCCAAATGTCTTCTTTGATATAAGGAGAGCAACTAAGAACAGAATAGAGAGGAAGAGCATCAGAAGATCACCACTAAACAGGGATGGGAGGGGGGAGGGAAAGAGAGAGAGAAGGGAAATTGCATGGTAAAGGAAGGAGACCCTCATTGTTACACAAAATTACATATAAGAGGAAGTGAGGGGAAAGGGAAAAAAACAAGAGAGAGAAATGAATTACAGTAGATGGGGAAGGGAAGGGATGGGAGGGGAGGGAAGGAGGGGGAGGCGGGATAGTAGAGGTTAGGAAAGACAGCAGAATACAACATACACTAGTATGGCAGTAGGTAAAAAAGTGGATATGTAACCGATGTGAATCTGCATTATGTATATAGGGTAAAAATGGGAGTTCATAATCCGCTTGAATCAAATGTATGAAATATGATATGTCAAGAACTTTGTAATGTTTTGAACAACTAATAAAAATAAAAATAAAACAAAACAAAACAAAAAAAAAGATGGTGATTGTAAGAAATAAATGTAAAAGTGATGTGGACCTTTGGTAAATGATGACTTAAACACAATTTATCTTTGAGAGTATTGAAAAAAAGTCTCCAACTAACTTCAAACTAGAAGTGTAGACATTCTGGCATTATCTGAGTGTCCAGAAGCAATGGCCTATACCTCTGTGTCCAGCTGACCCCCTCCACCTGGCTCAAACTCTCTGTAGCGCTACCTTCATGGACCCCTAGCCAGGACACCTGATTACAAGATGACCATATCCTCACCTACCCTAACCTCAGCTAGCCCTCCAACTGACCACTTGTCCCAACTATTTGGTTGTATTGGCAACTGCCTAAATTCATGTCCTACCCAACTTATCCAGCCTAAATCCCCCAGCCATCCTGCCTTTAAGAACTTGTGCCTACAGCAGAATTTTTAGGTACTGTAAAGATATACCCAATAAATACTTCATAGGTTACCAATTTCTCCATCTTAAAAACAGGCAACCAGATGGGTAGATTATATAAAGAGATTGATTTCTTTTGATTTTTGTATTTCAGGCCTTTCCAGGGTATCATACTACTCCTTTACACATCACCTCAACTGTTCTACCCTCTGATTTCTATTCATTCCTATTCGTTCCAAGGTGAAATGTCACTCAGGTGTCCTCTTGCCTACCCAGTGTAGATGGTGAGATTTGATCTGACTTTTTCTGGTCAATTCTCCTTGGATTGCCTGCTAGAACACCTTCACTAACTTCATAACCTGAATTTCTACCGCCCCCTCTTACCTCATGCACCTAAACCGTGTCCGTCTCCTGGATGTACTGCTACCTTTCCAAAACACAAAGATCCTGTCAGCTCATTAGATGAAAATCCGCTCTGGATTTAACTGCTTCAGTACAACATGCAAAAATGTCTTCTCAGATTCTTCCAAAACTGAAATTCCAGATTTTCTTTCTTGCAACCACACCTCAGCTGCACATTCGGCTTCAACTACCCGACCCCTGGCCCATCTTGGCCAGAGCCCTGTGCCCAGAATTCAATCTCTGCCCCTTTGCTAAGTACTGTTCCCTGTCATGGTAACAACCATCCTCTTGCTTCTCTGCTCATCCAATATTACCCATCATTCAAGTTGCAGTCAAAATTCTTCCTCCTCCATGGCACCCCCTGAGATACCCCTCACTGGAGATAATATCTACCTCCTGGGGACTCCCAGAGCACTTTTATTGCTCCTATCTTACAGCTCCTAGTCCCATATCCATTATAGTTATTTATGGATAGAAATCTTATCTCCCCCACTAGTCTATAAAATCTTTGAGGGCACCATCCCTGTGTCATCCATCACTAAATTCTGCACTGGACCTGACTTGAGTATCTTGCACATATCTATTATATAAGTAAACCTGGGAGACCTGGGATGGGACCCTATCCCCCAAATGTCCCTCCTAGTAGCTTATCATATTGATGTAACTCTCACAGTGTAAAAATACTGGTTCTGGGCTGGTACCAAGTGCTATAGTAGGGGTATTTCATTTTACCATACTTAATAAAAAATACTTCCAGTGATGTGGCCAATGACTAGGTATTCCTAGTCAATTGGAGAAGCCCCCTTAAGTAACCCCCCGTAAGCATTATATTGTAAGTGTAAAGATTATCTTATGAAATCCAAATATATTTTTGAATTCTCTTCCATAAGATATATCCTATGGCTCTAAGTGTTTTCTGGCTCCACAACGTAGATGGTGTTAACCCTGAATACAAGGCACAGTGTTAAAGGATTGAGTCATTAATAAATGTGTGTGAGTTAATGATTCAGCTTTTTTTCTAGCTGAGGGCAAAGGGAAGACAATATGAGACATAGCAGACTTAATAGGGGCTTACTAGCATTAGGTTTCCCTGAGCAACCGAGTGAAATAGGTCTGGGGGAGACGGGCAGACAATGCCCTTGAACATGAGACTAGCCAAGTGCCCTAGCAGTGAGGGCAAAGGAAGGTGTCTGAGGTGGCCAGCCGCTTCCAGAGGATGCTCTAGCTTCGGCCTCTTCTCTTTCCACAGAACTCAGAGGCATGATGCCGAGGGGTTATCAATTCATTTTCTTATTGGAAGCTGGCTCATCCAGAGCCTGGGGGCTGTCAGCACACGATTGTTAATGAACATGTTTCCTGTAGATAATTATAGGAAAGGGAATATTGAAAGCACTTAAAACATTTCATTCTTTTTAATTCATTAATTATATTGCAATTATCCCATGCTCAGGAGCTGTTCAGGAGGCCGGATTCCAGCTATTCCTGTGAGACTCCATGGGCATAAATGAGGGCTGAGGGCTCGAGGAGAGAGAACCTGAAGAGAAAAGCTCAGAAAAGGTTAACTGCAGATACAAGAAGCTAATTGGAAACCTCTTAAACAAAACCCAGGTTAATAAGAGTTGAAAAGAACAACACACCTCTTTTAAAATGATTATTACGATTATCATTGTTTTCCCACCCACAGCAAAATTGCTTGTGTGTCAAAAGACGTACCAGAGGTAACATGGCTGCTCCCCAAAACACCTGGGCTGGAAGCTGAATCAGAGGATTCACAGACTTTTAGAGATGGGCACAGCTTATGGATGACTGTAGACTGCTGGGGACACAGGGGTCAATATGCATCCTTCCCTGGCCATCCCAGACCTGTCCTTTTTGTTCTCTTCTCAAGTCCTTGTGTGAACCGCAGGGAGTTATATGTAAAGTGAATCCATAGCGACACACTAGACCCCCACCACATGCCAGGAGGAGGAGAATGACTAGTGCAGATGAGCTCTCTGCCCTCATGGGGCTTCCTATGGGAAGCAAGGTGGATTAAATAGCCATCAAGGTAGAGTTGGCGGGGGAAGTACCAAGAACCCTGAGTCTCTAGCGTGGTCATGAGGAGGGGTGGTTGAAGGCATCCTGTGTGTTCTCCCTTCTCTACAGGTTTTGTGTGAATATTGATACCCTAAATCTCCATGTTTCACACTTTATCTTTGTGGCTTTCAGAAACTAAAAATGGTTTCTTCTCCAGTGATTCCACTTAGGAAATCTTGATGGTGCAGATGGAGAGGTGAAGAAGTTTCCCTCATATAAATGGGGCCACAGCCTAAAGTTCTTTGTTTAGTTCACTGATATTCCACCCTCTGTTCCTGTCCTGCTCTGGGTTCCTTTGTGTTCACTAGTTAACCACTAGCCTCTCTGCCACTTTTCAAGGCTCAGTGACACAGAGCATTAAAGGATCTTAGTTGATATATTTGTGTGAGTAAATGATTCAGGACTTTTCTAACAAAGGGCAAAGAGAAGACGATATGAGACTCGGGAATCCACTAACATTGTGTTGTCTTATGGGACAGATGAATAAAACCAGTCTATAGAAGACAGCCATAGTGACCGTGGCATCTGAAACTAGTTGTCAAGCTATCTTGAGCCTATCATCTCTGTCATGTGAACTAGTTCATGTCACCTGGTGGAAGATGACAGGTCATGCAGACTAGAGGCAAATCAACTCATATGTCAGGAAGCCCAGTTAATGTCACTGTAGCTGACTCAAAGCTGGCCACAGACACTTGAGGGAGCTCAACTGAGACCAAGGGAACTACCCAGCTAAGAGCAGGATACATTTTAGCTTGCAGAATCATGAGCTAAATAAATGACTATCATCCGAACCATTAGATTTCGGGGTGATTCATTATGCAGCAATAGCTAACTAATACAGCACCACTGGATTGTATTATAGATTAGTTCAGTTCAGTCAAAGTATCCTGAATGCCTACTATGTTCCTAATGATAAGACGCAGTCCATGATTCTATTCTTGGAAGCTTGCAAACCAATTCCTCTTTAGTGAAATTAGGCAATTACAATAATAATAATAATAATAATAATAATAATAATAATAATAGTTTTAATCTGTGGAAGACTAGAGTGTCTGCATCTAGGCCTCAGAGTGGCCTGTGGACTCCCTGAAAAGGTCTTAATATATTTTACATACTCACCTGTTTACATTTTTGAAGAATGTACCCTCTGTCTTCATCTTGTTCTCAAAGTGCCTCAGAGCATATGGAAGTGGAGATGACAATGTCACTTCAGCCTGTTTACCATGCCCAGCACTCACCCTATTTAGGGTGCATTTCACTGCTGACTCATCCAATCAGAAAGATGTCCTCAAAATGAGCTACTGCCAGAGGTCACTGGGGTTTGTGTGCTGGATGATCAGAGTGCTATGCCTGTCTTTTAAAAAGCTTCCAACAGATAATGTTATCACTTTCCTGTCATACAGAGCAGAACCTCTGTATGATCCAAAGCACATTTTCTTTGAAAAACGATGGGCTTATCTGTGTCCTTCTTTTGCTCACACCTACTGTCGGGCTGGTAAATCTTTTTCTCGGGGCAAGAATACAAGTCCATCATTCCCTGTAGCCTCGCTCTTCTGGCAAGAAGTATATCTCACTTTAGCCAACAAAGTGGAATAGCGACGTCATGTGCTCTTGTTGGAGGATTTTATTGAGATCCATCTGAGATTAAGGATCATAGCAAGCCCTGCTATACCATCTGATGTTTGGAGAGACCGTCCAGTCAGCAGAATGATTCTCTCATTCTCTAAATCATTGAGGTTTCACTCATTTTTAGGTTAAACAGAATAAAAGAGAGAAAGCAAGATGAAGGACAGAAAGTGCCCTGAAGACCTAGAACTGTATCTTACAGTTCTTCCACAAGCTTGCTTAGCATCTTCCATCAAAACTACCATCTCTCTGAGCTTAGGCTTTCTTATGTATGAGACTGAAATTCTAAGTCATGTCTTGCTCTCGTCTCAAAGGAGACTCAAGCCAAAAAAACATGTGTGAAAGTACTCTAGTGTTTCTAGAGCAGGGAGGTGACACCAAACCCAGTTGGTCTTTTCTATCTCATGTTTCTGTGATTCAACTGGAGTCTTATGCCTGGTCCAATGTAATTCCACCAAATTTCCACCCCTGGAGTTCTTGATAGCACATATCACTTAAAGCATCAACTGGACCACATCACTCACAAACCGACTTCTCAGGAAGCCTTCCCTGACTCCCAGGTGGTGACGCGGAGGGCCCAGTGTTGAACTTCCGCAGTTCCTACACTGTCCTGGGTGGTCACACTATTATCATTAGACTCACTTCTACACTGGGATGGCATAGGTTAATGGCTAACAGTGTGCCTTGGAAAACACTGCATGTGATAAAATCTTGTAACAACCACTTTTTAGCCAGGGAATCATTCTGTGCAGATGTATCACCTCCCTGTGCCTCCACTTCTACCATAGGAAAAAAACAGGGAAATGATGGTATTGGTATCTCACATGGTTAGGAGAGTACTAAATGAGTTAGTTCCTAGCACTTAGTGGGATATAAAGAAAGCTCAAAACTGCTGGCTAACATTATTATCTAGGTTCTGTGCCAACTTGGAAACATCTCTGGTGGTGGAAGTGGTAGGAATATTTGCTTGTCCATTTCCATATCTTCAATATCCACTGCTTAATGGGTGCTCAATAAATATTAAAAGCATGGAGGAATGAATGGAAGAACTGGTTCTGAAGGCAATGTACACACTCCGTAGCAGGTCCTGGCTCAATCTCAAACACCATCTGACACCTCTGAAACATATTATACCTCTACAACCCCCAATCTCCTCATCTGTTAAATGAAAGCAATGGGCCACGTAATCAGTAATGAACATTTCCTCTCTAGAGATCTATAAAATGGGATCACAGGGTAAGAAGAAAATGAATTATTTTAACCAGTCTCTACTGGTGAGATAGACATTTTACATAGATTTTCTTGTCAAATCTTCCCAAAGCACTATCAGATAAATAAGATAATCTCCATCTCACAAAAATACACACTGATGAGGCTCAGAAAGGTTAAGTAACTTTCCCAAGACTGTATAGTTAGTAAGTTGTGAAGTAAGGACTCAACCTCTTGACTGGAGTAAAAAGTCAGTCCTTCTCACTATTCTAATGGAAAGCCAGATAGGAAAGTGAAAGACCAGGTACGTGTATCTCACGCAACACTTCTTGTCAAAGTAAAGCAGTGGGCAGGTATACTTAGAACAGGTGTGGCGAGAGCTGTCACTTGACATGCACATTTAGACACATCAGCATCTGTGTCGGGATCCAGATGGGGAGACATTAAGCAGAGGAGACAGTAGCAGCTATAACATTAGCCTTGAGTTAATTGCTATTTTGGCATCCTTATGGAAGGAAACATCCACTGTACATATTCATGCAGCAAATGGAATTTATAACAATTTCTTTGAGTTGGGAACCACTTGTCCCCTCCTCCCTGGAGCTAATCCAATGTCTATATTTAACCCAGCAGGCTGGGTGGCATTACATTTGGGTGATTATTTATAGATACCCTCATGCATGGTCTGTGAAAAGCCATGAGGATTCTGCCAAGGCAAGGGCAAAGAATAACTCCAGATGTGTGAGTGCACGTGAATCCACGTCTGGCCCTTTGTAGGGTAGGGATGTCTGAGAACTCAGACATTCATGAGATCACCAGTTTCTTTGCTTTTTATGTTTAATTTATAACTCCAAACATGAAGGGCTTTATTTGAATACGAGGGTAGCTAGATATTCCTGTTGGAAAGAAATTCAGCGTCTTGAGCCTAATACCCAAATGGATATTTTATCTTCTATGCAGTATTTTCATTCAACAAATACTTATTAATTGCAACCTGACCTCATTTCATCATTTTAACAGATAGTGATTGACAGCCTACACTGAGATCTGCTCTAGGATTGTAAGGATGACCAAACATGGTCTCTGTCCTCAAGTTCCACTGTCCAGATAGGAGAATGACAGGTAGCTAGAGATTTACAGGGCATATAGACAACAAGACAAATGTTTCAATGGAAAGAAATTCAGAATAAGGTGTGATTGCATTGTCGGGCATAGGTAAGAACTTGGTAAGTGGTAGCATGATCACCATTCCAGCTGTGCTGATGAGCATGGAGAAAGCACCACACCTGAGTCCAGAATATTAGCTGGATTTCTCAAGACAGAAGAGGTAAATCGAATAGTATAGAATACAACTGGAAAGCAGTGGAAACTCTTTAGGGAATGGTGAGGAGACCAGGGATTAGAATATATCCTTTGTGTTGGTGAGTACTTACTTAGATGAGATCAGGAAAGTCAATGGGACTGGTATTCAAGGGCTTTGAATATCTCTGAAATAGTAAGATGCCTACAATGATCTGAGTGAGGGAGGGAGTGATGAGTCATTTTTGGATGGATATATATATATATATATATATATATATATAGTCACACACAAACACACATATATAAATTTAGGATTTAAATTTAGGATTTCTTGGGAATGCCAGATGGAGTCTGGAACATTACCCTCTCCAGGTTTTCATATATGTAATATAAATTTGGATATATTTCCCCATATTTCCCCTCAAGGAACTTACAGGCCAGAGAAGATAAGATTATTAATGTGGTTATAGTATGAGACAAGTTTTAATCAGCGCGATCAGGTGTTTTAAGGATCTTGCTTTCCTAGTGCATTGGTTACAGAGTGCAATTATGAATTTCACTGTTATTATTAAAGTCTGCTTATATTGATCACTTACCATATAAAAACTACTTGTCCAAAACACTTCACTAAATTTTTCACCTTTAATTTAATGTTAACAACAATCCTATGAAGTAAGTGTAGTTGTCCCCATTTTACGAATGAAAGTTTAGAAAGGCTAATTAACTAGTCTAAAGCCACAGAGCTAGTAGAGAAATTGAGAAGTCAAGTACAGGTGGTTCTAATTCCACAGTGCCGGTGACCTGTCACTGTTGTGTGGGGTACCCCTGAAGAGGACAGTGTTTCTTTGTGTGGCTAGGTAAGTTAGGAAGGGTGCTGGACATTGTCTGTCTGTCTTCACGTGGTCTTAGGTCGAGAATGTCTTCATGCTCCCGGAGCCTCTGCTCCTCAGCAGTCAGAGGACCAAACTTCCTGAGTATGGGCTGGTGATCACATTTAATGCCTGGGGAATTGCAGCCATGAGCTTCCTAGTCTAGTTTGTTAACATGTCAACATTTACATGGTCACAGGAAAATATATGATCTGTTACCTTGATATTAAGGTTTATAGTAATGAAATAGTTAACATAGTTTACCATCAAGTTACCTTAATGTCAGAAATGTACAAACGCATCCATCTCTACTGCCTATTAATTATTTTATATTATAAATCTAAAGGCTGAGTTTGTTTGTTTTGATACTAGGGATTGAATGCAGAGGTGCTTTATCATTGAGTTATATCCCCAGCCCCAACCCTCTTTTTTTTTTTTTTTAATTTTGAGACAGGGTCTTGCTAAGTTGCTGAGGCTGACCTCGAACTTGCAATCCTCCTGCCTCAGCCTCCTGAGTCACTGATATTACAGGTGTGCACCAACACCCAGTTAAAAACTCTGTTTATTTTATTAGAAACTCATCTTCCAACTGCTGTGCAATCTTAAACCAAACCATTAAGCTTAGTAAAATCAGTAGCTTTGACCATTTTGTCTTTAAGCATTAATTTCATGCATTTAAGCATTACTTTGCACACAGGTGGTTCTTTGCTCTGTCCTGGAGCTAGGTGCTGTGAAACAGGGAGACCTACAGAGCTTGGACTCCCCCCTCAAGGAGTGCACAGTCCATGGCTATAAACAGAATCTCTCTGAATCAAAACTTCAAGCAAACAAGGTCATAGTAGAGCTCAAATTGGCTTCCCCCAAAGTGGCCTAGGTGGTGACTGTGCAGTTTGGAGGAAGAATGGCTAGAGTGGGTGGGTCAGAAAGAGGGCGTGATAAGAGTGATGCTATTGATGAGAAACTTGACCAACTTATGATTCCCTAGAGAGGACCTAGATGCACGCATAATGGTTGTTCTATTTGCACGCATGTCTGTAGTCTCCATGTGGTATCTTACATACCAACACATGTACGAATACAGTCATGTGGAAAATATGTCAGAAGATTTAGTCTAGTTCCAACGCTGCCATTCACCATGTACCTATGAGTAAGTGGCTGGATCTTTCTGAGCCTGCATTTTGACACTCAAAAGATGAAGACTTTGAAGTAGAAGATTCTTAAGTTTCTTCCAGCTTTATACCTTAATTAAATGATTCTCTAAGAACAAAAGCAAAGAAGAGAAATTGCACAAGAGAAAAATTCAACACCTTTACTAGCTGTGACTTTCAGTACAAAACCTTTTGCTACAGCAAAAACATTCTTTCCTCTTTTCCTCTTTCTGGCAAAAAAAAAAAAAAAATTACAATTTCTAAAATATGTCCTAAATGTTCATTAGGTTCCAATGACAACATTATAAATGAACATCTAGTGACAGTATTGTCATCTATTAATAGCTTACAATTTTAGATGGGTGGAATTCTGGGATTTATGCAAATGAAAGATAGGATTCTCTGTTATACTTTCTTGGTGTACTTCCAATATGCTGACTTAATAGCTATGGTGTACTGGGGGGAAAAAAAGAAGACACTCACATATATTATAAGAGAGATAATGAATTATTATTCCAAAAGTAGGCTTGTTGCACTCATTTGCATATAATGTTTAATTTTTACCAAATACTTCATTTTAATACATGCAAAAATGATCAAAAACTATCAAAATATGCTAATGAACTTTCTATTGCAAATATATCATTGCCCTTAATTCTAGGGGTTTATTATAAAAACATTTGAAATTCTCAATGATGAAGTGATTATTTTAATAAAAATAATATTGAAAATATTCATACCCTTTTGAATTAGAGATCATCTAGTTAAAACTGGTTATTGAATAAATGGGAATATTGCAACTCAGGGAAGGGGAGTGATTTACTCATGGTCACACAGCTGACCCATGGCAGGTGTCAGCAGAGAATCCACTATTCCTGCTGCCCATTAAGTGTATTTTTTATTTGAATATATTTTCACAAACAAACAGTTTCAGTGTTTATATATCAAATACAGAGAAGTATATACATTTTTGATGCCAGTTAAGCTGGGGACTAAGATATTGTTTGGGGGATGGTGAACAAGACTGTCAGACATGGAGAAAAAAGTAAAATGCAAAAGTCTCTCATGAAACAGCATTTTCTAAACTACTGCCATTTGACTACCATCTTCATGATTTCTGTTCTTCATAGACTCTATGCACTTTTTACTTATTTGTTTTTCTTAAATCAACACTTTTTAGTTAAATAAATTCGTGTTACCGGGGAACATTAAATTATGAAGTAAACAGAAAGTCAGAAATACACACTTTAAATAAAAGACAATAAAAAGTAAGGATAATAAAACACCACTGTTAATGAAATTCTAACCAGATACTGCTCCTTATCAGAGACTCTGTGCCTGGAACCTGCTCTGAATTTGTTTAAAAAAAAAAAAAAAAAGAGTGGAGAAGTGGAGAGATTAGCAAATGTTAGAAGTGTTAAAGATGTTAGCACCCAACTAAGTTTTTTTTCCCTTGACATTTAAAAATAATTGAAAAGGAAATGACTTTCTCACAATATGATTCAGTGTCTTCAGTGTCCTGTTCCCTCTAAATCACCTCCTAGACCATCCCAGGTGTGCATCTCACAGTTTGGAAAACGCAGGGCTAGAATAAGACATCTCTGTTATTTAGGCCTCTGACATATTTCTGACCAAGAAACCATACAGCAAGGAAATGGAAAGAAATTTCAGCAATCGTTCGAGCGGCATAGTACAGTGGTAAAGGTACAGGAACTGGAAACAGCAACCTGGTTTATATCTTGCCACTTAGCTGTACAAAACGTGCACTAGCTGTTCTGAGCCCCAATTTTCATATAGGCAAAATGGTGAAAATAATAAAGGTGTCTCAAGGGGTTGTGATAAAATTATCTAAGCAAACCTGTAATATAAACTAGGAACATCCGCTGAGTATGTTGCAAGTGCCAAGGTTACTTTTATGATGTGCTACAATAGTCTATAAAGACAGACATAATGAATCTCACTTTATGTTGGAGAAAACCAAAGCATAGCAAAGTTGATGATTCTCCCAAGCTGGTAAGTGGCTGAACATGACTTAAAGCCCTTGTTTCTTGTCTCTGGAACATACCTTCTATGCAGTTATTCTCTAGACAAGCAGCTACTATGGTAAGAAGATATCTCAGATGAATGAAGCACTACAAGTAAAAACTCCACATTTGAGATCTGTAGAGGCAGCAATTATTTAGTTTGATTACTGTATCAGCTAGAAACTTCTAGAAATGTGATGCATAACAAAACACTCTAAACCTCAGTGGCTCACAAGAACACACCTTTTGAATT
This sequence comes from Marmota flaviventris, assembly GCF_047511675.1. Lineage (NCBI taxonomy): Eukaryota > Metazoa > Chordata > Mammalia > Rodentia > Sciuridae > Marmota > Marmota flaviventris. The sequence continues at coordinate 89,745,453 of NC_092510.1, forward strand.
TCTCTATTCATATTCCAGATTTTGTCTTTGGTTCATGCCTTCACCAAACACAAATGCGAGGGCATCAACATTCTCCTGTGTCAACAGCTACTCAGGTCTGCTCCCAAGGTGCTCCTCAGACACTCAAAGAACAAACCAGGATGCACATGCACATTTGAAACCCCATTTTCCATTGGCCAGAGCAACACACAAAGTCAGTTCCATCGTGGAACAGGACATTAGAGTTCACCCCAAAGGGAAAAGGGAAAGAAATGAATATCTGATGAAAAAATCTTCTAATCTATCATTATTACAATTGAGAATCTACCAAGAGAAATAATGAGAAAGATTCCTGAGAAGATAAATTGAAGTCTGATGACAGACAAACCCAAGAGCCAGAGGGTATGAGTGTGTTTTCGTAAGTTACAAGGAATCACAGACATTGGACCACAAGCTTGAATCTTTCCTGGGCTGAACAATTCCTTTAAGCTCTTTAGTTAATCAGTTCACAATAGTGTTGGTAAATAGTAATTGTAAACTAAGTATTCCACCCAGATAAAGAGCATTATAACCTGCAGCATGATCACTGGGCATATTCTGCAATGCTGGAGAGACCAAACAGTCTAACAATTTTTTAGGGAGTACATAATAAGGGAGATCACCCCCAAGTTCTATGAAGTGAATGACTGCTCACCTGCTGGTGCAATTAGGTAAGACAGATGTGAGACTGGCAGGCACGGCACAACAACAACAACAACAACAACAAAACGCATCTTTTACTATACATGGCTCTTTAGATTTTCTGAATTTTGCATCATGTACCTACATTGTTTAATGAAAAGATGAATTTAAAATAATTTCCAGAAATAAAAGTCAACATGTAAAAAAAGATCAAAATCCTTCTTCCATACTTTAGCTGTTGCAAGCAGAGGTGGGGAGTGTTTTGCTTCCTACAGCACAGGAAGGGGGAAGTGGGACTCTCCTGTCATGTCTTATGTTTCTCCTTAATAGCCCACTTATTTATTCCTTCTTGAATTTACTTACAACTTTTGTAAGTGACTTTTTAATATTCTTCCACTAAAACAAAGCACATTTTCTACCCAAGCTTAAGCAGAGTCGTAGGATTTGCTTTGGGCACTAGACCAAGGGTGGAAATGTCAGGGTGCCGACTTTTGAGCCTCAGCTTTGAGTCATCCCATGTCCTATTTGTTTTCTTGTACCTCCGCCATCTCCATGAGCAAAATGCCCTGTGGCTGACCTACTGGTTCAAAGAGGAGAATAAACACAGAATAGATCTCACTCTACTCACTGCACATAGCTCCTTCCTTAGCCAGAGCCCACTGAGCTTGGCAGAGCTGTTTGATAATTAAGTCCTAAGTCACATGGCCTCTGAGATTTGTGGTCACTTGTTTTGCAGGAATAAGTGACTGATAGACCAACAAAAATGGGGGAACACCTGAGGGCAGGCACCGCTTTTCAGATCGCATGGCCTGGGTGATCTCCAGCCTTTTCCCAAAGAAGAAAAGTCTCTGACCCCTGGTGTGTGTCTATTATGGGCACCTGCAGAGCTAAGGGCTTTGCTTCATCTTTTGATTCTCTCACAATCTTATGACAGAAGCATTGATATATCCCTTTCATAAGAGAGGGAAGAAGGGCTCAGACAAGTACACTATCTTCCCAAGGTTATAAGGAGAGTAAATGGAAGAATGTGGATTTAAAACAATTTATGGTTGATATCCACCCCCCCTCCACACCCACACATACCAAAAATATGGTTCTTTAGCAGACACGGGCTAAGTAAGACATACCTCTTACTAGGAACTCCTTTCCCTCTTGCTCATCCACATAGTAGTCATTAGGACAATCCTAGGACATCACCAAAAATGGAACTACCAAGTGAGTATCGGGGGCAAACAGGGTTTTCATATTCATCTCCAGAGAGTCATTCTCAGAGAAGACAAGATTCCCTTCTGGAGAGTAGAACCCTGAGCAGTGTGCAGACTCCTGAGCTCAGAGCAGCCTGGGCTAATCAATCATCTGTGAGACAATGGCCTGCAGTATCAAGTTACTCCAGGCCCAATTTTACCATCTCTGGATAAAAAACTGCACTCTGCACTGCAGGCCACAAGCTGGGAACAAATTTGCTGCTTTAAAGCGTGAAGGCTTCTTGTGTCACCCTTTGTCGCCAAAGCTCTGTAGCAGGCATCTGCCAGGAAGGATAACAGGCAGAAGTTCATCTGCCTGCCTGCTGTAAATGGTTAGGAAGAAGCATTGCCTATTGAGCATTCTGGAATTCCTGACCGATGCTCCCAATAATAGTCTTCTTTGCACTTTCTTAGGGCTCGGTGAAGTCAGGATTTTTACCCTTGGGTTTTGGACAGGAAGACCAAGAGTCTGAGAACATAAAGGGGGTGGCTTCTGAGTCTAATTACGTTTGACCATGAACAGACCCAGATTTGGAATCTTGACCTCTACAGTCAAGTCTGGGGCTTGGGAGGTGCCACATGAGCCTCAGTGCCCATCATATGTCCTCCTTTGGGGATAAGCTTTGCCAGCTCCTAATGTCCTCCATGAAGATAAAAATTACCTGCCAAATAGTTCATTTAAGCCATGCACAGCTCAGTATGGATGCATTGATCATGGAACGGCATGAAAAAAAATGGGCTTTCTTTGGATTTAAGTCTGTTGCAACTGCCTCATTTTGTACCCGGGAAACAAATCCAGGAAAAGAGATAGTCTCTCCCAGTGCCACAAAGGTAAGTCAGTGCAGAATCCAAACTAGTGTTTTCATATCACTAAGGCAGCTCAGAGCCAATCCAAAAAAAAAAAAAAAAATACAGTTTGTTGCATTTTTCCATAGCTGCTGCACCAGACCCTCTTTGGCCATTCACTGATTAGTTATCCCCCATCAAAAAGGCAAAGTAAGCTTTTTTGCTTCTTGTTTCTCAGACAAGGTAAAGGCTTCCAGCAAGGTAGATACCTTGGGTTAAAACACCCTGGAGCTGAGTGGACTGCAGGAGATTATGGAGAAAGCAACCCCTTCCTTTACAAAAGGGTCGAATAGAACAGTCTATTGGGTCAGAGAAGAGTTCTGGTAGCAGGCACTGGCAAGAGATGAGCATTCTCAAAAGAGACAGATAGAACAGCTGGTGCACAGACCCTGAGATAAGAAGCTACGGCTTGTCTTCCCGTATAGACAGGAGGCAGGGTGAGTTGGCCACCCAGGACAAGGGAGAGAGGGGCAAGTTGATGTGGGACTTGGGGAGACCCAGATCCTACAGGGCTGTGAAGGCTTGGTGAAGGACTGGAACACATTCTAAGAGTAAAAGGAAGCAACTGAAGATTTTAAGGGGTTAAGAAGAATGATCAGGTCTGTGTTTTAAAATGTAAGGAAATACACTGTGTTGGGAACACAGTGTATGAGGACAATCCTAGGACATCACCAAAAATGGAACTACCAAGTGAGTATCAGGGGGCAAACAGGGCTTTCATATTCATCTCCAGACTTGATGGTAGAGGTCGAGATTCCAAATCCAGGTCTCTTCATGGTCAAATGTAATTAGATTCAGACGCCACCCCGTTATGTCCTGAGACCCTTGGTCTTCCTGTCTAAGACCCGAGGACACCAGATGAGTGACTGTCTTCACTAGTACAGTGACAGTGGTAGGGTGGAGAGTGGGAGAATTTCACTGAATTTTGAATAGAGACTCAGGAAGATTTGATGATTGTTGGTTCATGACAACAGAAACAGGGGAGGGGGAGAGAATATGAACATATCAAACTGACCCCAAGTTTCTGGCATAAGATATTAGGTGATGAACAGAGATGGGAACACAGGAGGACAAGAAGCAGAGGGGGCTGTCAACCTGGACAAGAGGCAAAGACTTCAGTTAGAAAAATAGGGCAACTTCAATAGATGAATGGATTAAAAAATGTGGCATTTATACACCATGGAGTATTACTCAGCACTAAAAAATGACAAAATCATGGAATTTAAAGGGAAATGGATGGCATTAGAGCAGATTATGCTAAGTGAAGCTAGCCAATCCCTAAAAAACAAATGCCAAATGTCTTCTTTGATATAAGGAGAGCAACTAAAAACAGGGAGGAAGAGCATGAGAAAAAGATTAACATTAAACAGGGACGAGAGGTGGGAGGGAAAGGGAGAGAGAAGGGAAATTGCATGGAAATGGAAGGAGACCCTCATGGTTATACAAAATTACATATAAGAGGATGTGAGGGGAAAGGGAAAAAAAAATCAAGGGAGAGAAATGAATTACAGTAGATGGGGTAGAGAGAGAAGATGGGAGGGCAGGGGAGGGGGGATAGTAGAGGATAGGAAAGATAGCAGAATACAACAGTCACTAGTATGGCAATATGTAAAAACGTGGATGTGTAACCAATGTGATTCTGCAATCTGTATACGGGGTAAAAATGGGAGTTCATAACTCACTTGAATCAAATGTATGAAATATGATATGTCAAGAGCTTTGTAATGTTTTGAACAACTAATAAAAAAAGAAATATATGCAGGACTTTGCATTAAGTGAAATGTGGCAGGCAGAGATTAATTTGCAGGAGCGTTCGATTCACATGTGGAAGTCAGGAATTTAGTGAGTAAAATTGTGCTCACCAGGTCCTGTGTTTTGTGTAGGGTTGATAGTCAAAGTCTCCATATTTTTATTTTATTGAGCATAAGAGGGTCAAGATTTTTGTTTTACCACATGGTGAGTGTATTATGTTCTTCATAAATACTAGTAGAAGGAATACAATACTTGTAAGAAAAAACTGATAATTATATGAAATAATGATTGTGTTAATTCATTATATTTACTCATTTTACCTTGTATATACAGTATAAAATACCATGATATATTTAGTAAATAAACAAAGTTGTATTTGTCAATGAAAGAAATCATCATATCACACCAATTTAAAAATATAAAAATCAATTTATTATATTAAAAAAAGAAAAGAAAAATAGGGCAATGCTTTAGGCCAGAGGCTGGTGTTAAGCTTTGATCCCAGATGACTCTCGGAGGGGGAGATCAATTTGGGGACCACTGCATGCAAGATGATACTTAAAGTCATGGGAATGGCTGGGTTGCCCACAGAGGAAATTGTACAGTGAGGAGCTCAGAGCACAACGAACAAGGCGGAGAACCCAGAGGAGAAGAGGCAGGACCTCGCAGTGGCGATCCCAACATGTGGGGCAAATAAAGAGGGGCTGGTAGTGGAAAGAAAGAACGAGTGAAGAGCCAGGTGAGAAGAGAATCAAGAGAGACCTACAAGAAGAAAATTCCATGTTTTTCAGGTGGTTAGAGGTCAAGTAGATTAAATATTTCAGAATATACCTTAGATTTATCTGTAACTGGAGGGAAATATAATGTTCACTAATCGATGTTACTATTAAACCTGCTATGGGAACTTAAGTAACTTAATTAACCTCTCTGTTTATACACACATGCAAAAAAAATAGGAAGCGTGTTTGTCAACTGCTGAGAAGAAACAATAGAAGAGAGGGATGGAGAGCAGAGGTTGGGTGACAAGTGAAGAGGGCAGAGGCAATGGGATTGCAGAGCACAGGTGGAGGGATGGTCATTGGCAAGAGGGGGGACGCTTCCCGCAGCACTGTGTTGGAAGGAAGAAGTCAAGAGCTGCAGCAGATGCAGGTAGGTTGCCCATGTAAGTTAGAGGAACTCCGGCCTCAGGTCACTTAGGATCAAGAATCCAGGGGATATGAGGAATCAAAAACTCTGTGGGAGAAGTGAAGGGAAATGTGATTGACTTCTGATTGCTCCTCTGACCCCTCTGGTTGGCTCACCCATGCTGTCTGTGGATGGATCTGAGATCAAACACCAAAGGCTTGGGTTACAGTTCCGACATTGAGATCAGAGAGAGGGAGAATGGCTTCACATGGGGCTTGGCTAGGTGGGCATCCCAGAGGGGCCACAGAAGCAAGGCGTATGGATGTTCAAGTGATTGATCTCTTGTCTCCACTACTCTAAAAGAGCTAAACAAATCCTCGCTGGGGCCCGTCACACTGATGTTCTGCATGCAAATTGTTCCTATGAGCGAGGGCACAAGGCTGGTCCCTTGGTTGGTGATCCATTCATTTCACAGCACATTGTCTTGGTCACATATTTCTGTCACACAATCCATTGTCAGAGACATTGTTAAACAAAATGCTGGCCATTCAGAACTGCCTTAAGACGGTGCTGTCTCCCTCACAGGACACGTGGTGAGCTCAGGGCACTCAGGGTTCATGTCCTGACTGACAATCTTCCCTCCTCTGAGCCTCTGTTTTTCTCATACACTAAATAAGGGGTATGGGCTGAATTTGGCATTTCCAAAATGTTCACAGACACATTTGAGGTTTGCAATATAAATCTGAAATGGATTCCATGGGGAAATATGGGGACATAAGGGCTGAGAAGTTCAACACGTTCTGTATGTTCTGGTTTTGACTGTGGGGCTTCTCAGAACCGTAAATATGTCGACTTGATCTGGTGGCATTTGATCAGACGCGTGTATTTAACATAGATCTTGTTGGCCAAATCTTTTTGGACTTGCTGCATCAGAGGATGCTGGAGTTGTCTCTGAACACTTCACTACCTATATCTGGGGAGGATCCACGAGAATCAGAGAAAGAGAAAACTGCACAAAGACAAGTGGGCTCAGATTACCTGATTTCAGGGGCATTTATTGGGCATCTGCTCTGCTCTGTGTTTGGCATTATTTTTCTAGTTTTCTTTTCACTTCTCTTCTAAACTCAGTGAAAGTAAAATTGGAAAAGAAAGGAGGTCAGATCACTTAACTGACTTCATTGTATTCGCTTTCATTGTGTTTCATGTTTGTTCTGTTTGCTCTTCCTCTTGAAACAGATCTCCCAAAGCCATGTGGTTCCTGAGCCTCCCCACCCACATCCCTACCACCTGGTGTCCAGCCTCGCGGCAATAATTCCACAGGCGTGGAACTCCTTATCTTCCCAAACGACCAACTCAGTCCTTGGCCCTCTCTTCCTCAGGCGATCCCCGACCCCACTGTGTCCAAGTGGACAAATGCAACCAGAGGGACTAGTTCATTCTTCCAGGGCTCAGCTTCCTCTCGTGAAACACTCAGGAGCTACCTGACTTGCCTCCAGGTGACCTTGTGGTTCCCTCAGCTTCTGGAGTTCCGAACATGGATGAGTACTAAGGTATCACACTGGACACACTGTTGCATGGTAACTGTGAAGTCCCAAGGTAAGAGCTAGTGGATAACATAGTCCACTCCTATCCATTAAAGCTGATGGAAGAATGTCCACCCTGAAGACTTAGAGTTTCTCATGACAATAAAAACACTCAAAGAAGGGCAAGGATCCTGAATTCTAAGTCCTTCTCTCACCAATTAACTGTATGACTTGTAGCAAAGTGATCCCCAACTCTCAACTTTTTCACACACTTATATAATGAATTATGCCACATACCCCTAAGATTCCTTGTAGCAGTAACATTCCATATACCTCTGACATGTGTCCATAACTTATTCTTAAGGAATTTGGGGAATAAGGAGGAAGTAAAATGCTTTGACAAGCAAATAATAATAATAATAATAATAATAATAATCAGAATTCTCAGAAATTGTCACAAGATCAAATCTTCTTGACAGATAGTTGAAAAACTTGTTCTGGGATATAAAGAAGAGAAAAATCTACTAATAGTTAATAATAAAGATTTATTCAGTGGTTACTATAGATCATTTACAGTCGCTTATACAACAAGCATTTTTTAAGGATTTGCTCTTTGGCCTGCACTGCACTGAACTGTGATATAGCAATGAATAAGACAGAAGCAATTCCTGTTCTCACAGAATGGAGTGTGTGTGTGTGTGTGTGTGTGTGTGTGTGTGTGTGTTGGGATGGTGGAAATAGACACTACTGAAATAAATAAATTACCAAAATAACTTGAGATGGCATATTGATGAGGAAATATGGTTGATTACTGTAACAACAACCCCAAATAACATTAGCTTGTACAAGATCAACAGTTTATTTTTAATCATGTAACAGACACAAAGAATTCCATAGTGTCAGGAAAACTGGTTTCTCCCTCCTTCCTCTATAATCTCCATGGCATTCCCCTGTCGACTCTTGCAAGAGGAAGGGAAGAGTACCCCTTTCTCTGCAACAGTGAGACTCAGAAGTAGCAAACTTCACTTATGCTCATATCTCATTGACCAGAGCTTATCTTGCAGTTATATTTCCTGCCAGAGGCCTAGAGACACAAGGAGATCAACTGGAAATCATTATCACTTTGAGGTGATGCTCATAGGTGAGTATTACTGCTTTCCGAGTTTTGAGATAAGTAAACAGAGGCAGAGAGGAGTTTGATAATTTGCCCCAAATTATGTCTCTAGTAAGTGACAGCATCAGAATTTGAAGCTTGGAAGGGTGATTTTGCAGCAAAGCTTTTAATGACTGAATTAAGTCACTCATCCCAGCCCTGGAGGAAGACAGATTCACTGGTGGGAAGGACAACAGGCACAGGATTAGCTAACTTGAGTGTCCCATGAATGTGGGGTTTGAGGTGCCACAGGAACTTGCCAGAGGATCATGAAACTCCCTGGAGTGGTTGTGAGAATTCTCCAGAATAACTCACTTGGGCAGTATTTGTCTAGGGAAGACAGAGATGAAGTACACATTCTAGGCAGAGACAACAGTGGGCAACTGTTCACCAGCTTTAAATATGGCCAAAGAAAAGAGAGAGAGAGATGCAAGAAATGAGACAGAAAGGTTGGTGGGGGCCAGTTTTGCCCACCAACAGTAATGAAGAATTCTCATCAATTATTCAAACTTTTTTTCCAGTTACAATCTCCATTACCAAGTGTTCCTGTTTTACTAGAGCAGAGCCAGCTTCTGGGGCTCATCCGTGCAAATGGCAGCCACATAGACCCAGTGGGGCAAGGAGATGCCATCAGCAGGGACCAACTTTGGGCTGAAATGGAATTTTATTCATTCTATGGGACAGTGGGGGAAAAAGAAAGGAGTAAAACATGGGACCCTGTGAGCCACAGTGTGATGTTCAGCCTTATTGACTGCTGTTCCTAGCTTCTGGGGTAAGGCCTAGAGACAGCAGCTCGCATTGGAGTCGGCTGACCTCAGGATTGCTGGGCAAGAGCATGGAAGGAGCCATCCTCATTCAGGTCACAGGCAGATGTCCTATCAGGAGTCCATCAACATCAGAGGGAGCTGGCAGAATAAGGACAGGACTGAGGACTCACACAAGAGTAGATCCAGCCCAGGTCCCTCTCCTCCTTCCTCTTTCCTCATTGCATGGCAGCCTTGCTGGCTTTTCCTGACTTCTGTGTGTCCCCATCCCAGGGCCCGAAGTTGTCTTCACCTGATGCACTTTTCTTGCCCCACCCCCACTAGGCACAGGACTCACTGCCCATATGGGTCTGTGTTCAAAGGCCACCTCCTCTGAGATGTCCACTCTGATGCCTCCCATCTAAACTGGCACCTCCGGTGTATCTTCTTTGCTTGTCTTCATAATGCTTGCCCCAACACTGTACCCTGTGCTCTCCTTTATGTGTCCCCTTGTCTGTCCATGGGCTACAAGTTCCACGAAGACACGCTCTACCCTTTGTACCACTATACCCCCCGGGTACAGAACAGTACCTGGCACATACATGGTACTGATTAAATATTCGTGAAATAAATGGATGATTCGAGTCAAGTGGAAGAAACTGGTATATAAAGCAGGGTTTCATCACAAGGGATGTGGAAAACAACCCAGTTACTGGAAGTGGGGCAAAAATGGAAACTGGAATTTAGCCAAAGTACTGGAAAGTCGCTCTGCGGCTGGCCTGAGACTCCTACCGTGGGTTTTATAATGAGCTCAGCGTAGAGCCCTGCCCCGAGGTGGGACCTATCGTTCCTGGAACTGGAGATGTGTGAGTCTAAGGTAGGTGACCCATTCTCCCGTGCTGGTCCTTCCCAAATCCAGTTCACTTTTGTTTGAAACTGCATTAAGGTGAGGACTCACTGGAGCTGGAACCTACCTCTACTGTAGACCCGTCTCCTCCTAAATGGCCCTCGTTTCTGATTTCAGTGCCTGGTGGTAAGACTTGGCTGTGAGGACAGACGCAGGAGGAATGTGGAGCCCGTGTCACAGGCAGCAGCCCTCCGTGTGTTATTTCTGCAGCCTGCGGTTTGCTAAGAGCCTGTGGGCCAGTTTGCCTTCTCGTGGCAGGGCCAATTATCTCCACATCACAGCAACAAGCGTCTGGACCACATACCTTGACAAGCGCCACGGCTCATTACGATGATTACACACTCCAGAGGCTGCCCCATCAGCGGTGACATCTGTGAAATGAGCCACTCTCGGCTTTGAGAAGCCTCCACCCCACCCGTGACTTCTGCCACTCCCATTCCACACAACTCAGGAATGGCTACGTGAAGGTGCATTCCAGTTGTAACACTCCCAGCATCTAATGTTTCCAACAGAGCTCTGGCTGTGCTGAACCCAGAGTAAGGATCCAGTGTTTTCTTTGCTTTTGATGTACTACATGACCTCAGGGGATCTGTGGATACTCTCTGGGCTCAGTTCCTGCTCCGGAAAATGAGATCAAGAGTGCCTGCCTCACCCCACAATGTTGTTGTGGAGATTATTTGTGAAGCTTTGCACAGGTTGAACATCCCTAATCCAAAAATCCAGAATACTCCCCCCCAAACTGAGAATTTTGAGTGCCAACAAGTGAAAAATTCCACACTTGACTGCAAGCAACAGGTTGCAGTCAAAACATAGGTGCACTAAAACTTCGTATTGTTACCTCCAGCAAACATACACACACACACACACACACACACACACACACTCACATAAAATGTATGCTGTATATGAAACACAAAGGAGTTTAGATGTGGGTCCCATCCCCAAGATAAACCATTATGTGTATGCAAACATTCAAAAACCCAAAATTGAAAAAATTAGAACTCCCAAACACTTCTAACCCAAGCATTTTGGATAAGGAATATTCAACCTGTGTGTTCTGTTGAGCTCTAATTATGGTTTATGACCATTCTGGGGGAGATGTCAATAGGCTACCATTTGCCTATTCATTACATCCAGACTAATATCAGACTAATGTTAATATATAACACTTTCATCGTAAGAATAATACATACTCATTATAGAGACTTACAGATTTAAAATTCTGGGTAAGGCCATTTGTACTATTTTTTTTTAAAATAACATTGGCTATAAATCCAACTTTACTACCTCAAATCACATTTCTTTCCAGCCCCCACAGGAGCCTTCATTTTGGTGCTAGCTAATGGGTTAAGGTGGTCACACTAATACGCAGATGTTGCCCATGCTGATCTCTCCCAGTTAGCACATGAGTATTTACAAAGGAATTTCCCAAAGAACGACACTCACAGTAGATGCCCAGGAACAGTGATCTTGTGACTGGGGATTCAAGGAAATTGTCAGGTGCAAGTATCACATCCTTCTTCCTCAGAGAACATGCATGTTCACTTTTCTTCCATCCTTTCCCACTAAACTCAGAGTCCAGACTTTTCTTTCTTTGTGTACTCATCACAACCCAGAAAGCCAAACTCAGAGGACAGAGGACAAGCATGAGTGCTTTAGAAGGTCATTAAAACTGGATACCTAATTTTTCCTAAAGTCCTTTTTCACCACTAATTCCTATTGACTTTTTCAGAATCCAGCCTCAGTCCCCACCAATTCTGGAATGGTGGCACGACAGGAAAGGTGCTGTCTTGGGAGTGAGACCACCTGGCTTTGAAGCCTGAGTCTGCCACTTTCTTGACCTGGTCAAAGTCACTGACCTTCCATCTCACCCCCCTCCCATCCTGAGCTTCAGTTCCTTCACCACACAATGAGTGGGGTCAAGGAGGTGATGTCCAAACCTCTGGCAGCACCATGATTCAATACATTCTCAATTGATTTCATTTCAATTAATCTCCATTCAATCCAATTTGCTATATTTCAATTCAATTACTTCCATTTAGTTTAGTAATTCCCTTTCATTCAGTTCAAGTCAATTCAAATCAACTAAATTCCACTGACTCCAGATGTATCCATGCTCTCCTGGGGTCCTGAGCAATTTCTAGGGCTTGAGAATCTAGGGATGAGATAGGGGAAGGAGAGGGGCCCGGCAAGAACTTCTCTGTGCCCCCAGCTGGATCTGAGTAAAGTTACCACTGGAATGCCTGGGTCTTCAGAGAAGAATATGGGATTGGAAATAAAATGTGGCCTCTTGCGGCCTTAGAGGACCTGAACCCACAAGAGGCAGTGATTAGTATTTACTGAGTGAATGAATGAATAAATGTAAAGACTTACAAATTAATTTCAAAATATCATTGAGTCAATGAATGAACTTAAATAGACCAATGCCTATAGGTGACTCCCCCTACCCCAAAGCTGGCCTTCTCTGTGACCTTGCCAAGTCACACCCGAGCCTCACTCTCCTGGGAGAACTGGAGGTGCTGCGCTGGGCTGTCCAGATCTCAGCGCCAGAGCTGAGCTCTGCCTGGCCTCCCCTCCTGCTCCCTCCTGGCCAGGCTCTCCCCCAGCCCAGAGAGCTTCTCCAGAGACAAGAGCTGAGAGAACAATGCCCCATGATTGGCGCTGGCAGCTTCCCCAAGAGCAGAGCAGCAGGTGAGCAGGTGGAGCCCTGATTGCAAGTCCCGTGATGAGCAGAGAGGGATTGATTAGTTTGAGCCTCTTAAGTTGAGTGGCTCCAAAATATCCCCAGAGAGCACTTTCCTCCCCTTGGCTCCTGTCCCCAAAGCTGCCTGTCCTGCTTCCCTCCACAGCCAACCTGCTCCATCTGATCCTCCTCCTTTTTCCATGTTAAACTGCTTGGAATGTCAGGAGTTCAAATAGAAAGAAGGAAAACATCTAGTGCACGCTACATGCCAAAGAGAGTGCCCTGATCTTCAAACAGCCTCATGAAGCCCCCCTCTCCTGAGGATGTTGCTACTACCCCCAGTTTAAGGATGGCTCAGAGAGACAAGTGAAGGACCCGAAGTCACACAGCTTCAAAGCCAGAAGAGATGGTACACAAAAGACAGAGCACTGGGTTGCTGTGCATGCCAGCTCTTTCCCTGTCCTCCTGAGGACCCAATGTGCCCTGTGAGAACCCAGCCCCCATCCATGGCCTTTAGAAGCTAGTCAGGCTGACAGCAAGTCTGAAAGCTGGATCTCTCAGCTTAGTGCAGAACCAGCTCAGGCCGGAAGCAGGCTGCAGTTCTGAACTCTCATCCATTCTGCTGGGGTTGAGGCCATATCCTCTTTAGTCAAGAGCTTGGCCACTTCCAAGTCTAGTGAGATAAGTGTCAAGGAGGCCAGGCCTATGTCTAATGAGCAGAAGGTAGAGTTGGCAGGTGTAACCCCCGGGATGGTTACACCCCCAAACACCAGAGAAGTCAATGCCTAAGAGATTCCTAGGATTCATTCATCGGAATACGCCAACCAAATCTTATTCCCACAAGGCCTTTACATCTCTGCAACAAAGGGTGAGATGGGATGAGTTAAGCGGATGTACCTGTCCATCCTAGACCTCACTCAGTCTTCTCTCCTTACTAATGTCATCTTTATTTTATTTTTTTTTAGTCGTATTTTTTTTAATTTTTTATTGTTGGCTGTTCAAAACATTACATAGTTCTTGATATATCATATTTCACACTTTGATTCAAGTGGGTTATGAGCTCCCATTTTTACCCCATATACAGATTGCAGAATCACATCAGTTACACATCCATTGATTTACATATTGCCATACTAGTGTCTGTTGTGTTCTGCTGCCTTTCCTATCCTCTACTATCCCCCCTCCCCTCCCCTCCCCTCCTCTCTTCTCTCTCTGCCCCCTCTACTGACATTCATTTGTCCCCCTTGTATTATTTTTCCCTTTCCCCTCACTTCCTCTTGTATGTACTTTTGTATAACTCTGAGGGTCTCCTTCCATTTCCATGCAATTTCCCTTCTCTCTCCCTTTCCCTCCCACCTCTCATCCCTGTTTAATGTTAATCTTCTTCTCATGCTCTTCGACCCTACTCTGTTCTTAGTTACTCTCCTTATATCAAAGAAGACATTTGGCATTTGTTTTTTAGGGATTGGCTAGCTTCACTTAGCATAATCTGCTCTAATGCCATCCATTTCCATGTAAATTCTATGACTTTGTCATTTTTTAATGCAGAGTAATACTCCATTGTGTATAAATGCCACATTTTTTTATCCATTCATCTATTGAAGGGCATCTAGGTTGGTTCCACAGTCTTGCTATTGTGAATTGTGCTGCTATGAACATCGATGTAGCAGTGTCCCTGTAGCATGCTCTTTTTAGGTCTTTAGGGAATAGACCGAGAAGGGGAATAGCTGGGTCAAATGGTGGCTCCATTCCCAGCTTTCCAAGAAATCTCCATACTGCTTTCCAAATTGGCTGCACCAATTTGCAGTCCCACCAGCAATGTACAAGTGTACCCTTTTCCCCACATCCTCGCCAGTACTTGTTGTTGTTTGACTTCATAATGGCTGCCAATCTAACTGGAGTGAGATGGTATCTGTTCATGGATAGGCAGAACTAACATCATCAAAATGGCGATATTACCAAAAGTTCTCTATAGGTTTAATGCAATGCCAATCAAAATCCCAACGGCATTTCTTGTAGAAATAGAGAAAGCAATCATGAAATTCATATGGAAAAATAAACGACCCAGAATAGCAAAAACAATGCTAAGCAGGAAGTGTGAATCAGGCGGTATAGCAATACCAGACTTCAAACTATACTACAGAGCAATAGTAACAAAAACAGCATGGTACTGGTACCAAAACAGGCGGGTGGACCAATGGTACAGAATAGAGGACACAGAAACCAATCCACAAAACTACAACTATCTAATATTTGATAAAGGGGCTAAAAGCATGCAATGGAGGAAGGATAGCATCTTCAAAAAATGGTGCTGGGAAAACTGGAAATCCATATGCAACAAAATGAAACTGAATCCCTTTCTCTCGCCTTGCACAAAAGTTAATTCAAAATGGATCAAGGAGCTTGATATCAAATCAGAGACACGCCGTCTGATAGAAGAAAAAGTTGGCTATGATCTACATACTGTGGGGTCGGGCTCCAAATTCCTCAATAGGACACCCATAGCACAAAAGTTAATAACTAGAATCAACAAATGGGACTTACTCAAACTAAAAAGTTTTTTCTCAGCAAAAGAAACAATAAGAGAGGTAAATAGAGAGCCTACATCCTGGGAACAAATCTTTACTCCTCACACTTCAGATAGAGCCCTAATATCCAGAGTATACAAAGAACTCAAAAAATTAGACAATAAGAGAACAAACAACCCAATCAACAAATGGGCCAAGGACCTGAACAGACACTTCTCAGAGGAGGACATACAATCAATCAACAAGTACATGAAAAAATGCTCACCATCTCTAGCAGTCAGAGAAATGCAAATCAAAACCACCCTAATGTCATCTTTAAACAAGCGAAAGAATCCAACAAAAGGTTAAATAAATAGAAACAATTTGGAAAGGTGATCACTAGGGTTGGGAGGGGAGAAGTAGATCAAAGGGTTCCAATTTGCAGTTAGGTGGGATGACAAAGCCTAGAAATCTAACATACAGTGTGAGAGCTATATTTAATAATATTACATTATATATGGAAAATTTGCAAAGATAGATTTTAGATGCCCTTACCAGGAAAAAAAAAAAAAAAATATATATATATATATATATATATATATATATATATATATATATGGAAAGTAATGGATATGTTAATTTGTTGGACTGTAGTAATTTCAATATGTATATCAAAGCATCATGTTATACACCATACAGATATACAATGAAGAATAATTTTTAAAAAATCTTAAGGAGGAAGAAAGGAAAAAGAACGATCAGTGTCCATTAGGTAATTTGCACTGTGGTTTTCAAGCTTGAAGGTTTTCAAGAATCCCTTGTGACCAGGCATGGAGGCACATGCCTGTAATTCCAGCAGCTTGGGAGACTGAGGCAGGAGGATTGTGAATTCAAAGCCAGCTTCAGCAACTTAGGAAGACACTTAGCAACTCAGTGAGACCCTGTCTCTAAATAAAATACAAAATAGGGCTGGGGATATGGCTCAGTGGTCGAGTGCCCCTGAGTTCAATCCCTGATACCCTCCTCCCGCCCAAAAAAAGAATCCCTCATGGTGACTATAGAAAAGAATAGGTTGATGACCCCCTTCTAGAGATTTTAATTAATTCATTCATTCTCTAATCCTATTCATTAAGCTCTGTTATAGGGTCTGGAGCCATAACAGCAAAAGTTTCTACTCCCAAGGAGTTTATTCGAAAGAAAATGGAGAAAATAGACAAAAGAAAGAAAGAAAGATATGAGAGAGTATATGCTTTACGGAAACATGGAGCAATAAGGGGTTGAATGGACCCTACCAAGAGTAAATCTGGGGTGTGCATTTTTTATTAATTCTATTTAGAATATATTTTTAAATACTCACAAAAGCATGGGATATAATTTGCTCTAATTTAGTCCCCAGCACTTTATTCCTCCCTTCCTTCTCCCTTTCCCTATTATCCTTACTCTATTCCACTGATCTTTCTGTAATTTTTTATAGTTTTCTTTTAGTGTCTTGTGGATAGACTGGATGTTAAGATTCACTGTGGCATATTCAAGTATGTACATGAGAAAGTTCGGTCAGATTCATCCCATTGTTCTTCCTTATCTCGTCCCTCTTTCCTCTCCCTCAATCTCCTTCCTCTAACTAGATACACAGGGCATTCTAGTGCAGTATATCCTGGATACTTTGAAAAACAGTGACCTATTCCTGCAAAACTTTTATGTAGAAATTTCATCTAATATTTATGCTGGTTGTGGTAGCTATTGTCATCATTATTCACATGTAACAGATAGGACACTGAGGTTCAGGGGAAAAAAGAATTTACTAAACTTATCATCACTAATAAGAAGCAGAGACTGACTCAAGAGCCTGATCTTTCCTTATGCAACCCATTAACAGTGAGAACTACCTGTGGCGAAGCCAGCATCAGAAGCAGTGGGTCTTCCTATTACCCCATTACCCCAGCATTGCCCCAATCTTCCCTATTTGTAAAGCACATTTTCAAACTCTGTCTCATTTGAGGCTCACTAATCTAAGGAAGAGTGAAGTCTCTGCTTTCTCCACCTCTAGCCATGAATGGCAGGCACTGACTATTCTTCCATACACCTGAAAACCCAACCCAGACTCATCAAGATTAGGTGAGAACTACCAGAAATGGGAAATGGTCTTATCTGCATGCTTAGGGAGACCCCTGGATTTAAGACCTAACAGAGCTTTGGACTTTTCCCAAACCTCTGGGTAACCAGACCCATGCAACTGACTGTAGACTTGGTTCCCTGTACCCCAACCTCCTCCTGCTTTCCTTTGAGCTCAACCTTTCCCTGAACTCTCAGTTTCTGTCTCAAGAGCTGCTCTAACCAGGTTGGCAGTGTCTGATGATGGTAACAGCAGTCACAATAGTGAGTGAAATAATAATAAGCACTTACAAAAGTGTTTGGCAAACAGTAAACCCTCAAAAAATATTTGTTTAATGAAGGGTTGAATGAATAAATAATTATAGCTAACATTTACAACTGCTTACTATGTTCCACGTGCCATGTGAGGCACTTTTGCATTTAAATCGCACAAGAGCCCTACAAGATAGGTACTATTTTCATTACTCTCTTTCAACCAAAAGGGAACTTTGAAAGGTCAAGTTATTCGCTCAGGTTCACAATGCTAGGAAATGGTCAAGCTTGCATTTGAACCTGTGCCAGTCTGATTCCAAATCCCATGCTCTCAGACATGATCTGTCATCAGAAAACAAGATTATATCATCATAATCTGCTTTCTGATTAGCGTGGCCCAGGACTCTTGCTGGAAATCTCTGTAGAATCACAGGAGACAATGGGTCAGATTGTCTTGAGTAACAGCACAGGCTTAGATCAAGACAAGCTTTCTCCATCCCTCTGGGTGGACTCATGGGGGCTCATTTTTAGGCCAACTGATAGCTAATGAGCTTCCTGTAGCCTCATCACTGCACTGATGTCATCACAGGTCCCTCATCACTGCACTGATGTCATCACTGATGATGAATGCTGGTTTTGCAACATGCCGGCAAAAATCTTTCAAACTCCATCCATGGAGAGGTAAGCCCCTGGTAAAGCCACATAATTTTAAAAGGGCTTGAGAGGTGAGACATTAGGGAATCTCCAAAGGAGACAGAGAAGCAATAGTGTGATTTCTCTCCCTCTGTTCCCACATCCGCGGAGCTCCAAGTACTAAATTAGGGACATCTTCCAAACACATTCCCAAATCAGCTTCCCTTTTAAGCAAAGCTAAAAAAAGACATGGCACTCTAAATGCTGTCCCTTCCCATGCTGGTAAGCAGCTTATTTAGCCCAGTGTGTGGCCACCTTAAGAGCCTGGAGGAGAGAGTGTGCCGCTGGGAATTATCTCTGGGAGTGCTGGGGGTCCAGTGAGTCACTGGGAGGATGGGGGGAGAGGAGGAGAAGGGGCAGGGAACCAGCTCCTGTGGCTGGGCATGAACAGGGATCCCTGCAGGGTAGGGTGAGGGTGATGTGGAAAGGCCAAGGGGTGGACACATATTTTCATGTGCATAAAAACCAGAGGCTTAGAATTTGACAAGTGGAAGGAGGTAGACTGTTTGGTCCAGCCCCCATCCTTTCACAGATGAGAAAACTGAGGACTTGGAAGAACAGGAAAGGGGGTAAGCTTTTTTTAAAGTGAAAGTCCATCAGTATGAATTATTTTAAGCACCTAAATTATAGTCCCTAGGGCTCTGGAGCACAGGTGGTGTCTCTCTCTCTCTCTCTCTCTCTCTCTCTCTCTCTCTCTCTCTCTCTCTCTCTCTCTCTTCTAAAGATGAAAAAGTTCAGCCTAAGAAGCATCTTGCTGAAATTTACACAAGAAGTTAGTCTGAAAACAAAAAGTAGAGCCTAGACTTCAGATCCAGGGTTTTGTCGACTTCAGCCCCATAAATCCAGTAAAAGAGATTAACCCACGATTTTACCTCGTGGAGGAATGTTCTTTCTCTGATAATAGAGAATGCATCATTTGTCAGAAGTTGGAGCCATGCATGTCTTTTGAGAATGAGAAAAACAGGAAAAAAAAAGTGTGAAAATTGAATTAGAAAAGATGAATTTTTAAGTTGAAAAAGCTCTAATTTCACAGAAAGAGACAATGCCCAATGCCCAAAAGGGTAAAGCAACTTCAAAGCTCATGAAAGGTTAAGTTGTATAAAGAAAGGAGCAAAGACTCAGGAGCCCAGATTCTCATTTCTCATCCCAGGCTAGACCTTTACCAGCCACATATATCAGATGGGTTACTTAACCTCCCTAATCCTCCATTTCTTTATGTATGAACTGGGAGTAAAAATAGTGTCTTCATATGGTTGCTTTGAGAATTAAATACAAAACGACCAACATGTAGGAGACCTCTCACAACATTTTTTTTTCCCCTTAAAGAAGGACCCAAGACTAAACAAGCCTTCTTAGTCTATGAAAGTGTAGAGAATTCTGGGTGAGGAGTGTGTAACAGCCTTACTGGGTATAGCTATTTCTTGTCTTTTGCAGAGGACGACAATGGTCACAGTCACCCAGCTCAGCACACCTCCTTCACTGTGGGAATCGCCGTGGTACATTGACCAATGGCCTATGCATAAGCCAGGCCAATCAGAGTTTTCTCCTAGGAGCTTCCAGCAAGAATAAAAGGAAAGAAAGGAACTCAGTCTCTCTGGTGACAGTCTTGGAACACGACTGGTAGGAGCCACAGGTGCATAGATTTGTTCTTTGCTTCATAAAGGAAGCCAGCACAAGAGAGGGGAAATGACATGTTTCCCTTCAAGGAGAGAAACGATCCAAGTTAAATGGAGTCCCTAATTCCAAATGTTCCTATAGCCCAGGCATAACTTTGATCCAGAGCTTGCAAGATGACTCAATGCCCTTCTGGTGAATTCCTCTCTTCTTGCCTAAGATCTCTTTTTGCCTAAGTATTTCTTTCCATTGGGATGAACCTCCTGCCTTAACCAGTGGTGGTTCTTAAGTGTGGAATACAGATATCTAGTAGATTTTCATTTGGGGTCTAAGATTTAAATGCAGGAAACCTTCAAGACCTAGGATAATGGAATAAGGAGATTCCGATATGTACCTCACATTGCCCCCCTGACTTATCCCCCACTCCTAAACCCGGCAGCATAAAGGATGTATATATTTCCCTACAAATAAAGGCCTTTTTGAACTTTGTGGCATTATTTTTCATATAGGAAACTTATAACACCCCATACATGGAGGTGATTTCTATTTATAATTTTTATACAAAATGACCCCCTGGTCTTTCTTGGCTTAAATCTCTAGTTTTCTCCAGGGAGTCTGGCTATGGAAGAACCTGTCCGATTTCTAAAACTCCTCGAATGTTCTCTCTGCCTGGCTCTCGTGAGCTGAGCAACCTTCCTCCACCATGCCCCTTCACCAGGATGCTGTGCCTTACCTTGGGTCCAGAGCAATGGAGCTGACCAACCATGAACTGAACCTCTGAAACCATGAGCCACAATAAATTTTGCCTCTTCTAAGTCGTTCTTGTCAGGTATTTGATCATAGCAAGGAAAAACAGACTAACGGAGGATAATAGTTCTTCCCTCAAGGCTTTGTGGATTAAATGAGTGAATATCTAGAAAGTACTAAAACAGTGGTTATTAATCTCCTTATTTCTGGCACTCAATAAGCATTCAACACCCACCAGCCATCATCTCACAGTCATCATCCTCATCATCATTAAAAGACAAATATAAGTTTACCTGAGAAGCTGGTAAGATGATATGATCAGAAGAAAGGACTCAGGGAGTGCCAAAAGATTTTATGCTTGAATCCTGGCAAATTATTCCAGCAAACTGCAGAGTCAAGGGTGTAGATAATGTCAGCTGACCCTCCAAAGCAGGTATCATTAAAGTTTTTCAGGAAAGTATAAAATGGTAAATATTTTAGGCTTTATAGGCCTTAAAAGACTGTGTCCTCAATTCTTTAAGCAGCTATTCTCAAGAAATGGTTAATATGTTAGTTAGCTTTCCATTGCTGTGAGAAAAATGCCTGAGGTATTCAACTTAAAGGAAAGAAACATTTATTTTCATTCATAGTTTGAGAGGTTTTGGTACACAGCTTTTGGCCCTGTTGCTTTGGGCCTGTGGCAGCATGATACATCATGGTGGGGGGAGCATGTGGTAGAGAAGGACCGTTCACCTTATGGTGACTGGGAAACAAAGAGAGAAACAAGAAGGAACTGGAGTTCCAATATTTCCCTCTAGGGCACACCCAGAAAGACCTAACTTCTTCCTGCCTCTTAAAGGTTACCCTGTCTCCCAGTAGTACCATGGGCTGTTGACCAAGCCTTTAGCAAATGGGCTTTTGGGGGACACGTCCAACCCACAGAATTCTATCCCTGAACCCCAATGGCTTGTGCCAAATTCATTATGTAAACTGCACTGAGTCCTTCTACAAGAGCCCCCAAATTCTTTTTTTTAAATATTTATTTTTTTAGCTTTAGGTGGACACAATTTCTTTATTTTATGGTGCTGAGGATCGAACCCAGCGCCTTACACACACCAGGCAAGTGCACTACTACTTGAGCCGTATCCCCAGCCCTCCAAATTCTTAACTATCCCAATGTTGCTGAAAAGTCCAAGCCCTCCGAGACTCAAGGCAAACTCAGATGTGAGACTCAGTTAAAATTAAACAAGAAGCTACATACATCCAAGAAACAATGGCACAGGGTAAACAATTCTATCCCCAAAGAGAGGAATCAGCAGATAGTAAGAAGGGCTCAGACCAAAGCAAGATCAAAGCCTGGAGGGGCAACACTAAAACCTATAGCTCCATGTCTCGTATCCTGGGCACACAATAATGTGACGTGAGCTCCAGAGGGCTTGGGAGGCTCTTCCCCCCGTGGCCTTGCTGGTCCCACATCCCATGGCCCATCTCTTGGGCTGGCTCTGCTTATGTTCTGCCTGCAACTTTCCTCAACAGACATTTCACGTTCTGACTTCTCTGATCTCCTGGGGTGTCCGTTACAACTTTGGTTTCACCTTCCACAGCCTCACACATCACCCTGACAGGGTTGCTTTCAGGGACTCTGATTCTGCCACACATGGCTTAGCCTCCCAGGCTTTCCTTGGGAATCTTGGTGGAAGCCTCCATGACCCCATAACTCTTGCATTTTCCATCCCTGCAAAACCAGCACCATGTGGCTGACACCAACTCTGTTGCTGATGCAAGTTGTATCCCAGGCCCACTTGAACCACAGCTGCAGTGGCCTCTGAGCACCTGGATGGCTCAATATGGGGAAACCTTTTACACAGAGGCCTTTGGGGGACATTTCAAAACATAGCACCTAATGATCTGTTGTGAATTTTATGTTTGAAAATGTAAAAACCATTCTTTGTTCATGGTATACACACAGGTTGTGGGCTACATTTGGTCCGTGGGCCATAGTTTGCCAACCTCTGCTCCAGACAATGACTAGGCACTGTGCTGCAAAGGGTATCACAGGCTGAGCTTTGTTAGGCAGGGGAAAAGGAAAAGAGTTTAAATAGAATTTCCAGGTCGGATTTGCATGTGACAAAGCAACATAGAGAATGGATTGGGAGCGAAGAGGAAGGAGGAGGTTTAAGTTGACAGTCCAATTAGAAAATTACTATCACTCTAATGGATGTGATATTTGTACAGGGGCAGTATTGATAAGGATGGTAATAGATATTTAAGAGCAAAATTAACATAGCTGGTTGTCTAGATTTAGGCAATAAGAGGGAAAGAGAGGCAGAATGCTCAAATGCATGTGCTTATCCAATGACAGATCCATCTCCTCTCAGGGTAGAAGAAAGTGCCCCATCCCCAGAAGCATTCAAACAGTGTATAGATTCCTGCCTGACAGGTGTTCTGTAGACAGCAATGGATGAAGATAGGAACAGATAAAGTCTCTCCTAGCAGTAAGGGTCCATGATCCTATAGCTCTGTGATCATCTTTATCACTAAGAGGAGCAAATGATTTGTTTAGTCAATGAGGAATATAGACAAACTTCAACCCTCAATAAAAATCACCTCATTTTGCAGAAAGCTGTCTATTTGCTAAAGTGCTCACATCCATTATCTCTCTGAGGGGCCTGGAAAAGGACTAAGCCTGAAACGCATCAGACAAATGTTATCATTATTATTTTTAAAACATGTTCCACTTGAATATAAGACTTCTCTACCTTATTTCAAATTTATTGCAACTACTCTGACTTGGATCCAGTGAGTTGCTCATTTCCACACCCTTCTCATTTCACGGACAACACTTAGCATGTTGCAAAAACACCAGTGTTTGTCAAATCCTAGTAATCCATCATGGGCCAGCCTGGAAAGCATTTCCCCAATACTGCACAGAAGACTCATTTGACCCATTGTTGGTACCCATTACAATAATAGCAGTATTATTACTAATAAGAACAGTCATCATTTATTTGATATTAATTTTGCAACAGAAGCTGGGCAAGGCTCTTCACAGATATTCTCCATTACACCTCTCAAGAACCCAGTGTGACAGACTCCATTTCAGTGCCTGTCTTACAAATGCAAAAGCTGAGGCTTTGAGAAGAGAAGCAAGCTGCTTGCTCAAGGCCATGAACAGGTTAATGATAATAACCTCCCAAGACACAGGAAAGCATTTTTGGATATATTTATTCAAGGAGGGAGAGATCGAGTCTGCTCAGTGTGCCAGGACCGGTAATAAGGATTTTTGTCAAAATTGTCTCTCAGTCTCAGAATGGCTCGGGCAAACACAGGCCTCTTGGCCCACAGTGTCTGAGGCAAAAACACGGTTTCTGGGTCCCCAGGCTGCAGCCGCCGGTGCGGCTACCGGCCAGCAGAGGGCAGCTGCGGGAAGCCGTCCAAGGACAACCTCCACCCATTAGAGCTAATTAAACCGCACGAGACAAGAGGCAAGCGCGTTTGTACACAGGAAAGCAAACAGAAAAACTCCCGGGTTGAGGGAGGCAGGGGGATCTGCGGGGAGGGACGTTTATCAGTTCCAAGAAGCCGGCAGAATGGTGCCGAGGTGGCTGCCTGCAGAGCGACACAGGCGGTAAGAGCCAGACCTGGGGGCTCCCCCTGTCCTCCCTCAGGCCATCAAAAGAGCCTGCGTCCAGGGTAAAAATGCTGCGCAGCCCACTGAGGGACTGCAGCCCAAAGGGCCGCCTGATTGGAACAGAAAACCCAACTCAGACATACCAAGAAATGCTTCGGATGCCCATATGGTGTGTGCTCCCAAAGCAGGGTGAAACCCACAAACATTTAGGGTGACCAGTGAGTTTTAGTATTAAAATCCAGATGATCCTGAGCAAACCATGATGGTCAGTTACATGTCCACTGAATGTGCATGGAGGGAATGCACACCTACTAACCCAAGGGAGTGGATGTAGCTCAGATGTGAGCGCATGCACGCACACACGCACACAGTCTACGCAAATGGAAATCTGACCCACCAATACTTAAACGCATATTGAAGTAGGAGATTGCCTGATTGAGAAAGACTGAATTCCAGTCCTATCCCTCCCACAAATCTGTGCAACCTTGATCAAGTTACCAAACCATTCCTAGTCTCCCTTTATTTGTAAAATGGAGGAATCAGCTTCATCTAGTTTCTTAAAATCATACAGCTCAGAGCATGAAGCACAACTCAAGAAGCTGGGGAACCAAGTCAAGTTCCAAGGAATCCTCTGACAACCCCTAGACCAAATCACCAATTTGCGGGGGGGGGGGGGGGGGAGCAGGGAGATTAGAAAAGTTTCTCAGAACATGTCCAGTCCAGGAACTGTTACATGCCACATCATTGGGAGTTCCTCACCTCTTTGGCAATCTGAGAATCTTTAAGTCAGCCCATCTATGATTTTCTCCCTAGGAACACAATCGTACTGAATTTACAACTTCTTTTTCTGTCTTCTTTTTTTTCCATATAATTTTAGTAGAGCATAGGAATGGCTTATGCATGTTTTTAAATGGGCTCTTTCCTTACATGGCTATCTGCACCCTTTTAGTTTGCTATTTGATCTCCCTGCACCCCTCCCCCAATCTACTTTAAATAACATTCCAGGGGAGGAAAATCACCAGGCCTATATCTTTTCTCTATTATTGGATTCTTTCTTTAGAAAAAAATTTCCCAAAATTAAATTGCTAAAATTAAATCATATTTTAAGACTCTTCATACACATTGCCAAATTGTTTTCTAGAACAGTTGCCCTGGATTACATGCCTACCAGCAGCGCATGAGAGTCTCGACATCATGTTCTCTAAAGCATTGGCCGGCTTCAGTCTTCTTGTTTTTGTTTAAGCTTTGCTATTCAATAGGGGAAGAGAAAGTTATCTCATGGCTTTAATAAGCCTGTCTTTGATTATTAGAGAGAGGGAACATTTTTTTTCCTTGTGTTTGTTAACTAGTTGTATGAATTTCCTCTTTTGAGATTTCTCTGATCATGCCCTCTGTTCATTTATCTGCTGGGGTCTTAGTGAATTTAATTGATTTGCATGCACTCTTTACATAATAAAGATAGTAATCCTTTGTCATATTTGCTGTATTTTTCTAGTTTGCTTTATGTCTTTTCCTTTGTGGTTTCTTCTATCACTTCTAAGCTTTATACAGCCACCCCATTCTCCAGAGACTTAATAAATATTCATTTCTAATTCCTGATTTTTTTTCCTCCTGGGATGATTTGATTCTATAAGCTGAAGATTCCATAAGAGTATAAGTCCATGATTCTTTGCTTCCAAGAGGACTACTTCCAGCACTAGGGTACCTATCATTGCATAGACTCCCTTATATGCTCATCTTTCCTCATTGTTCTCAGTCACCCTTTAGATTATAAGTCCCCCAAAGGCAGGGACTTTATTTCTCTCATTCCTCTCATATCCCAGGAGCCCCATATTATGGCAGACACATAGTGGGTAAGTGCTAAAATACCTGTTATTTGATTATCTTCCTGACCTGCTCCCAGCCCTTGAGGTTGCTCCAGTTCTGGCCCCACATTCACACATGCAGAATGCATGATCCGATGTGTAAGACCACTTAGAACAGCAGAGGTGGGAAAAAGAAAAGACAGAAATAGCTGAATTAAAAATGCAAAAGATCATGGCATATAGAAGATGATAAACAGTCCAAAATGCCAAGAGCACAGGTTGTGTGTGACTGCGATAGGAAATGTGGCTGAAAATGGAAGTTGGACCTGACTGGGGAAGGGCTCTGAAGGCGATTTTGAAATTTCAGCCACAAAAATTCCATTTTCCACAGTGCAACCAGAGTGATCTTTGTGAAAGGTAAAATTCGCTCCTGCCATTCTCCTGCCTTACAATCTGCCAAGGTTTTCCTTCACCGTCTGGGACTCTAGGAGTCTCCAAGTACCAGCCTTCCTCAGTCACAGCCTCCCTCTACCCTCTTCTTGCTCACATATCACTTCCTTGCTGCCTAACAACTGTGCCAAGCCTATCTAGTTCAATCCCCTAGAATTCAGCATAGCAGGCCTAAGAGGTGAGGGCTAAATTTGCCTAACTGTTTTAAGTAAGTAAACTCACAGGCAGCTAGAACTCAGAGGGTGAGGGAGTAAGCAGGATCCGGTGTGTATTTGAGAAAGAAAGCTCTGCTGACTGGTGGAGAGCATCTTGGATCTGTAGAAACAGAGAGAAGGAATGATGTTACGTGGAAAAGACTGGTATGTGACCTTATCTAGGAGGAGGATTTGATCCAGAAAAAAAACTGAAGATGCACTTGGTATTGGGAAGGAAGAAATAAAGCAATCTACAGGCCCCTAAACAAACAGAAAGCGATGAAGTATAACTCACATCTATATAATCCTATCTCCATTGTACAGATGAGAAATCTAAGACCCTGGAAAGTGAACTCAGGATCTCCAAGCTTGAGAGCCATGCCCATGGTCAGGAACTGGGGTCCAGTGCTCAGCCCTGTCTGAGCTCTGCTACATCACAGACGCCCTCCGTGGATTATTGCAGTGGGCAAACCATGCCTTGGGAGTAATGATCCAGATGAATAATCTTCTCTGGCCTTTGGTCCCAGAGAGGAGAGCTGCAGTGTCACTTGCCTTCCTTAAGAGAGTTAAAATATCACAAGTCAGGGAGGAGGCCATTTGCCGCCACATTAACAGTAAATGCCATTTGCTCCCAGTGATATCTTCACATCTGACTCTTTCTTCCCTCCCCTGTGGCTGAAATTACAACAGAATGGAGCAAGAACCAAGGGAAGAAAGAGATAAACAAGGGTCGGAGAGAGACAGGGAGTGACGCCTCTGTTCAAGTGGGCAGACAGGCTGAGAGACCCAGATGTCCTTATCCTCCACTGGAGCCAGGGACATCTTTATTGAGGTAGTGATTACAGGAGGCTCAGCAGGAAGCTGGCGGGGTGTGGGTGGCAGGCTCAGTGGAGCAGTCTCTGGATGCATGAGAAGGGGAGGTAGAGAGAGGGACTGCAAGGCCCTGTGATTCTCCCCTACTCGGCACTCCCAAAGCTTCCCTTGTGTTCAGAAGTCATCTGCTTCCTGGAGCTTAGATAAATTACGCTAATCACTTTAATACAGAGCTTGTGCATATCTGTCATGTTTCTTCAGAGAGAGAGAGAGAAGTGGAAGGTAATAGAGGTACCAGGACCTGCACCTGTCTTTGAGCCTGGGAACAAAGCCTGGGTGAGTGCACAGCACAAAGAAGGGAAGATTCCAGAAAGTGCTGCACCAGCTCAGTTCACCTCTTCAACTCTTTCCAGAAACATGCCTCCAAATGCAAGTACAGGGTCTATTTGAAGGCAGCCTTAGTGGCTGACGCTGGTCCAAGAATGAGTTGGCTCTGCAGAGGCAGGGCTCATAGGGAAATACGTTAAGGTTGGGGGAATGAGGTACCAGAGCCCAGTCTCCCAAAATACACCAACCAAGGAATTTGATCTGCCAGGAGCAGACAACTGGTATCCCTTTCCTTTCTTTCCTGCCCCTCTTTCTTTCTACTTTTTTATTATTATTATTTTTTTACTCACTAACTACTTTCTTTTCTTTTTTTAGCCTTTCTTTCTTTCTTTCTTTCCTTTTCCTGAAGCCAACTCCATGTAGCTTTTCTATGTTAAGACAATAAGTTTTTCCTTTGCCCTTCACTTCGAGATACAGAGCCTTAAATTTTTTACAAAAAGAAATGCAGTGGTTTATGGTTTCCTTTGGGCTTCTCGGTGCCTATTTGCACTTAGGTAAACAGAGGCATCATTTTAAGGTAAAGGAGCATGTATGTGTGTTTGTGTGCCTGGGCACGTGTGTAAGATCAGATCCTGGGAGGAAAAAGAGGAGGAAGGCACAGAGAGAATAAGTCAGATTCATTCATTCATTCTTCAAGTCAGTGGAGAAATATTTGCTGTGAACTCACTGTAAACCGGGTGCTGTGCTGACCTTAGCTCTATGGAGGCCCAGACTGGTACAGGAGTGCCCAGCAACCAGGAAATTGTAGTGAGCTCAGTCCTGTGGGTAGGAGTCTCATATGGAATGCAGATGAAGGGCCCACAGAGGAATCCAAGGCTTTGGGAATCATTTCTCAGAATGAAACTACTCAGGAAAAAGAGGGTGTGTCTAAAACTATGTCTAAGAAGAAAGAGGAGGGCCAAGTTAAAGTAGCCCTGCTGGTCAGTACATACAAGAAACAGGCTGGAGCAAGAGCTAAGAGTAAGGGCAGTAAATGAGGAACATGGCAGGGATTTATCTCTGTGTGTGTGCATTTAGTTCATAAGTAGAAAAGAAAAAGTGCTGGCTATTCAAAATCCACATGTATATACACTTCTCAGATTCCCCTAGAAGAAAGAACCCAGGGAAAGAGGTCTGATTCCTCTGGACGTGGTGATTGTTGGAAATACAGAGCAGGAGGGTGGAACTCTAAGACACAAAAGCTGTTTTAAAATATAGGTTTTGCTGGGAATGGTGGCACATTCCTGTAATCACAATGGTTCCAGAGGTGGAGGTAGGAGGATTGCAAGTTCAAACCAAGCCTCGGCAACTTAACGAGGTGCTATGTAAGTCAGTGAGACCCTGTCTGAAAATAAAAAAATAAAAAGGGCCAGACATGTGGCTCAGTGGTTAAGCATCCCTGAGTTCAATCCCTGGTACAAAAATAAAATAAAATAAAATAAATAGGTTTATTATTACTCAGATATGTGAAGCTAATGGATCAGAAGATGATTGCCATTAAAAAGATTCTTGTTATACTCACACATTTAAAGACGAGAGGATATACCATACCATGACAGTCTGCATGGGTAAGAACCAGGGCCACTTAAGAGGCAGAGTAGAACAGATGAGAACAGGGAATAAGAACCCTCATGGGAGTTTCTGTGAAAAAGCTGGACAAATGAGGGTGAGCAGGCTTAGGATTGGTTAGTTTAAATGATTCCAGTGGACTCCGTCCACTGAGTTGGGGGCTGTCCTTGTGCCTGACCTGGGGTAGTTAGAAGAAGGTAACAGTGGTCCAAAGTATAAAAGCCCAATGAGAGAGGAGATTGGGGTAGAGGCTCTGGACTGGGTCACAGGCATATGAGATGCGCTTATGGGTGAGCCTTTACTATCTCTAGGAAATGGCTAGTCCTGGACCAGCAGGCCCTCCAGGGTCAGCAAGGTCCCAAGCTGGTAAAGCACCAAAAATGCAGAAAATGAAAAGTTACGAGTAGTACAGATGTCCAGCTGGGAAGGGTGAGTGAGAGTAGAGAGTGGAGAACCAAAAAAGGTGGAGATGACAGGCAGGGGGAGGAGAGACACTCCTGAGCACAGTTGGGTTTGATGGTGTGAATGCTTTCTGTGCCTCAAAGAGAGACAACAAGAAATGGAGAGAAATGGCAGCTGACATCAGGAAATGAACAGCTGGAGAAAGAACCAAGGCAAGTAAAGAAAATGCTTAGGAAGGTTTGCCAATGACAGACAGGCAAGCCCCCGTTTATTGACTCAACTTTGTTCATCAGTGCTTTTGGATTTGGGGAGGGGCTGGTGTGAAAATATATGCGACCACCCAAAGATACCCCACTTCTATTTAAATTTTTATACTTATATTTAAATCTAGTGCCATGGTTTTCAAGGTTTATGAGCCATGGATCCTTTTAATTTGAGACTCTTTGCAGTAGTACTGCACTTAAAAAGACAGAAGCAAAACCACTCTGGCTAAAATGGAGGTTTTCTGGTCCTATCAACCCACCTCCTCTCAGCCCTCACGGTCCTTGGGCCCCTCTACTTAAAGTGCATAATTTAAAAACCTTACTCTGGGACAGCAGTAAACCTTACAGACTGGAGATAGCGTGTGGTCAGTTTTGAGGCAAACCTGGAAATAGGTTTGAGTTGAAGTATCAATCTAAAAGGTGGCCATTTTCAGTCACCCTAAAGACGCCCCACTCCAGAGAGGAGCCACATATCTTCATATATACAGTACAGGGAAGAAGGTGAGAGAATGTTCTTTTCCAATCATGTGAGTCAGGGTTTGAAACTGGCCTCTGAATCTTGGCAAACAGCTACACTTCTATGTTTAAACACAATTCAGAATAGTCATCATACAGAATCAACTGAATTGTTCATCAAAGTATGACTAAAGAAAAAATGGTATATGTACACAATGGACTACTATTCAGCCCATGTATAAAGAGGGAAATTCAGTCATTTGTTACAATATGGATGAATCTGAATCATATGATGTTAAGTAAAATAAGCCA
Source organism: Marmota flaviventris (assembly GCF_047511675.1). Taxonomy (NCBI): domain Eukaryota; kingdom Metazoa; phylum Chordata; class Mammalia; order Rodentia; family Sciuridae; genus Marmota; species Marmota flaviventris. The sequence goes on from NC_092510.1 coordinate 89,776,254, forward strand.
GGCACAGATAAACAAATAAAACCACATGTTATGGTTTGAATAAGTATTTCCTAAAGATGCATGTGTTAAAGGATCGGTCCCCAGGGTGGTACTATAGGGAGAGAAGTGGGAGAAGTGGGGCCTTGTGAGAGGTCCTAAGGTCATTGGAGGCATGCTCTCCAAGAGGATTATAGGTCTCTAACCATCTCTCTTTCTCTCTTCTGCTTCCTGGCTACAAGGCGAGCATATTTCTTTGCCACAGGACACCCTCATGAGAGTCCTGAAGTAAGGAGTCTACTCAATCTTGGATTAGAATATCCAAAACCATGAGCCAAAATAAACCTTTTCTATTTGTAAATTAAACATATCAGGTATTTCATTATAATAACAGAAAACTTGAGTAATGCAAACACATTATTTCATTCACATAAAACTTTAAAATGTTGACCTTGAAACCCAGCATAGTGGTGCATGTCTGTAATCCCAGCAACTCTGGAGGCTGAGACAGGAGGATTATAAGTTCAAGGTTAGCTATAGCAACTTAGCAAGGACCTAAGCAATTTAGTAAGACCCTATCACAAAATAAAAAGGATTGGGGATGTAGCTCAGTGATAAAGGTCCCTGAGGTTTAATCCCCAGATCAAAAAAAAAAAAAAAAAAAAACAAGTTGATTTTGTGGTAGGCCTGTAGTGTAGGCTCAGTTGTAGGGTATCTTCTTTTTGACATATGCATGGCCCTGGGTTCAGTCCC